>NC_134778.1:82713938-83098938 GCF_046742065.1 Oratosquilla oratoria
GCAACTGAAACGAGAGCTGGAGAACCACTATGGGACAAGGGTATCAATTACTACCATCAGACAATGCCCTAATGTCGTAACCCTGACGTCCAATGTTCAATCCATCATTCAAGAAGCCCATGACAGAGCAAGTGAAGTGAAGGAACTCTCTGATATGGACAAACTCATTGAAATTGTTGGGAAATTAATAAGAACAGAGATAAAGTCAATGGAGCATCATAAAGGGGAGTATCCTACAACAGAAGACATAGGCTCTGTCGAATCAAATGTTGCATACTTACCTCATTCATTGCGAACTCTCCTAGACAGCATTATCAAGAGCAGGAACGCAAAGCTGCATATCGCCTTAATAGGCCAGTCAATTATGCAGTCCACTTGTCCACGCTCATTCCTCCCACCCCTACAAGTTGGTCTCAGTGTGGCACTGGAACACAAGTATGGTCACCGTGATCTGGTTGATATGATCAACAAACTTGGCTTCTGTTCCTCATACACAGAAGCAAATAAGTACAGAACTAATGCTGCTGTATTGCAAGGCGATAATCTCCCAGAACAAGTGGCGCAATCATTTATCCAATACCAAGCAGACAATGTTGACCAGATGCTGCCAAGGACTTGCATACCATTCTGAACTACTTCTGTGAACGAAAACCTTTTTCCCGGGATTCGACGGTACTGCGTAGTCTATCAACTGGAGTTATTGCCAACAAGTCTGTGAATGTAGAAGAAGCCGAGCTTGTTGGTCATGCTCTCCTGAAATCTATGCAGGGCAAGTCGGTAGCAGAACACAAGTTCTGCAAGAAAAATCAGGTCACTACACTTGCTGCCTCAACTTATATTGCTGTTGAAGGAGAACGCCTGGAGATTGACCCAAAACAATTGTTTCAGCAACTTCTTGTGGCAGGAACAAGAACTGTTGATACAGAAAGTTTGTTCACATACGAGTTATCAGCTTACCCTACCGCTTTGTTCGACCAAAATCTCTTGATGCGTCTGCCAGACAAAGCCAGTCTCCAGTCAAGCCTGGTGGACAAGGTACCATCCTGTTTAGTAACTCAGTATCCAAATGATGTAGTGTATGTTCTTGATGGTGGTGCCCTTTTGCAACGGCTTCCATGGCCCAACCAAACCACATATGCCAACCTGTCTAGTCTGTATGTGCGGCATATTCTTCACCACTACAGACATGCTGAAACACATCAGAGACATTCCAGCGCAAAGACCATCGGAGCAGAAATTTATTTCAAGCCGGAAATGCAGCTTACCATGACGAAGAAAGCATTTCTTGCGAACCCCAGGAACAAATAAAAAGTTTCTGTACTTCATTGGCAGTGAACTGGAGAAAGCGGGAGTTGACGTTCACCACAGTGCTCGTGATGCCGACTATGACATTGTGTCAACAGCATGTACTGTAGCTAAGAATACATCTGTGGCTGTTGTAGGAGATGACACAGACCTGCTAGTCCTGCTGTTGCACCATCTCAGTTCCAGACATCATGCCGTCTTCCTGCAGACAATCAACAAGGTTATCAACATCCGTACACTACAAGATCACCTACCTTCCAGCCTTACTGCATCACTGCTCTTCTTACATGCCGTTACAAGATGTGATACAACATCGAGGCCATACAGCATCGGCAAGGTCAAAGCAATGGCCAAATGTCACCTACTCCAGGGCCATGCTGATGCATTCATGATGCCAAATCAAAGCCATGATGAAATCATCAAGCATGGTCAGGCTTCTCTAGAAGTCTTGTACAGTTGTAAGCCTGGAAATAGCCTTGACCTTGAAAGAGCAGCCATGTTCAGTAGGAAGGTGGCGTCCAGATCAGTGTATCTGCCTCCCGAATCTCTCCCACCCACTTGTGATGCAGTCAGGTATCACAGTTACCGAGTATACCACCAGGTACAGACCTGGTTAGGAAATATCCTTGATCCAACCAAATGGGGATGGTTTCTTCAGAATATGAAGATCAAGCCAGTGAGTATGCGAAGAGAAGCAGCTCCAGCATCCTTGCTAAAACTAGTGAAATGCAACTGCCATGGTAGGTGCGACAAAAACACCTGCTCCTGTCGCAAGAACGGACTGTCGTGCACACTGGCTTGTGGTCACTGCAAGGAAATCGCATGCACCAATGCTGGAGCGAACAATGAAGAGTTTCTAGATGATTAAACTGTTCATTATTGACTCATTGTTATCATGTTCCAGTAAAAACATATACGGTACGTTCAAGATGACTAGATTATTGTGTAGGTAGTTGACCTTGTATCACTTGACTCAATTATATAATTCAATGAAGGGCTCTTGTCCGAGCCATGGTTTGAACACATCTCAGTCCATGGGCGTGGCTAAAAAATTATATTAAGGGGGCCCAGAATTTGTATGTCTCCACGTCAGCGAGAAAGTGGAAAATATGTCCAAAAACTCAACGGAATTCAGTTGATTTGGGGGGGGGCACGGACCCCTGACCCCCCATCTGGCTACGTCCATGCCTTAATCACATAAAAAATATTGTAAATGAATTCTCTGACCCCAAAAGTATAAGATTTGACACTCTGTTTGCAATTACAGCCCTATTAGTATCGAAGATACGCTATTTTTGGGATTCGAAACCCACAATGGCGGCCATTTTGGATTAGGCCAAATTTATAATACTAGCAGTGAGCAGACAAGGGTAAACTATTTTTTTTTTCTGAATAGTAGACCTAATTTACTACCGAAATCAGTTGAGAAACAAAATAAAGCAATTTTGTCCAACCTGAGTATTTTTGGGGGGCTTTAATTACCGGACTATTAAGCCTACCCTAGACATACCAGTTTGTATTTCCTATCTTCTGCCCTGTATCCCTTGTTTTCCTCTTCTTGAACCTGTTCTTCCCCACTTCCTTCACTACTGTGGACGGACTTCCCATTTTTATCATCATCGTCAAGAAAGTCAACCTGGGCATATTCAGTCATTTCCTGACCATCTTTTGATGTTTGGCGTCGTATTATGGGCTCAGACATATATGGCTGGACAGATAATGAACGAGCTACACTGTCTAATTACTCTTCTTTAGATTCAATCAAATTCTGCGACATTTTTCAATAGAAACCGCGAGTGTGTATGCAATTATCACGCGATACAATATTAGCTGCGCGTCTCGGGAATCTTAGGAAATCTTCGGAAATCCGCTCTTTAAACATGTATTTTAATCAAAATATATGACCATTATGATGGTGGAATCGACTGGGATAGTTTACAAAACCATTTCTAAAAGGTAGTGGGTGGTTTAGGAAAATTACTTCATCTATCGCACTCTAACCTTTAATGTGCGGACCATGAAATGTTTGCCACTTCAGAGTTATTATAATTTTTTACACTTAATTTTTCTTTTTTGTCTTTCAATATCTTACTTGGAAAATAACTTTATAATATTCTGTAAGCTATTACTATGAAAGTATGCAGACAAGCAACATTTTTATTTGTAATGAACTCTGTGAAGAAACATCAATTTGACAAGTACGTGCAGCGTAGTTTCTTATATGTACAGTATATACATATTATATATATATATATAATTTTTGGAAAAGAATGATGACGAGACCATTACATTGCAAGACTTGCACCAAGTTATGCTCAGAGAGAGTGGAATGAACGAAGATGAAGTCTACACTCCCAAGCAGCTGAAACGAGAGCTGGAGAACCACTATGGGACAAGGGTATCAATTACTACCATCAGACAATGCCCTAATGTCGTAACCCTGACGTCCAATGTTCAATACCTCATTCATTGCGAACTCTCCTAGACAGCATTATCAAGAGCAGGAACGCAAAGCTGCATATCGCCTTAATAGGCAAGTCAATTATGCAGTCCACTTGTCCACGCTCATTCCTCCCACCCCTACAAGTTGGTCTCAGTGTGGCACTGGAACACAAGTATGGTCACCGTGATCTGGTTGATATGATCAACAAACTTGGCTTCTGTTCCTCATACACAGAAGCAAATAAGTACAGAACTAATGCTGCTGTATTGCAAGGCGATAATCTCCCAGAACAAGTGGCGCAATCATTTATCCAATACCAAGCAGACAATGTTGACCAGATGCTGCCAAGGACTTGCATACCATTCTGAACTACTTCTGTGAACGAAAACCTTTTTCCCGGGATTCGACGGTACTGCGTAGTCTATCAACTGGAGTTATTGCCAACAAGTCTGTTAATGTAGAAGAAGCCGAGCTTGTTGGTCATGCTCTCCTGAAATCTATGCAGGGCAAATCGGTAGCAGAACACAAGTTCTGCAAGAAAGATCAGGTCACTACACTTGCTGCCTCAACTTATATTGCTGTTGAAGGAGAACGCCTGGAGATTGACCCAAAACAGTTGTTCCAGCAACTTCTTGTGGCAGGAACAAGAACTGTTGATACAGAAAGTTTGTTCACATACGAGTTATCAGCTTACCCTACCGCTTTGTTCGACCAAAATCTCTTGATGCGTCTGCCAGACAAAGCCAGTCTCCAGTCAAGCCTGGTGGACAAGGTACCATCCTGTTTAGTAACTCAGTATCCAAATGATGTAGTGTATGTTCTTGATGGTGGTGCCCTTTTGCAACGGCTTCCATGGCCCAACCAAACAACATATGCCAACCTGTCTAGTCTGTATGTGCGGCATATTCTTCACCACTACAGACATGCTGAAACACATCAGAGACATTCCAGCGCAAAGACCATCGGAGCAGAAATTTATTTCAAGCCAGAAATGCAGCTTACCATGACGAAGAAAGCATTTCTTGCGAACCCCAGGAACAAACAAAATTTTCTGTACTTCATTGGCAGTGAACTGGAGAAAGCGGGAGTTGACGTTCACCACAGTGCTCGTGATGCCGACTATGACATTGTGTCAACAGCATGTACTGTAGCTAAGAATACATCTGTGGCTGTTGTAGGAGATGACACAGACCTGCTAGACCTGCTGTTGCACCATCTCAGTTCCAGACATCATGCCGTCTTCCTGCAGACAACCAACAAGGTTATCAACATCCGTACAATACAAGATCACCTACCTTCCAGCCTTACTGCATCACTGCTCTTCTTACATGCCGTTACAGGATGTGATACAACATCGAGGCCATACAGCATCGGCAAGGTCAAAGCAATGGCCAAATGTCACCTACTCCAGGGCCATGCTGATGCATTCATGATGCCAAATCAAAGCCATGATGAAATCACCAAGCATGGTCAGGCTTCTCTAGAAGTCTTGTACAGTTGTAAGCCTGGAAATAGCCTTGACCTTGAAAGAGCAGCCATGTTCAGTAGGAAGGTGGCGTCCAGATCAGTGTATCTGCCTCCCGAATCTCTCCCACCCACTTGTGATGCAGCCAGGTATCACAGTTACCGAGTATACCACCAGGTACAGACCTGGTTAGGAAATATCCTTGATCCAACCAAATGGGGATGGTTTCTTCAGAATATGAAGCTCAAGCCAGTGAGTATGCGAAGAGAAGCAGCTCCAGCATCCTTGCTAAAACTAGTCAAATGCAACTGCCATGGTAGGTGCGACAAAAACACCTGCTCCTGTCGCAAGAACGGACTGTCGTGCACACTGGCTTGTGGTCACTGCAAGGGAATCGCATGCACCAATGCTGGAGCGAACAATGAAGAGTTTCTAGATGATTAAACTGTTCATTATTGACTCGTTGTTATCATGTTCAAGTAAAAAAATATATACGGTACGTTCAAGATGACTAGATTATTGTGTAGGTAGTTGACCTTGTATCACTTGACTCAATTATATAATTCAATGAAGGGCTCTTGTCCGAGCCATGGTTTGAACACATCTCAGTCCATGGGCGTAGCTAGAAAATTATATTAAGGGGGCCCAGAATTTGTATGTCTCCACGTCAGCGAGAAAGTGGAAAATATGTCCAAAAACTCAACGGAATTCAGTTGATTTTTTTTTGGGGGGGGGGGGGTGGCACAGCCCCCCTGACCCCCCATCTGGCTACGTCCATGTCTCAATCGCATAAAAAATATTGTAAATGAATTCTCTGACCCCAAAAGTATAAGATTTGACACTCTGTTTGCAATTACAGCCCTATTAGTATCGAAGATACGCAATTTTTGGGATTCGAAACCCACAATGGCGGCCATTTTGGATTAGGCCAAATTTATAATACTAGCAGTGAGCAGACAAGGGTAAACTATTTTTTTTTCTGAATAGTAGACCTAATTTACTACCGAAATCAGTTGAGGAACAAAATAAAGCAATTTTGTCCAACCTGAGTATTTTTTTGGGGCTTTAATTACCGGACTATTAAGCCTACCCTAGACATGCCAGTTTGTATTTCCTATCTTCTGCCCTGTATCCCTTGTTTTCCTCTTCTTGAACCTGTTCTTCCCCACTTCCTTCACTACTGTGGACGGACTTCCCATTTTTATCATCATCGTCAAGAAAGTCAACCTGGGCATATTCAGTCATTTCCTGACCATCTTTTGATGTTTGGCGTCGTATTATGGGCTCAGACATATATGGCTGGACAGATAATGAACGAGCTACACTGTCTAATTACTCTTCTTTAGATTCAATCAAATTCTGCGACATTTTTCAATAGAAACCGAGAGTGTGTATGCAATTATCACGCGATACAATATTAGCTGCGCGTCTCGGGAATCTTAGGAAATCTTAGGAAATCCGCTCTTTAAACATGTATTTTAATCAAAATATATGACCATTATGATGGTGGAATCGACTGGGATAGTTTACAAAACCATTTCTAAAAGGTAGTGGGTGGTTTAGGAAAATTACTTCATCTATCGCACTCTAACCTTTAATGTGCAGACCATGAAATGTTTGCCACTTCAGAGTTATTATAATTTTTTACACTTAATTTTTCTTTTTTGTCTTTCAATATCTTACTTGGAAAATAACTTTATAATATTCTGTAAGCTATTACTATGAAAGTATGCAGACAAGCAACATTTTTATTTGTAATGAACTCTGTGAAGAAACATCAATTTGACAAGTACGTGCAGCGTAGTTTCTTATATGTACAGTATATACATATTATATATATATATATATATATATATATATATATATACACACACACACACACACACACACAAACACACACACATATACATATATATAAATATATTGTTACCATAGTCACCCCCTAGTGCTAATTACATTCTTTTTTTTTTTATGTAGTGGTAACCAGACAGCCAGTTTGTTTACTTACATACAGGCGCGAATTCCCACCCCCGATAAGATATATTTGATAGAGAGGGAAGTGTGTAGTAGGAAGTGAAATTGATATCCGTTACTGTCACGCTACCACATCTAACCTTAAAGCAATTGGTTAGTAAATAAAGGATCTAGGAGGACAACAACAGATCTTGCCTCATCCCTTAAAGGTGGGGTGACAATAACGGATATCAATTTCACTTCCTACTACACACTTCCCTCTCTATCAAATGTATCTTATCCCCTTTCAGTTAGGAAAAATCCTCATCTCACATTATCATCATAAATGGAGGATACAAAAAGATAGTAGATAATTATATCTATACCTATATTGAATAAACCTAACAGTACAGAACTAAATGTATACATTTATCTTTGCATCCCAAACTCGAGCACATTCTTATCATATGAGGTAAATATTCAATGTCTCCACTGCTACTCAGTTGAGCTACTGCCTCCACATCAACATAGTCATTATAAACATTCCATGTAACTAAAAGCACCATAGATCATTTCATATACAGATTCTACAACATGCTCACATTATATAACCTCTGACATGGCTCTGCTTCCACAGACCTTAGGGCTAAATTGATCCTTAATAATCTCTTCAATCTATAGACATCACTACAAGTTCCAGTTGTACATACCTTTCAATAACCATTGCTACTCTTCCTCTGTGTATTTCACCATTACATATCCCCCTTAATTCTCCCTATTCATATTTCCCTACCATTTTTATCCCCACAAAAGGACTCACACGTCCACCTCAGGCCCGTCCAAAAATGAGGTGGACGTGTGAGTCCTTTTTCTCGTCTTCGTGGTTGGCGAACTTGGCTGCCGTCAGACTACACGTATAATACGTGTATCATCAGTAGAAAAAATAATAAAAAATAGAAAAAGTAAAATGTGATCAGCAGTTAATGTACATAAACACTTACAAAGTGCACGACATAAATGAACGTGTGTGAGCGTATTGCTCAGTGACAAGTGATTCAAAGTCCGTATAGCACGTCTAAGGCCCTGTTCACACTAGCGATTTAAACCGCGCAGAAACCGCGGAGGTACTGCAGAGTTAAGGAAAACCGCGCGGTTGTGTGTGAACGCTTCCACTGACTTACATTGCAACTATACCGTAGCGACTGAAACCGCCAGTGTGCACAGGGCCTTAAAAACATAAGAATTAAGGAGACTCCAGGAGACCATGAAGCCTACACTAGGCAGTTCCATGTCCATTACCACCTTTCATCCCCATCCATAAAGTTGTCTAACCGTTTCTTAAAACAACTGATAGTTCCAGCGCTCACTACATGTACTACGAGTAGGTCTGTTCCATTCGTTGACCACCCTATTAGTAAACCAATTCTTGCCTATTTCCTTCTTAAATCTAAAGTTGTCCAGTTTAAATCTATTACTGCGAGTCCTACCCTGTTGTCTTAATATGATGTCCTTGTTTGCATCACCCCTGTTAAAGCCTTTGATCCACTTAAACGCCCCTATTAGATCACCCCGCACTCTGCGTCTTTCCAGAGAGTGTAAGTTAACATACATATGCCGCATAGTCAAGGATGGGTCTAACTAACGCGAGATAGAGTTTAATAATTACCTCTGCACTTCTATTCGTAACCGTCCTAGCAATGAAACCTAATGGTCTGTTTGCTTTATTCCTGGCGCTAATGCACTGTTTCCTGGATTTAAAGTCAGAACTCAACAGAACTCCCAAATCTCTCCCGCACTCAGTTTTCTCTTAAAACGTGTTATCTAAGCTATATCTATTTTAGGGGTTGTGTAACCTCACGTTTAACACGCTGCACTTTGAGATATTGAAGTTCATTTGCCATTTCACCGATCATGTGAACAGTTTGTTAAGATCATCCTGCAGAATCTCGGCGTCGTCTCCTGACCTAATTTGGCGTCCTATTTTAGTGTCATCTGCAAACTTACTAACATCACTATTAATCCCATTGTCCAAGTTGTTTATGTATATAATAAACAGTAAGGGACCCAAAACGGAGCCCTGAGGGACCCCACTAGAAACACTCCCCCACGTGGATTTTACACCATTTATGGTGACCCGCTGTTTTCTGTCACTGATCCAAGCTCCAATCCATCCTAACATTTTTCCTCCTATGTCATTGGCTTTGATTTAATTAGTAGTCTCTGGTGGGGCACCTTGTCGAACTCTTTGCTAAAGTCAAGGTAAATAACATCGTAACTATTATTGTTATCTGACGCCTTATACTCGTATACTTTAGTGTAAAAGGATAGAAGATTAGTCACACATGACTTACCCTTAGAGAACCCATGCTGTGTGTCACGAATCAAATTATGTTTCTCGATGTGTTCAATCATTTTACCTATAACTGATGTCAAACTGATTGGTCTGTAGTTGCATATAGACGATTTATCTCCTTTTTTTTTTTAACAGGAACAACGTTTGCCTTCCCCCAAGCAATAGGCACAAAACCAGTATCTACCGACTTATTAAATATTTATGATAATTGGTCGCAGATTTCAAATTTACACTCTTTAAGCACTCTGAAAAATTTCGTCTGGACCTGGAGATTTTGTAGCTTTAAGGCTTTCAATCTGCTTGACTACTTCTACCTTACTAATGCTGATGTTAGATAGTCTACTTTCTTCATCCCCATTGAAAATCGAATCGCAGTCAGGTACCTTATCTAACCTCTCCTTAGTAAACATCGAAAGAAAACAGTTGTTAAACGCCTCACTCATTTTCCCTCCGATTCTATCATGACATTTTCGTCATTTTGGAATGGGCCTATCCTTTCCTTATTTTTACATTATGTAGGGATGAAAGAAGCCCTTGGGGTTGGATCTCGTTTGTCTGGCGACCTTAATTCTATAGTTACGTTTCGCTGTGCGCGTATTCTTTTTAACCAGTTTTGCCATAGCGTTATATTTGGATCTAAGGTGTGTTTCACCGTTTTTCATTCTTATGTAAAGTCCTCTTTTTATTCCGATCTCATGTTTCAGCCTGTCGTCACCCATTTTGGAGTATTACTATGCTTCCGTGTTGACTTCAGGGGAATAAATTTATCTTGTGCATTAAGAAGTAAATCCGTTAGGTTATACATTTCGTCCAAATCGCTGACCTGGCTGTTGACCCCGCGTCCGCAAGTGACCTGACCCAAGGTACGTGTACCACCCATGACCCGACTCCTGACCGCGCTAATCACGTCCACACTGACCGTATATCTGACCCCGTTACAGCCCCCTGGGTCGGTCCCGTAAATTATCATATATCTCAAATAGCCTCTCATCTTGTCAAAATTGGTTCTCCTCAAGTCTGGTACTTGAACGTTATTCATACTTTTACGTTCTTCCCAAATAATATTAAATCGTATTTCTTGGTTATCGCTAGAGCTTAGACTATCCCACTTTTACGTTACTCGTTAGGTACTCATTATTAGTTAAGAGTAAGTCCAGAGTATTTTCTCCCCTCGTAGGATCGGTAATCATTTGTTTTAGGAAATTATCCTGCACCACATCTAAGAAAAAATTCGCTTCCTGATCTACTAAAATTTCCCAGTGAATGTTTCTGTAATTAAAAACTCCCATGATCACAACGTGTTTTATTTATTATTATTTTTTTTTATGGGACCTGCGAATTTCATAAATCAGTGGAACAGTCTGTTCAATGCTGAGGTTGGGAGGTCTATATAGGACCCCAATAATAAGTTTCTTATTCTTACCTATAATCTCCATCCAAATAGTTTCCGTACTATCCTCTTCCTTAATCGAGTTGTTGGTAATACAGTTCATTGTATTTTAACGAAAAGTGCTACTCCTCCCCCACTCGATTTCTGGAAGGAAATGTCTATCAGTCATATTGATCCAGAATTCAGTAATAGCTATAATATCAAATCTCTCTACGCATGCTTTACTTCGCAGTAAATCAATTTTATTCTCTGGTCGGTAGCCAAAGGGGTTAGAATCTGTTTCAGGCCTTTTCTGTACCGCTTAGATCTTCCTTTATTCTGGATCCGACTTAAGGCATATGAATGCATATACCAATTGCTACTTCTCACCTTGCAAGAGGTGGGGACCAAGACAAAACTTACATTAAAATTTCCTCGCGGGAAAATAATATCGAGACGGATGGGAGTTCAATGATTGGTTCTTCACTATGCATTGTTCTTGTAATCATTTCGTTTATGGTGTTATCCTGTATATTCATTTTCACTCATACTCAGTTGAACACGTATTCCTAATGAAAAGGAATTGATGTAATAACAATAAATTAGGATACAAAGAAAAAACAAACCTTAAACGTGTTTTATTTTGGTGTCCAGACATAATCCCTCCTGGACACAATCCCTCCGGACAATATCCCTCCTGGACAGAATCCCCCCAAAGACAATAGCCCCCTGGACAGAATCCCTCCTACAGTATATGTTTATTTGTGTATTTTAATGTATTTATATATTAATGTATATTCTCATATAACATTTGACTGTTTATGTGGGTATATGTTTATTAATGTATTTTAATATATAATATTTTCATATATGTTTGTAAGGTATAGTAGTGAAGCAAAAAACTTTTATCATAAATGATTTATTCAAACAAGTATATATATGTCTGTACTGTATTCATTAGCACCTCGGTAACGTAAGGTAAGATGTTAATTGCTTTACATGTGATGATATATAATGGGAGAGCTGCTAATCTGAATAATGTGGGGGGATTTTGTCCAGCCAGCTCACTTTTGTGGAGGGATTCTGCCCAGGAGGTATTTTGTCCGGGGGGATTGAGTCCGGGAGGGATTATGTCCTGGATCCTTTATTTTACACCACGCAACTTCCAGGAAAGGTTTGGAAGCATATTCAGTAAGAATTATGTGGATAATTTCCAAAATAGTACATATTAGTTGTCCATGGCTTTCAGGTAGGACACTTAAACTCCATTATATAAGTAAAGGTATTAGGTAAATTGTGTACATCAGGATATGGTTGTCGACGACATTGGGCGTCTCATGATTTTAATTTTATTTTCTTATTTCATTTTTTTACACAACTAAATGGTACTTTACATCGGAAAGTGAGCTCATATTCACCTTAGGTTAATGGAAAAGTGAAGAGACAGAACAGGACATTGACTCAAGCAATCAAAACCATCCATGCAGATTGGAAAAGGTCTTAGACGAGTTCCTTACCAAATACCTCCCTCCGCTGGTGGCGTAACCGAAACTGTGCGGATTTTGCATTCGTTTAGTTGTGGTTTCGATTTCCTTTCTTCTCTCCGATTTCCAGCGGTGACTCACCGGCCCACACGTATAGGGCAAAGGTGACGGCTTCGATCACAGCTACGCGCCTCCTGGCATAGGCTTCACACAATGCAGCTGGACTGAGGCCTGCACAGCTATGGCATGAGCAATAAGAACAAGACGTCCAGAAGTGAATATAAGGTATAATGTGAGTGATGCAACCGTGAGAGAGACAACGAAAGAGGGAGAAACCGAAGGAATGTTTTATTTAAAAAACAGAAGACGAAACATTGACATAAAAGTGAAATTAGCAGAGCTGGGCACGTTCCTCGGTGCGCTCCGCTAATTTTGGCAGCAGCTAGCGCTCCCAAACTATTAAACCAATATAGGTGCCGGTATGGTATGTGGCCTACGAAAATTTTCTTTGGTATAATATGTGACCTACCAGACTTTTATTTCGGTATAAACCTGTCTCTTAAGCTTTAAAAGTTTGGGAGCGCTAACCATGGCCAAACTAAAGCGGAACACACCGAGGAACGCGCCCAGCTCTGGAAATTAATGAAGCAGGCATGACAGGGTTGACAAAAAAAAGTGCTATAGGATGTATTGCAGATGTATGGGATATGATTGTAGGACAACTGGTCCTCGGTCAACTGGTCCCCAAAACTGGTCCCCGAATGACAAGCCGGGTGGTAAACTCGTCCTCAAAATAAATTTTCTAAATAATAATAATAAAAAAAACTTTATTTAGTCAATTTGTAATGATACATACAAATTGAAACTCTTTGTGGATCCAGATCATTCAAAGTTACAGTTACAACGAATCACCGTTACAACACACATACAGTACGACCCACAATAAAAATATCTGACATGGTAAGGTCCAAAATTTAAAACTACACACACTACACTATTTTAAAAACACCATGCTGTAGATTTATCATGCATCAGAATCGAAAACACAATGGAAGCAATAACTTTACCTTTTTGCATGGACAGAATTATACAATTTAATGTTAGCTGGTACAAATGAATTTTTATATCTTTTTCCAGATCTTAAGAACACATAGTTACCATTGAGAGGATGGGTGTTGTCGTGCATTATTTTCCTAGTTGTATACATTACATTTCTAGAATATAGGTCATGTAGTGATGTTACCTTTACACCCAATTTACCAGCAATTCTCATAACCTTTTGAATTTCCTCTTTTATTTTATTTTTTTTTACAGTTAAGCACCCATACAGCGTTGTTAAAAGGGTGCACGACAATTGGTCGAATAAGACGATTCGTCGACACGACGTTTCGTCAAACGTGACATTTCGTCGACACGTAAAAAATTGTACTTTTGGTGTTATATTTCTAAAGTATTTGTGTTCTGTGTGAAATTTCCGATCATTTGATGTATTACTCAACATAATTAGATTACCAGGCTCAGAGTTATAAATGTTGGAAATTTTGGACAATTGCACCTTTCGCCGACACCTTACTTTGTCGCCATTTGAGCCATCTTGATTACCTAGATCAGCAGTAGATCATCACCAGAGCCAGCCTATTCTCCAAGCAGATCAGCAGATTTTCTTGGAAGGATCAGCAATGGAGTGTAAAATTTGATTGGATATTTGCAAATAATTCCTCAACTTCAAAGAATATTGTGACATAAAAGTCAAAATAATAAATTGCATACAATATATTTCAGAATAGTATACAATTTCAGCAATAATTTCAACCAATGTAAGACAGTGAATTGCAGTACAATAAAAACAATAACAATTTGAATTGCAAACACTAAAAACAATTGCAAACAAATTACAAAAACAATTATTGAACATAACCAATGTTGTATGCGAGGCCCCGAAGGTAATCGAAGGTAGACCTCAGCGTACTGGTTCACAATGTTAGCAATACGGTTCTTGTGCAGCCGCATTTTCCTCGCCAAAACTTACATTGATGTATTTAACATATAATGTGTAATTATTTTATCTTATTGCAATGTCTCAGTGTCGCCAATCAATGGACAAATGGTGGTATAACAAGTCCTAAATACTCATTTTAATTCATTTGATATTATAACTTTTTCTCATGAAATGCCATTTAAACTACTCTAGCATTCCTCCAAAATTAAAATATATTAATGTATTTATTAAATTAGTACTTTAAATGTATGTTTAATATCTGTCGACGAAATGTCACGTTCGACGAATTGTCCTGTCCTCCAACTGTAGCTGTCGACCAATTGTCGTTCGACCAACTGTCGTAGACCCTGTTAAACCAAGACATAGAGTTGACTCAATAACAGACTTATAGAACATAGTAAGAATAGTATTTTCAACTTTTAGATTTCTTAAAATTCTCAGAAAATTAATTCTCTGCATACATTTGCCATACACCTTTTTGTGTTTACATCGCCAGTTATTCTAGCATCAATTTGCACCCCTAAATATTTATGATCATATAAAACTTCTACCTGTTCCTCTTTAATTACAAGATTTTGAGTGCACCTTTCCCTCTTACGAAAATCTATCAACATTTCCTTTGTCTTTTTTACATTTAAATTCAAATAATTATCATCACACCATTTAACAAAATTGTTTACTCGAGAACGATATTCACTTTCATTATCATCTGTTATTTTCCTAATGATCACAGTGTCGTCAGCGTATCTAATTACTGAAAAGCTTTCATATTCACTAGTGCAATCATTGGTATAAATAGAAAATAAAAGGGGCGAAAGAACACAGCCCTGCGGGGCACCAGTGTGTGTGACAATAATATCTGATCTCACATTTTTTAGTTTAACAGATTTAGGTCTTTCTGTTAGGTAGCTATAAATCCAGTAGATTAGTTTACTGTCAACATTCATAGACAGGAGTTTATTCAACAAGATGTGTGGTTGTATGGTATTAAACGCACTACTAAAATCAATAAATAAGATTCTTGCATAGGTATTTGATCTTGTCTTGCCAAGGTGTTGTGTCACTTGGTCTAATAAAAATGTAGTGGCATCCTCTACACATCTTCCCTTACAATAGGCAAACTGCATGCTATCCCTGAGTGGATCAACATATTTACATAGACATTTTTTAACAATATCTTCAAAATATTTCATCACTAATGATGTGAGAGCAACAGGTCTTAGGTCATTCATTACAACAGGTTGCTTTATCTTAGGGACTGGTATTATTTCTGAGGTTTTCCACAATGATGGATCTTTACACTGATTGAGTGAGGCTTGAAATAGAACATGTAAAGGCTTAAGCAATTGTTGACAACACAATTTCAACACATTTGCACCAATGTTATCCAGACCACCAGATTTACCAGACTTAACTCTTTTTAATGATAAAAATACGTCATCTTGAGAGATCATGATAGGTGGATCATTTACACTATTTATATTTCTTAACACTTCAAAACATTCATTTGAAAAAAGTTTGTCGTCAAACCTAGCATAAAAACGATTTAGTTCATTTATGTACTCAACTATGTTATCTGGGTCAGGCATAGTTTTTAGTTTGATAGTCCATGCATCTTTAGTCTTGTACGAAATAAATGTTCAACTTTATTTTTATACATCAATTTAGCATGCTTGATTTTGATATTTAACTCCTTCTGTACATTCTTAAATACATTCCTATTACCAGATGACAAAGCTATTTTCTTTTTGTTGAACCAAATTTTTAGATCTTTAGTAACCCGAGGTTTGTTATTTGGATATGTTTTAACTTCCTTGATGGGTACCACCATACTAACACAGAAATCTATGTAGCTTGTAAACACTTCGACATTAAAATCAATTCCACAATTTTTATCTTACACCACTGAAAAATCTGTACAATCGAAGCATTCCTGTAAAGTAAGAGAACAATCGTTGGACCATTTAGAACAATCGTTGGACCATTTACGTAGACATACAGTAGTTTCTTACATTCATCCATTTTCAACTTTTGTCTATATATAGGCAAATGTGTTCTCTTTTGTTCGTATATATGTTTTTTTAATGTTTTGGTGGTTTTTAACTTTATTTTCTATTTATGTTACTAAACATAAGATGAAGATGAAGTCCAATAAAACACATTTGGGCTTCACCAGTAGTGTAATGTGCTCTATGTTTGCTAATCAGTAATCACACCTCTTTCACACCCCCACTGCTCTGGCCACACCTCAGATGTGCTCTATGTCTGCTGAAAAAGGACTTGTCACACCTCTTTCACACACCCACTGCTTGGGTCACACCTCTTTCACACCACAGAATCTGCTCAACACCTAAGCAAGTTCAGTATATAAACCTGCCATATCATGGCAAGTCATCTAAGCCAGTCCATTTGGAGGCAGATCCAGGGCCTGGGTCGCAAGAACCTGTATGAAGGGGGTGCCGAGTTTCGTCTCCTCTGCCCTGGAGTTCCTACCCCTTGAGGAGGAGGTCAAGGCAGGCATGGCTCATCTCCAGTCCACCGTGCCCGACGAAGCTGAGGCCCTATAGTCAACGCAAGGAGAAATGACCTATAAGGCGTGGCTAGGAGATTTCCCGGTGTTGCCACATATGGGCATCCATGGCGATAACGTGCGTGTGGATGCAATGTTTTCTGAATGTAGTGTGAGAGGGGCGGGGCCAGAGATTAGATGTAGTGGTAAAGTCGCTCTCGCATGCACATATGCCATATCTTCACTTAAAGAAACGAAACCTTTGTATAGAAAACATTGCTTTTATTTTTATCTCAGTGGTGGTGTGTGACAAAAAATTATAATATAATCGTATGAGGCAACATTTTAAAATTATAAAATAGAATTATATAATAAAATAAAACTATAAAATAGAATTATATAATAAAATGAAATTATAAAATAGAATTATATAATAAAATGAAATTATAAAATAGAATTATATAATAAAATGAAATTATAAAATAGAATTATATAATAAAATGAAATTATAAAATAGAATTATATAATAAAATGAAATTATAAAATAGAATTATATAATAAAATGAAATTATAAAATAGAATTATATAATAAAATGAAATTATAAAATAGAATTATATAATAAAATAAAATTATAAAATAGAATTATATAATAAAATAAAATTATAAAATAGAATTATATAATAAAATAAAATTATAAAATAGAATTATATAATAAAATAAGATTATAAAATAGAATTAAATAATAAAATAAAATCATAAAATAGAATTATATAATAAAATAAAATTATAAAATAGAATTATATAATAAAATAAAATTATAAAATAGAATTATATAATAAAATAAAATTATAAAATAGAATTATATAATAAAATAAAATTATAAAATAGAATTATATAATAAAATAAAATTATAAAATAGAATTATATAATAAAATAATATTATAAAATAGAATTATATAATCAAATAAAATTATAAAATAGAATTATATAATAAAATAAAATTATAAAATAGAATTATATAATAAAATAAAATTATAAAATAGAATTATATAATAAAATAAAATTATAAAATAGAATTATATAATAAAATAAAATTATAAAATAGAATTATATAATAAAATAAAATTATATTATAAAATAAAATTATATAATAAAATAAAATTATATAATAAAATAAAATTATAAAATAGAATTATATAATAAAATAAAATTATAAAATAGAATTATATAATAAAATAAAATTATAAAATAGAATTATATAATAAAATAAAATTATAAAATAGAATTATATAATAAAATAAAATTATAAAATAGAATTATATAATAAAATAAAATTATAAAATAGAATTATATAATAAAATAAAATTATAAAATAGAATTATATAATAAAATAAAATTATAAAATAGAATTATATAATAAAATAAAACTATAAAATAGAATTATATAATAAAATAAAATTATAAAATAGAATTATATAATAAAATAAAATTATAAAATAGAATTATATAATAAAATAAAATTATAAAATAGAATTATATAATAAAATAAAATTATAAAATAATTATATGTGACAATACAGGGGAACTCCCAGTGCTCCGCCCTAACGGCCAGATCTCAGTGCATAGGGTATAGTCGAGTACTTCAACTCAACTTACGTCTCTGAGCCGCTCCGTCATCACCACCCCTCGAGTCATCAATGTTCGCTCCTGACCGTCACCACACCCCTCGGGTCCACCAATGTTCGCTCCTGACCGGTGGAACCAGCACCATGCCACGTTAGCTAACGAGCCACGCACCAACAACATCTGCGAGGGATGGAACAATAAATTTTCCAGTCCAGTGGGCCACGCCAATCCAACCATGTGAAACTCATCAAGTGCCTCCAGGCAGAGACAGCCGCCGTAGATGCAGTCCTCCTCCAGGATGACCGTGGAATCCGTCAGCACAAGCGGTCGAAGCGGTGTTACATCGAGCTCCAGGTTCGCCTGTACAACATGGTGACGGATTACAAGAAGGCAGCCAAAACCTGCGAGGTGGTCAACCCAACGTCTAGGCCATTACCTGTGTATTATTTTAAAAAATGTACATAATATCTAATGGTATTTTGATTCTTGCTGTTTTGAGTAATACATAATACACGTATTATTTGATAAAGTGTTGCACATAATATATTATGGTATT
This sequence comes from Oratosquilla oratoria, assembly GCF_046742065.1. Lineage (NCBI taxonomy): Eukaryota > Metazoa > Arthropoda > Malacostraca > Stomatopoda > Squillidae > Oratosquilla > Oratosquilla oratoria. The sequence goes on from NC_134778.1 coordinate 82,733,002, forward strand.
TTGATTCTTGCTATTTTAAGTAATATATAATACCTGTGTATTACCTGTGTATTATTTAATGAAGTGTTGTACTATTGTTTAAATAAAAAAGATTGTTGAAAAAATTGGGGACGAGATGTCCTATTTTGGGGGGACCAGTTGTCCTAGGGGTGCAGATTTGGGGACCAGTTGACCGTTCACGATGGGATATGGGGAGGTCTACTGAGAGCAGTCAAAAGATTTTATGTGAATAGCAGTGCTTGTGTGAGGCTATGAAATGTAGAGAATGAATGGTTTAAGGTGTAGATGGGGCTGTACCAGAGTTATTTGGTCACCATTGTTGTTTAATGTGTGTATAGATGGCATAATGTTGGAAGTAATTGCAAGGTTGGTGGACAGGTGAAGTAGGAAGTGGGTCAGTTGTTGTTTGTGGATGACGATGTGTTTTTAGCTAAGTCAGTGGCAGAGTTTGGGGGATCCATGACATAATACCTCCGCCCAAAATACCTCCAGCCAAAATCCCACACCCAAAATACCTTCTAAACTACCCATAATACCTCCATGCAAATGATAAGTGTTATGATAAGGACATTTGGGAATGATATTGTAAACAATACGTAGGGTATAGAATCCTATAGAAAGTATCATTAGAGGACTTTTTCATTCAGGATTATGGTAGTATGGTAGATCGAAGGAATAATTAATTCTCTATAGAAATTTTCAATCAAAGGAATCAGACAAAACAACACAACGACTTCAGTTCACATGTTCAAATCAAATAATGTATTTTACCCTATATCAGTACCTGGTCGCCATCTGTAATGGCATATATTAATTAAGCCGATTTTCAAAAATAAAATCGAATAAATAAAATAAATTAAGATACCTCTGACTCCAATTACTATATGCCATTACAGATGGCGACCAGGTACTGATATAGGGTAAAATACATTATTTGATTTAACTTCTGATTCTAAGGATCATTGTATCCAGTTTATTCAACAATTACCTATGGGTGAACATGTGAACTGAAGTCGTTGTATTGTTTTGTCTGATTCCTTGTTTACAATATCATTCCCAAATGTCCTTATCATAACACTTATCATTTGCATGGATGATTTGAGATCGTTACTGATAATTACGCCGAGATCTTTTTCACTACTCACTTTTGTTAACGAATTTCCAAATAACTTGTAATCGTACTTACTGTTATTTTTACCTATGTGCATTACCTTGCATTTACTTGTGTTAAATTTCATTAGCCACTTTTCAGACCATTGCTGTAATTTATCTAAATCTTCATTCCGCAAATTATAATTATTCCAATAAACTTGACAATTTAAAATTATAACCTTCTAAGCAGTACAAACAGCACAATATGCATGGAGGTATTTTGGGCATTTTTGGAGGTATTTTGGGTGTGGGATTTTGGCTGGAGGTATTTTGGGCGCCTTCCGAGGGTATGTGAAAGCTAAGAGTGTAAGGTGATGAGATGTACCAGTGGTGGAAACATCAGTGAATTAGAGGAAAGGTTAAAAGGTGGGAGGATGGAGAAAGTAAAGAGCTCTAAGTATTTAGTCACATGTAGCAGGGAATGGAGGAGTTGGGATAGAGGTGAAGTATAATGTAAAAGGAAGCAAGTAAATGTCTATGGGGAATGAAGAGTTTCATGAGAAATAAGTATCTGGGGGGTGAATGCAAAGAGATGTCTATATGGATCCCGGACACAATCCCCCCGGACAAAATACCTCCGGACAATATCTCTCCTAGACAGAATCCCTTCACAAAAGGGAGCGGGCTGGACAAAATCCCCCTACATTATTTAGATTAGCAGCTCTCCCATTGTATACCATCACATGCAAAGCAATACTTGTTTGAATAAATCATTTATGAAAAAGATTTTTTTGCTTCACTACTACACCTTACAAACATATATGAAAATATTATATGTATCAAAATATATGAATAAACATATACTCACATATACAGTCAAATATTATATGAGAATATATATCAAAATACATTAATATATAAAAATACATAAACATATACTCTAGGAGGGATATTGTCCGGGGGATTGTGTCCAGGAGGGATTATGTGATTGTGCTCACAACACACTACAAAACAGAACCTTGGAATCTAAAAGAGGCAGAAAGGAAGAGCCAAAACATTATTGAAATCGTGTTTAAAAAATATAGTGGAGGTTACACAGATGGATTGTATGAGAACATAATAATGAAAGAGACTGCAAAAGACCATAAAACCTACACCAGTCAGTTCCAATGTGGAGGTGAGTCTTGGGCATATGGAAAGGTGGAAGACAGGTGAATGGAATGAATTTGAAGTGTACACCAAGAATCGGGTGGATGAATGGGGGTGAAAAAAGCATTAAGTATAAGAGGAATGTCTGTTAAGTAGGAAAAGGAGAGGGTAAGAGGTGGGTGTTAATGGAGACTGGTTGTGAATGGATGAGTTACTGACGCAACCCAAAAGAGTTGGGTGGAGGTATTTTGGGTGCGGGGTTTTGGCTGGAGGTATTATGTCCTGGATTCGTTGTCCCAACCATCTTAGCTCCTTGTAGAAGGGTCGTCCTTATCCTCCGTCCACTGCTTGGAGTCAGAGGCAGTGCAGCAAGACACAGCACCTTCAGCAGCAGGAACTAGCAGCCATAGTTGGTATACCACTGCTTCATTACATGACAATGATGATCCTACCGCACCCCAACCCACTCAAGGATACCTCCGCCCAAAATACCTCCTAAACCACCCATAATACCTCCATGCAAATGATAAGTGTTACGATATGGACATTTGGGGATTATATTGTAAACAAAATGTAGAGTATAGAATCCTATGGATAGTATCATTAGAGGATTTTTTCATTCAGGATTATGGTAGTATGGCAGATCAAGGGAATAATCAATTCTCTATAGAAATTTTAATCAAAGGAATCAGACAAAATAATTTATCAAAGGAATAATTTTCTCTGCAGAATTTTCTTAATCAAAGGAATCAGACAAAACAATACCACGTCTTCAGTTCACGTGTTCACCCAATAGTCGTTAAAATCAAAAGTTAAATACTTAAAAAAGTCTTTAATCTATAAGTATTAGTATATTGAACACTTCAGGTCCATTTCATGGTTGTATTCATGGAGAAACTGCCCAAGTCTGCCGCTCTTTTTTTTTTCTATTCCAGCAGGTCACGGTGACCCGGATCTGCGCATTAAGCAATTGTCGTCCCGTCGACAATCGACCTGACCTCTCACCTCTCTCCTGACCCCCACAAGTTGCGATGCTCGCTCGTGCCCCCGATTTCTGCGTGAGGTCGGAGTTGGCGGACGTCGTGACGCATGCCATTGTGTGTGTGTGTGTGTGTGTATGCATGTATGTGTGTATGTCGTGGACGGACTGGGAGGTGGGACGGCTCGTCCACGGGAATATGGACATCTCGTCCAATGACTTTTTTTTGAGAATAGTAAACATAATTTGCGGAACAATTAAACTTTATTTACATATTTATGTATACAGAGTGCAGGTGTGATTATTTTTTTTATCATAGTTGGAGCTGTTCTGGGGTGTTAAAATAAGCATGTCCATGACATTTATAAACACATCTATTACTTACCAGAATATATCATCTAAAGCAAATTTTAATGAAATAACATGAAATATCATTAAAAAAAGGTAATAAAATGATTGTCTAGGAGTTTTTTGAAATCTTGTCCGTGGACGAGTTGACCACCCATGGTGGTGTCTGTGGACGGGTTGTCCTGCTTTGCGGTTTTGTGGGCGGGTTGTCCGTGGGCGGGGTGTCCGTGGACGAGTTGTCCTACAATCGTGTATATATGTGTGTAGATGTGTATGTGCCATGCTACCATGTAACAAAAATAAATAAATGAAATTAATTTTTTCCTTAAGGGAGAGCAACTCCCCATAAGCTTTGCTTCTCGCTCTCCCTTTTCAACTACCAATTTTGTAAAAAAAAAATGTATATATGTATGTCTAATTGTATTTAATATTGTTGAATAAACCTATAATAAAAAAAAATAATAAAATAAATCAAGTAATGTATTTTACCCTATATCAGTACCAGGTCGCCATCTGTAATGGCATATAGTAATTAAGCCGATTAAAAATAATAAAATAAAATAAAACAGAAATTAAGATTTTATCATATTTCCTCAATTATTCACCATTTTATCTATCCCTGCAATTACACTGAAATGAACTTAAAAGAACATGCAGTGTATTTTATATTATTTTTTGGTAAATGAAAACGAAAATGAACCTTTGAGTAATGTCGAGACAAATTCAATCAAGTTTATTGAAGATATGAAAAAAACATAATTTTCCTGATTTCCAGAAATACTGGATAAATTTTCAAATCAAATTGGCCATATCCCGATAAAACAGTGAAATTTCATAGAAATAAACCAATGAGAGGGCTTAATTAAGCAATTAATATTTATTCATTTGAAGTGCATTACTTGTGTGATAAATGAAAAGTGGCCTATTGTAAATATTTTTCATATGAAACATCTTGTACATGCATTTATATTGTATTATTCCAATAAATGCTTTGATCTATGCATCAATGTTTTCTGGTGATTTTCGTGCACTTGACGATTTAGGATTATAACCTTAGTTAAAGCAATGATAATTATTCCAATAAACTTGACAATTTAATATTATAACCCTCTAAGCAGTACAAGCAGCAATATTATATCCTACATGTACATATTATATCCTATTATATCCATGCTTATCCCTGTGACATGGAAGGTATATTATGCATGGAGGTATTTTGGGCATTTTTAGAGGTATTTTGGGTGTGGGATTTTGGCCGGTCTTTTGGGTGTCTACCTGGGACAACAAATCTTTTTTTAGAATGGGTGGATATATTGATTCAGCTATCCCCCATATAAAGGGGAAAGGGTCCTTTGGTACATGTAAGGTTATAACATTATAAACGATTTAAAGGCATAGTTTAACAATATAAGGAGACGAAATCCTATTAGCATAGTTCCAATCTCGTATACCAAAAATTGGTAAATACGACGGACTAGCCACACCCATCTCCATCTTTGAAGTATTGCAGGCCCGTGATCAGATATTTTCACAAGGTGATAATAAGATGTAAAATATTTCCATGTTCCTTTATTGCAAACATTTATTACAAAATGTGACTTATAAGATATATTTCAGATTTTCTTTCTCTAACTTTAGACAAGTATTGTCGATGCTGTGTAAACAATACGCCATACTCGAGCGACTTTCTTCAACTCTCACTGAGTATTTTGACGCAAATCAAACTACGAAATACGTATACCAACTTAATCTGGAAACCAATCTAGTTCAACAAGCTGAGAGATGAATGCAGATTTCACATATCCACAAAAAATTAATACTGCGCCTAAGTGCGGGAAAATAACGCAGGAGTCATTGACTGGTGTTTTTCCGCGGGCAAACAACACAATGTTAGTCTGTGGCTTATTTTTGGGATATAGTAACTGCTATTTTTTATCAAGATGAGTTGGCGAATTTTGTCCATTGAAGTCAATTTTAAGTCAGGAATTGACGACGGTACTTTCTTCTATCAATTTTGTGCTTTGTAAAGCAATAAGTTTGAGAAATGTAATTTTTCTCATCGTCTCTCAACACCAGTTACTGTTTAGTAACGGGCTTAATCTCATTTTTCTATTGTCTATTTAGTCTGGTTCCCTTGATGATACCATTCTTTCCATTTTTGGGGGTCCTGTTGTTTCTCCCTATTTTAGTCTATCTTAGATGATTCATGAATTGAACCTTTTTGCCTATATTTTTCATTGTTCACATTTTATTTTGATCCTCTATCTGGAGTTCTAGCTATATTTTTTCACGTGATCGTTTTGATCGTGTATTGAGAAATCTAAAACTACACGGTCGTTTTCACCAACTTCGTTGTTTTAACGTTGGTTGTACACAATAACAAAGTGTGTCGCTCAGCAGACAAACGTAAGTGTTCATAATCGTCATCATATAAATATTGTTGAGGTACTTATATGTGAGTAAATTGGTCATAATCCAGTATTGAGACTTCTCTGGATTATTGTATGATAATAGTTGTGCAAATTTTATGCAATTAGTGTTAAATATCAAAATTCACATTACACCAAGGAGAGATGTTACTGTGTACATTTTTTTTAGCTTTCTTAATGTTAACCATGTACCCTTTCCCAGTTGTGAAAAGTTAAAAAATAGCAAGTATTAATTTGTGTATTTTTCTTACAAACTAAACAAAGTAAAAGTCACTAGTGTAAAGTCACAAAGTCAGTGTAAAGAAGCACTTGTCTTCCAAGACTCCAGAGTTCAGTAAGGACTGTTACTGTGTCACTGTAGGAGCGTTGTTCATTTCCTGTCACAGTGTAAAGAAGCACTTGTCTTCCAAGACTCCAGAGTTCAGTAAGGATAGAAGTGAATGATGATTATCATTCTTTTTCTAAGTGGAGAGTAATATCAAATTATTAAATAAGGCAGGGTAAATTTTAGACTTCTCTGTATTATTGTATGATAATAGTTGTGCAAATTTTATGCAATTAGTGTTAAATTTCAAGATTCACATTACACCATTGAGAGAGATGGGACTGTAGGAGCGTTGTTCATTTTCTGCTTGGCCTAATGCAGGAGTTTACAAAAATATTTTCCATATGTACATTTTTTTTTACCTTTCTTAATGTTAATCATGTACCCTTTCCCAGTTGTGAAAAGTGAAAAAAATAGCAAGTATTAATTTGTGTATTTTTCTTCCAAAGTCACTAGTGTTACAGTCACAGTGTAAAGAAGTACTTGTCTTCCAAGACTCCAGAGTTCAGTAAGATAGAAGTGGAGAGTAATATCAAATTATTAAATAAGGCAGGGTATATTTTTAGAAGTGCACACCTATGGCTATGTGATATAGCAATAGAAAAGTAAATATCAATTTTGTAAATTATAATGTATCAATGTAATATAGATATGTTATTCTTGGTGAATAGTAATAATGGAAAAGGTTGCTAAAAGCTATAAACAAACAAATGTAGCCACTTTGGTTGCTTGAGACTCCATTTTTGTTTTGGTAGAGGCTGAGGCCAACGAAATTAAAGTGATAAATTCATCTATTCATCTAGCCTAACCTAATCTAACCTGTATTTAGTAATGCAGTACCTGTGATTCTAGAGGTCATCAGGGTTGTAATTGTCATCTCCATCCCCCAAATCTATCAAAACTAAGATGGTGTTTAAAGGAGTCGAAGTTACTTCATTTCTGTATAGGTTTAAGCAACGTTTTCTGATATTGATTTCCGCCAAGAAAAATGTTACATTAATGTATTACGATTTACAAAATTAACATTTAATTTTCTAATATTATACCACATAGGTGTGCCCTTCAAAAGAAAAAATACCCAAGGCTGCATGACTCTGGAACATAAGGGTATTGCTGAAGCCTCTAAGATAGGAACTGATCAAATTCCAGAATCATGCAAGCATGGATAGTTAATATGAAATTTTCATTGTCCAGTAGGTTCTAACCAAACTTACCATTCCTCAGAAAAAATCAATCTTTCAAATGCAAAAAAGAACGAAATTGAAAATGTGTGTGCGTGATACTGGAATGAAACTGTAACTTGTGCAGTCATTATGCCAAGGTTCCTGCCTTGTGTCCAAGCTAAATAAGATTCTATCTGTAGAACAGCTTGTATAATATTTACTTATTCATATAGGTGTGGTTGAGTTTGTTTGATGCACCAGTGTATGTAGATGACTAGAATAGCATGGTGGTAGCTAGAATAAATGGATGTATTACACAATATGATTAAAACTAATATCATCTATCAGTTCTGACATGATATAAAACTAAATCCTAGAAGTTTGATATGAATAACTGATTAATTGACATTTTCTTTTCTTCAGAAGACAAGATGTCTCTGGGACAACTCACTGCAAATTATACTGACTCGGAGGGTGAGGAAGAAGATCGATTAAGTAACACTTCTCCACGAGATTCTCCCATAGATCCTCGTATTAGTGATCTACGTGAAAGTCGAAGAGGAACGCCAGCAAGTCAAGGTTCTGGGTCCAATTTGTCAGGAACTACCACACCAATCAAAAAGGTACTTTGTGTTGATACTGTATTTTAGCATGGATTAGATTACACTGGAAGGAAACTTCTATGTTGATGTTATATATTAATGAAAATTTGTAATTTAAGTACAATATATCATAATGTTAACAGGTTTGTATATAATATTTCAAGGCACTTTGTGTTGGTAATTTTTCATGTATATATAATCATGGTTTTTTCTACATTTCAAGCTCAACAGACTTGTTTCATATGCAAATGAAGATGAAGAAGAGGAGGAAGAAGAGGAGGATGATGAAGAAGAAGAAGAGGCAATAATGATTGAAGATGACAGAAGCAAAGAGGAAGAGGAAGGTGAGTTGTTGAACCTTTACTATTGCACATACTCAAGTTTCCTTCTAACAATGGTGGCATGGTCACTCCATAAGAGACATAAGAATTTTGCTAGAACACAAAGGACATCAGTTAGAATGATCCCTAGTCTGAATGATGAAGAGAGATTAGAAAAACTGGGATTGCCCATAACATGAAGAGAAAGTTCTATTATAGTTATCTCTAGAATGGAATGGAAAAAAACTTGACAAAGGATATATTAGTATGGGGTGAAAGAATATCAAGTGAACATAGCAGAAATCTAGACAAAGGATTGGTTTAGTAAAAGCTGCTTCCTCTCACATACCTTCCCAAGCTTCTTTACAGTACTGACTGATTCATTCTCCACCAGCTTATCTACAAGTGCAGTGTCATCTGCAAACATCTGATTCACTTCACACTTCATCCATTCTTACAAACTTCATATCCCTACTTAGCAGCCTTGCATTTTCTTCCTTGACCACCCCATCCATGTACACATCAAATTACTATGGTGATATTACAGTCCTGGCATAGCCCGACCTTCACCTCGAAGTACTCACTTTTTTCATTCTTTACTCTAATACATGCTCTATTTTTCAAGTAAAAACTTTTGACCCTTGAATAGAAAATGGGAATGTGTGTGAAGGTATATAAAGATACATTCTGTGGCTTAGAAAATCATGTGCTATGAAATTTGGTAAATGCTTAGATTTTTCCTTTGGAAAGTATTCTCAATTTCATCAATGGTTTACATTTGTTGCTGAGATAAATTTTCATTTAAAGATTTTCTGAACAGTAATCATTGTAAGGGTCTTCTATCAATTCAGGAGCACAGTCAGAAGCTATGGACACAGGGACTGATGATGGCGAAGAAGAGAAAACCAGGACTCCACAAGATCTACATGGCATAAAATTGCCTCCAGCGCCACCTGGCAAGTGTCCGCAGCACCTTCAGGTAATTCCATTGAGAGACATTTGTGAATGCATATGATCCTAATAGTGAGAAAAGGGAGGGAAAGAGATAATGCCTTTGGAATGATTTAATGAGGAGGAACATGAATTTGGAAAGAGAGCTGTTGGATAGGGTAGATGAAAAAGTACTAAGGTGATTTCGGCTTATGGGAAGATTGAGCAAGAAAAGATCAGTAATAGTCTTGTGGAAAGTAGATGTAGATAGAAGGAACTTGAGATGAAAACCAAGAATAAAGCAAATTGAGTAAAGGGGCCTTGGATGTCTGTGGAGCAGGGTAGAAAGAGTGATAGGCATGAATGGAAGAAGAATGTTAATGAATGAAATGATGACAGGGCCTGAAGAGATTTTCATCTCGACTGCTCAAATTTTTTGAATGGACAAGATGGGGATATGGCAGGCGGTTTTGCCATAAAATGAAATGGCAGGGGGGTAGGCTGCTAGGCCTTGGTGTGGAAGCATTGTCTTGCTGTAATGCCTAAGCTTGGGGACAAGAATGACTTATCCACAAGGTGCTGGCCTGTTTTAACATAGAAACATACATATACCAAAAGGCCCTGTCCCATTGTAAGGGAGGGTGACCCAACTCAACCATTTACCTACCTTTCACACATCCAGTACCCATTCAAAAGTCCATTTGTTGTCCCTTCCATCTTAGCTCCTTGTGGATGAAGGGTCATCCCTGTCCCCAGACCACTGTTTGGTTCAGAGGCAATGCAGCAAGCTGTACATTATAATTTAAGGTAAGTAAAGTAACAATGTATTTTCATGCCATTAGTGTTTTGTAATGATTTGTGATGTCTAGGTTACACACATTGGTATGTTTCTTTATACAGTACCTGTAGAATTACTTTCATAATCACATAAATAAGTAAGGTAAGTGAAATAATCATTGCATTTCATAAGGTTGTCTTTATACATTTTCAAGTATGTAACTTTGGCAGTACATACACTAATATTGGAACACTACAGACAAAACTAGCATGGTCCTTGTGCAAGGATGACATGCAAAATTGTTAAGTGTTCCACATTTTTTTTGGATGCTTGCTGGACAAGTGGTTTAGGGCATCACTACTTGTAGCAGAGGCTGAGGTGACTGCCATTCAAACCCTGCCACCAGCGAGTTGGACTAGGGACATTGTTCGTTAAATTTCATCCAGGAGGTGCTAAGATAAGAGGGAGGGTGGAGGGGTGTAGAGTGTATTCAGGGATGGAATGGGTGGGAATGATTTTATGCCTTTTCCTTTTTGGCTACCTCCCTTGTAAGGGGGAAAAAGCCTTGGTGTATGTATGTATGTATGTGCATGGGAATTCTGTAATGGTATTTGATCACTGATATCATTTCAGGACCGGATACAAAGACTGGTGAATGAGGTCCGACATGGTAATAAGGACTACAATGCCATGATCCAGCGCAAAAAAGAGTTTCGGAACCCTTCAATTTATGAAAAGTTGATTGATCTCTTGCAGCTTGATGAAATGGGAACAAATTACCCTCTGGTTAGTATTTTATATATTTATTCAATATTTTGTTATTTAGTGTAGCATAGCTTTCGGTTTGTGTAGTGCAAAGTTATTTTATTCCTTGAATGAAGATCACATATAGCCAGAACTAAAGGAAAGGTTTAGGCAACCACCTTGGATGATGTAAGAATCAGTATCCTTACATACAATCAGTCAATCAATTTGTTCCTCTAGGCCTCTCTTGCAGGATTTCTCTCTCTCTCTCTCTCTCTCTCTCTCTCATGTAAGTTCTCAGGGTTCCCACGGTCCTTGAAAATTCTGGAAAGTCCTGGAAAAAAAGTGATCCTGGAAAGTCATGGAAAAGTCCTGAAATTCTGCCAAAAGTCAAGTGGTCCTGGAATTAGGACTACCAGCTAAAAAAGTCATTGAAAGTCCTTGAATTCAGTGTTGCATGGATGTTGGTTGTGCTCAATATTCTACAGTGTGCAGTGTCTGCACCTATCACATGGCTATGGCATCCTTCCAGTTTCTAGTCTTTGTACTGTCTGTGGTGGTTGTACAAATACATCAGGCGAGACATCATTGATTTCTAGCTTGCCTGAACTTTTCAGGCTTTTTCTGAGGTGAGCGATTTAAATAAAAAAGGAAAGAAGCAAAAGGGACATGATTGGCAAAGTTTTCATTCTCAAGTGAGAATTAGAAATTTGTATCTTGAACTGAAATTATATAGTAATGAAGTTGACAAGCAATTATGTCTCGCATTTTATAGCATTGAAGATGCATGTCTGGGTTTTAACATTAATTTTTCTTTTTGCAGTAGTATGGCATCCAAGAAATGTCACTTCAATCCACTCTGGGTGGAGGATCCACTGTTTTCAGCATGGGTCAAGGAAGACCCCAAGGATGACACCAAAGCATACTGCAAACTTTGCAAGAAGCATTTTGACATAGCAAACATGGGAGTTTCCGCTCTGAGAAGTCACATGAAAAGCAACTTGCATAACAGGATCAGCCAGTCAAGGCAAAACCCATCAGCAATCCGCAACTTTCTTTGGAAAGAAGCAAGACGAAAAGGCAGATGATGCTGCAGCCAATGTCACCTCCAGTGCACCAGTTGCTAGTACAAGTACAGCTCCACAAAGATCAGAGGTTGCAGCTGTTGTGTCAGATGCTGCCCTCCACGCAGAGGTTCTCTGGGCTCATTCAATTCATCATCTGATGTCGGCATGTTGTTCCCAAGAATGTTTCCGGACAGCCAAATTGCTAAAACTTTCTCATGTGGTGCTACAAAGTGTGCTTATCTAGTTTGTTTTGGCCTGTCTCCATATTTCCATGATCTGCTAGTGGAGAAAGTCAGAAGTGCGGAGTGCTATACCATATCCTTTGATGAGTGCATGAACCCTGTTTCACAGAATGAACAAATGGACTTCATAGTCCGTTACTGGGACAATGATTCTGGTCAGGTCAGTGTAAGGTACTTTGGGTCACAGTTCTTTGGGCATGCTCGAGCAAGCGACCTACTCAACAACTTCAAGGAAGGGACACAACAACTAGATCCCAAGCGTCTGCTTCAGGTGTCAATGGATGGACCTAACGTCAATTGGAAAATTTTCCGATGACCTGTAACAGGAGCGCAAAACACAGGATCTCCCAGAACTTCTAAACATCGGAAGCTGTGGACTCCACACTGTCCACGGAAGCTTGCAGAAAGGGGCCAACGAGACTGGATGGAAGATTGGAAACCTGCTAAGGTCTCTGTGGTAGCTCTTCCATGATACCCCCGCAAGAAGAGAGGATTTCACCACTATCACAGGGAGCAAGCTGTACCCATTGCAATTTTGCCAGCACAGATGGGTTGAGGATGCAAAGGTTGCAGAGCGTGCGTTGCAGATGTGGCCCAACGTGGAGAAATTTGTGGCATCCTTCAAAGACCCCAAGAAGGCCCACTAGCACTGCCTCATTTGCATCAGTGAAAGCTGCCTGTGAGGACCCACTCTCCGTCGCAAAGCTACAATTCTTCATCTCTGTAGCTAAACAACTCCAGCCATTCCTTCAGAGGTTTCAAACAGATGCACCCATGGCACCGTTCTTGGGACAGAAGCTAAAGGAAGTGGTTGTTGCGCTCATGGGACGTTTCATCAAAAAAGGAGTTCTGGACAAAGCAGACACCATGCAGAAACTGGCCAACCTGGACCCCAAGGACCAGAAGAACCAGATGCTGCCAAAACTTGTAGATCTGGGATTTGCTGCTCGAGAGTCTGTGAAGAAAGCTGCTGAGAAGAAACTGGTCAGTGATTTGAAGGTCCTGGCATTCAAGAATGAGTGTGTGACACTGCTATCAGAGCTTACATCCAAGATGTTGGACAAGAGTCCCTTGAAACTGTCCCTGGTTCGATATCTCTCTGCACTGGCTCCAGATAAACTAGTTGCTCCTTCTACAGATGCGGCGACGAAGTTCCAGAAAATCCTCCAGATGCTTCTGAATGCCAACAGGCTGTCCGGGGAAGAGTGCGATGAGCTCCTTGCTCAGTACAAGGCGTTTGGCAGTGAGATGAGGCAGGAACATGGCTGGACATATTTCTGGGCCAGTACTTTAAAGACCACAAGTACAGCAAGCTCTGGTCTGTTTTCAAGATGCTTCTCACAGTCTCCCATGGTCAGGCATCAGTAGAAAGGGGTTATTCTGTGAACAAGGACCTCCTGGTTCAGAACATGCAGGAGAAGACTATTGTAACTCTTCGTACAGTCTATGACATTATCCAAGCCACGGGCCAGCACTTCACTGAGTTACCCTTCACTCCCAGACTGAAAAGGCATGTTAGGGCATCGAGGATGAGATACCAACAGTACCTCACGGATCAGAAGTCACAGACAGATAATGAGAAAGGCACTACAAGAGGATATCCAGTCAGCAGAGAAAAAGAGGAAGCTCTTGAAAGATAGTATGGAGTCAATGACCAAGGAAGCAGACTAGCTGGCAAAGAAGGCAGAAACAGAGCATGACTTCACTTCTGGCTAAGTCCAATGCTTTCAGACTGAAAGTTTCTGAAAAGGTGGATGAAACTGGAAAAGAAACTACAAGACCTCAAGCAGAAACTGAAATCAATGGAGTGACTATTTTCAAGAAAGAGCAAAGAATGAATTATACCTGATACTCTGATATATATATATATAACAGAGGAAGACTGCATAGTGTAATAAAGTGGGTGGAATCGGCTGGCTGTAAGGGGTGGAGGAGGCCAGAAAGATCAGTTTGTATTTGAAAATTGTTTCAGATATTCCGCTCAAAGTCCTGGAAATTTGATGATTTTTATCCTGGAAAAGTCCTGGAATTTAGTTTTCAATTTTCTGTGGGAACCCTGGTTCTTGAGTTGAGGAAGGGGGGTTTTGCCATGTAATGAAGTTGCAGCTTTGGCTGTTGGGTCCTCTTCTGGAGGTGCTATGTCTTGCTGCATTGCCTCTGATCTAAGTAGTGACCCTTCATCATTAAGGAGATGAGATATTTGGGTGTGGGATGGGAGAAGGGTTAGGTTTATGCTTTAACTCAGCCCTCACCCCCACCCCACCTTAGAGGGGAAAGAACCTTTTGGTATATGCATGTTTGCATTTTATTTTGAGTAGTTTACATTCCAGCTGGATTGGGTGATACATACATACATATACCAAGGCTTTTTCCCCCTTCCAAGGGAGGTAGCCAAAAAGGGAAAGGCATAAAAACACTCCCACCCATTTCATCCCCAAATACACTCCACACCCCTCCCACCCTTCCTCTCATCTGAGCACCTCCTGGATGACGGGTCATCCCTGCACCCCGCCCACCGCCCTGGGTCAGAAGCAGTGTCGCAAGACACAGTACACAGGGTGATAGTTCATTATTTAGTTCATTTTCCTGATTATATTCGTAATTTTGTAGGAAGAATTTAATTCAAGTGCTAAGGTGTAAAGAGTGTTAAATGGGTTTTAATGTGTATATATTGAGTGTGTTCTTTGATTCAACTGCCACCCATATCAGGTGGGAAAATCCTTTATCATGTATGTATTCCTGATTTATTTTGTGTGCTTCCTTTTGAAAATTATGCTCTTGTTGTTACAGGATATGTTTGATCCACATTGTTGGGGCAAAGAATCTTATTATGAAGAGCTTGCAAAAGTACAAAAGGAAGAAATGGAACGAAGAGAAAAGGAACGCAAAGAGAGAACCAAAGTGAGTAAATACATATACCAAGGCTTTCTTCCCCTTACAAGGGAGGTAGCCAAAAAGGAAAAGGCATAAAATCATTCCCACCCATTCCATCCCTGAATACACTCCACACCCCTCCACCCTCCCTCTTATCTTAGCACCTCCTGGATGATGGGTCATCCCTGCACCTTGTCCACTGCCCTGGGTCAGAAGCAGTGTCGCAAGAGCACATCCACAGCAAGGCCGCTTCATTAAATCGGCGACCCCCCCCTCTCTGTCCCCCCATTGCATAAAAGGAGAAGACGGGGAGAAATCCCTTCGGGCTGCGTCAAATTTTGCTCACACATACTACCTCACCCCCATCCTCCCGCCCATTCCACCTCATGCAATCACATCATCATCCATATACAACCATTCTCCATTCACCCCTGTCTTCTGTCCTCTCCCGTCCTTCCTCAACAGACATTCCCCTCTTCCCCAAAGCCCCCTTCACCCCATCCATCCACCTCATCCTAGGACATCCCCTCATGTTCACTCCCTCCACATCTGCCCTCCATACCTCTTTTACTAGTCTTTCTTCACTCATTCTTTCCATGTGTCCAAACCATCCTAATACTCTTTCATCAACCCTATCTCCCAGCTCCTTTTCCACCCCTGTTCTCCTCCTCACCTCCTCATTTCTCACTCTATCTATCCTAGTAACCCCCATCATACTTCTCAGACATCTCATCTCAAACACATTCAAACTCCTTCTCTCTTCTTCTCTTATGTTCCATGTTTCTGCCCCATACAGTGCTGTTGGCACAATCACTCCTTCATACAGTCTCCTCTTAGCATCCATTCCCAAATGTCTATTTCTCATTACACTCTTTAATCCACCAAGGCATTTACTCGCTTCTCTCAATCTACATTCTACCTCCACCTTCACTCCACCTTTTCCTGCCACATTTGTACCCAAGTATCTAAAACCATCCACTTCCTCCAGTCACTCTCCCTTAATGCTCACTTCCAGTCTACTGCCACTTTCACCCCTTGTACATCTCATCACCTTACTTTTACCCACATTTATCTTTAGCATTCTTCTATCACATACTCTCCCAAACTCTGCCACCAACTTCCTCAATCCCTCCTCTGATCCTGCCACAAGCGCAGTGTCGTCCGCAAACAACAGCTGGCTCATCTCCCACTTTTCTCCATTTTCTTTAACCATCTCCAATCCCTGACCCACTACCCTTGCATTTACCTCTCACACCACCCCAGGGCGACATAACGCATCCTTGACGAAGTCCCACCTTTACCTCAAACCACTCACTCTCTCCATTTCCAATCCTGACACAAGCTCTACTACTCTCATTAAAACTCTTGACAGCTCCCAGAAGCTTTCCTCCTATCCCGTATATCTGCATAACCTCCCACAGTGCCTTTCTGTCTACCCTATCATAAGCCTTTTCCAGATCCATAAAAGCCCAAAAAATATCCTTCCCCTTTCCTATAGCTTTCTCACATCTCTGTCTTTTCCCTTGTAAAGAGGAACTATACAGGCACTCCACCAGTCCTCCGGCACTCTACCCTCTCTCCAGCAAACATTAAATAACCATCACTGTACCTCCCTTTTTCAGACATTCTGCAGGGCATCCATCCAGACCAGGTGCCTTACCAGCTTTCATCATCTTAACAACTGCCTTCACTTCATCCTTCCATATTTCTCCTCCATTCTCCTCACTCATCACTCTCATTTTCTTCGCATTTCCCACTGCAGCTATCTTTCCCTCCCTATCCTCCTTCACATTTAGCAACTCCCTAAAATATTCTGCCCATCTTCCCCTTACTGCCTTCTCTTCCATTATCATCTCTCCATCTGCACCTTTTATCTTTTCTTCTACTTGATTCGCCTCCTCTTCCTCTCTTAATTTCTTTCCAAAACATCTTTTTATTACTTTCAAAATTTTCTGTCATACTCTTACCCCATTTCACATCTGCTCTCCTCTTTGCCTCCTTTACCTTTTGCTTTACTTCTCTTTTCTTTTCTTTGTACCTCTCATATGACTCCCTCGTCCTATTTTGTAACCAATCTGTGAAAGCTCGCTTCTTCTCTTCTACAACCTTCTTTGTTTCCTCATCCCACCACTCACTACCCTTTCTTCTATTTCCCCCTGTCCTTCTTGTTCCACACACCATCCTTGCACACTTTATGACTCCCTCCTTGAACCATCCCCATTCCTTCTCCACACCCAGCTCTACTCTATCCTTCACTCCCTCCCACTCCTCCTTCAGCTTCTTTTCGTACTCCTTCTCCTTTTCCTTTTCATTCAAAGAGTTCACTCTAAGAACCTCCCTACTTTTTGTCCCTTTCCTCTTTCTCCATCTATCCTCCACTCTCAACTCTTCCTATCATAATCCTATTTACCACTACATAATCCATTAGTGCTCTATCTACCACCCTTCCCTCCACTACCCTCTCCCATGTGTACTTATGCTTGACTTTCTTCCGAAACACTGTATTTGCTATCATCAACTCTCTTTCTAGACACATTTCCACCATCAACTCTCCACTACGATTCTTTCCTGGAACTCCACATTTCCCAATCACTCCATCGATTGGACCATTTCCTACCCTAGCATTAAGGTCTCCCAGTACTATTACATTGACATTTCTTCCTAAATCCTCTATGCACTCATTTAAATATATCCAAAAGGCCTCCCTTTTTTCTACACTCTTCTCACTGCCAGGCCCATATGCACTTACAAAGACCCACATCTCCTTTCCCAGTTTCACCTTCATCCACATTATCCTTGAGGAAACCTCCTTCCACTCCACTCCACTACACGTTTACCTATCTCTTCACTTACTAGAATACCCACCCCTTCCCTCCCTCGCCCTCTCTTCACTCCTGATAACCTCCCACTTACACTCCCAAACTTACACTCACCCTTCCCTTTCAACTTAGTTTCACTCAAAGCCAACACATCCACCTTTCTTCTCACAAACATACTACCTATCTCTTCCCTTTTACTCTCATCTGTACCACATCCACACACATTAACCCCTTCCATACGGTGCCGCATACGTAGGCGGCATGAGGAGCAAGTGGATATGCGAGGCTGCCATATCGGCGTCTTGATTATATTTATTGTAGTTGCCCCTGCGTAATGACATACTCTCTAAACTGTCTTCACATTTTCTGTGGTTATCAAAATTC
Source organism: Oratosquilla oratoria (assembly GCF_046742065.1). Classification (NCBI taxonomy): domain Eukaryota; kingdom Metazoa; phylum Arthropoda; class Malacostraca; order Stomatopoda; family Squillidae; genus Oratosquilla; species Oratosquilla oratoria. The sequence continues at coordinate 82,751,247 of NC_134778.1, forward strand.
ACGGAAGAAAGAGAGAACAATCGATATAAGCGGTGACTATATTTTATGATGCGAGTATTATTACGACACATCGTACGTCTGGCAGATAATGCTGCCCGCGAGATTTTGGCCCGGAGTGAAGAGGTTAAAAGACCCAAACCTTAGGGTGCTGGTCGGAAAACTCCCAGAACCTCTTATGCCTTTACTTTTTCGTTTAGGGATGTCCCCTGTGGGGCTACAAGGAGAAGGATGCCTAGTCCCACTCCCCGTCCCTTTCTTCTCGCCTCTTACGATCCAAGTGGAAATACTTGGTGGCAGTATTCTTTTCCCCCACCACAGGGAATTCCCCCACCACAGAAAAAGAATACTCAGAGAAATGGTACAGGAGAGCAACAAGGGGTTGGGGGACAGCATAACGGAGGGACAGTCGTAGTATAAAAGTGAGTAATATCCTTATTTTGTATGTATTGACAGCGAACCTGACAAAACTGGAATGAAAAAACCTTGTAGAAGAGACCATGCACAATCAGACCTCAGAAGTAGAAAAAAATGTATGTATTTAATGGATTCTTGAGGGAGTAATAATGAAAATACACATTTTTGTTTATGAATGTTGCATTGGTTCTGACCCAGGGCAATGGGCAAGATGCAGGGATAACACATCATCCAGGAGGAGCCAAGAAAAGAGGAGGGAGGTGTGGTGAATGGGAGTCGAGTGGGTGGAAATGAAATGGGTAGGAGTAGATATATGCTTGTTGATTTTGGCTACCTCCCTTGTAAGGGGGAAAAAGCCCTTGCTATATGCATGAGGTGCACTTCTTTGTTATACCACTATGCAGTTCAACCCTGTAATACCCCCTCTCTATCCATTTGAATGCTCTTTAGCTCTTCTCTTAGATTCATTACAGATCTCGATCTTAAATTTGTTCATGATGTCTAACAATACATTGCTGTAATCTTGGGGAGGGGGGAATTGAATGCCTTACACTGTTGTTTGTTTCACTGAAAATATATACAGGAAGTTAGAAGAATTAAGGAGAGAATGGAAATAAGATATTTGAGGGCTATGTATACAATTATGAGATATAATAGTACAGGATGTCAGTTTTTGAAAGGATGGGGTATAGGTAGAATTGGGAGAGTAGAATAGGCCATCCAAAAGTAATGTGGTCATGTTTTGAGAATGGATGAGAGTGAGCAGATATCTTCAGTGGATCTGGTGCTATGGGTGAAAGCAAGGGTGAGATCAATGAGTAAGTGAATAGATGGGGTAAAGGAAGTAGGAAAGGCTCATGGTTAGGATGTCAGACTAATAAAAAATGTTTGGATGGCAGCACAAGTTAGAGAAGACAAAGGCCACACCATTTACATGAGAGAGGTCCATTAGGAACAAACTGGCAGTACTGCTGAAGAAGTTATGTGAATTCACTTTTTTCTGACGGAGTTTTTAAAAAATGTACACAAAAGGTTGTCTTTGTTTCACAGGTTGATATTATTTCTGGAACGAAAAAACCAGCGGAAGAAGAATCCAAGAAACGTAAATCAAGATTTGACCAAGGTGTGCCGTCAAACAATCCTCTCATGAAGCCTGTTGTAGCACCGCCAACCCTTACATCAGTTCCTTCAGGTACCAAACCTGCCATTGATGCTTTTGGGAGTCTCAAGAAACCCAAATAGTAATTTAAGTAAAGATGGTTTTCTGTTCATATCACTGCTATTCAGTCTTCACCCTAAATAAATATATAAGCCCTAATGTTGTATAAAAGTATTTCATTATCACAAAAGTGTGTCCTTTGGAAGTTTGTACAGTTTTTTAGATTATATTCATATGAAAGAGGAAACTCTATACTATATGATACTGATTTGATCATCAACCACAAATATCAGTTTTAGTTATCCAAATAAAGTTTTATAAATAGCATTAACAATAAGAAAGAGAAGGAGTAGAAGAAGAAGCTGAGAGAAGAGTAGTATGGAGTGAAGGATAAAGTAGAACTAGGAGTGGAAGAGGAACGGGGATGTTTCAAGGATAGAGCCACAAGGTGTGCAAAGGTGGTGTGTGCAACAAGGAGGAAATAGGAGGGGCAGTGAGTGGTGGGATGATAAAGCAAAGAAAGCTGTAGAAGAGAATAAACAAACATTCACAGATTGGTTACAAAATAGGACAAGAGAATCATGTGGGAGATACAAAGAAAAGAGGAGTAAAGCATAAGATAAAGGAGGCAAAGAGGAGAGCATCTGTGAAGTGGGGTAAGAGTATGAGAACAAATTTTTAAATGAATAAAAAGATCTAATTTAGGAGAGGAAGAGGAGGCAAATCAAGTAGAGAAGAAAAGGTAAAAGGTGCAGATGGAGAGATGATAATGGGAGAGGCAGTGGTAAGAGGAAGACGGGCAAAGTATTTTAGGGAGTTGCTAAATGGAGAGAGGGTAGAGTACCGTAGGACTGGAGTAGTGCCTGTATAGTTCCTCTGTACAAGGGAAAAGGGGACAAGTGTGAATGTAGTAATTTCAGAGGGATTAGCCTGTTGAGTGTAGTAGGGAAGGCTTATGGGAGAATCTTAATTGAGAGGATTAGGAGAGGAACAGAAGGAGTAATTGGTGAGGAACAGTGTGGATTTAGGACGGGTAGAGGTTGTGTAGATCAGATCTTTGTGGTAAGACAGATATGTGAGAAAGCTATAGGAAAGGGGAAGGATGTTTTTTGGGCTTTTATGGATCTGGAAAAGGCTTATGATAGGGTAGACAGAAAGGCACTGTGGGAGGTTATGCAGATTTATGGGATAGGAGGAAAGCTTTTGGGAGCTGTCAAGAGTTTTTATGTGAGTAGTAGAGCATGTGTTAGGATTGGAAATGGAGAGAGTGAGTGGTTTGAAGTAAAGGTGGGACTTCGTCAAGGATGCGTTATGTCGCCCTGGCTGTTCAACTTATACATGGATGGGGTGGTGCGAGAGGTGAATGCTAGGGTAGTGAGTCAGGGATTGGAGATGGTTAAAGAAAATGGAGAAAAGTGGGAGGTGAGCCAGCTGTTGTTTGCAGACGACACTGCGCTTGTGGCAGGGTCAGAGGAGGGATTGAGGAAGCTGGTGGCAGAGTTTGGGAGAGTATGTGATAGAAGAAAGCTAAAGATAAATGTGGGTAAAAGTAAGGTGATGAGATGTACAAGGGGTGAAAGTGGCAGTAGACTGGAAGTGAACATTAAGGGAGAGCGACTGGAGGAAGTGGATAGTTTTAGATACTTGGGTGCAAGTGTAGCAGGAAAAGGTGGAGTGAAGGTGGAGGTAGAATGTAGATTGAGAGAAGCGAGTAAATGCCTTGGTGGTTTGAAGAGTGTAATGAGGAATAGACATTTGGGAATGGATGCGAAGAGGAGACTGTATGAAGGAGTGATTGTGCCAACAGCACTGTATGGGGCAGAAACGTGGAACATAAGAGAAGAAGAGAGAAGGAGTTTGAATGTGTTTGAGATGAGGTGTCTGAGAAGTATGGTGGGGGTTACTAGGCTAGATAGAGTGAGAAATGAGGAAGTGAGGAGGAGAACAGGGGTGAAAAAGGATTTGGGAGATAGGGTTGATGAAACAATATTAGGATGGTTTGGACACATGGAAAGAATGAGTGAAGAAAGACTAGTAAAAGAGGTATGGAAGGCAGATGTGGAGGGAGTGAACATGAGGGGACGTCCTAGGATGAGGTGGATGGATGGGGTGAAGGGGGCTTTGGGGAAGAGGGGAATGTCTGTTGAGGAAGGAAGGGAGAGGACGGAAGACAGAGGTGAGTGGAGAATGGTTGTATATGGATGATGTTGTGACTGCATGAGGAGGAATGGGCGGGGGGGTGGGGGGTGGGGTAGTATGTGTGAGTAATTTTTGACGCAGCCCGAAGGGATTTCTCCCCGTCCTCTCCTTATATGCAAAGGGGGACGGAGAGGGGGGGTCGCCGATTAAATGAAGCGGCCTTGCTGTGGATGTACTGTGTCTTGCGACACTGCTTCTGACCCAGGGCGGTGGGCAGGGTGCAGGGATGACCCGTCATCCAGGAGGTGCTCAGATGAGAGGAAGGGTGGGAGGGGTGTGGAGTGTATTTAGGGATGAAATGGGTGGGAGTGTTTTTATGCCTTTCCCTTTTTGGCTACCTCCCTTGGAAGGGGGAAAAAGCCTTGGTATATGTATGTATGTATGCTAAATGTGAAACAGGATATGGAGGGAAAGGTAGTTGCAGTGTGAAGTGCTATGAAAATGACAGAGATGAGGAAACTGGAGAAGAAATAAGGAAAGATGAGATGAATGAGTATGTGTGAATTATATTTTAATGCAGCCCAAAGGAATTTCTCCCTGTCTTCTCTTTTTCTGCATGAGGGCATGGAGGGGGGGTCACCGATTAAATGAAGTGGCCTTATTGTGGATGTGCTCTGTTTTGCTACATTGCTTCTGATCCAGGGCAGTAGGCAAGATGCAGGGATGACCCATATTTCAGGAAGAACCAAGAAAAAGGGAGGGAGGGGTGGTGAATAGGAATGTAGTATGTGGGGATGAAATGGGAACATACATATACCAAGGCTTTTTCCCCCTTACAAGGGAGGTAGCCAAAAAGGAAAAGGCATAAAATCATTCCCGCCCATTCCATCCCTGAATACACTCCACACCCCTCCACCCTCCCTCTTATCTTAGTACCTCCTGGATGATGGGTCATCCCTGCACCTTGTCCACTGCCCTGGGTCAGAAGCAATGTTGCAAGACAGCATATCCACAGCAAGGCCGCTTCATTAAATCGGCGACCCCCCCTCAGTCCCCCCATGCATAAAAGGAGAAGACGGGGAGAAATCCCTTCGGGCTGCGTCAAATTTTGCTCACACATACTACCTCACCCCCCATCCCCCTGCCCATTCCACCTCATGCATCACAACATCATCCATATACAACCATTCTCCATTCACCCCTGTCTTCTGTCCTCTCCCGTCCTTCCTCAACAGACATTCCCCTCTTCCCCAAAGCCCCCTTCACCCCATCCATCCACCTCATCCTAGGACGTGCCCTCATGTTCACTCCCTCCACATCTGCCTTCCATACCTCTTTTACTAGTCTTTCTTCACTCATTCTTTCCATGTGTGCAAACCATCCTAATACTCTTTCATCAACCCTATCTCCCAACTCCCTTTCCACCCCCGTTCTTCTCCTCACCTCCTCATTTCTCACTCTATCTAGCCTAGTAACCCCCATCATACTTCTCAGACACCTCATCTCAAACACATTCAAACTCCTTCTCTCTTCTTCTCTTATGTTTCTGCCCCATACAGTGCTGTTGGCACAATCACTCCTTCATACATTCTCCTCTTAGCATCCATTCCCAAATGTCTATTCCTCATTACACTCTTCAATCCACCAAGGCATTTACTCGCTTCTCTCAATCTACATTCTACCTCCACCTTCACTCCACCTTTTCCTGCCACATTTGTACCCAAGTATCTAAAACTATCCACTTCCTCCAGTCACTCTCCCTTAATGCTCACTTCCAGTCTACTGCCACTTTCACCCCTTGTACATCTCATCACCTTACATCACATCTCATCACCCACATTTATCTTTAGCTTTCTTCTATCACATACTCTCCCAAACTCTGTCACCAACTTCCTCAGTCCCTCCTCCGATCCTGCCACAAGCACAGTGTCATCAGCAAACAACAGCTGGCTCACCTCTCACTTTTCTCCATTTTCTTTAACCATCTCCAATCCCTGACCCACTACCCTTGCATTTACCTCTCGTACTACCCCATCCATGTATAAGTTGAACAGCCAGGGCGACATAACGCATCCTTGACGAAGTCCCACCTTTACCTCGAACCACTCACTCTCTCCATTTCTAATCCTGACACAAGCTCTACTACTCTCATAAAAACTCTTGACAGCTCCTAGAAGCTTTCCTCCTATCCCATATATCTGCATAACCTCCCACAGTGCCTTTCTGTCTACCCTATCATAAGCCTTTTCCAGATCCATAAAAGACCAAAAAACATCCTTCCCCTTTCCTATAGCTTTCTCATATATCTGTCTTACCACAAAGATCTGATCTACACAACCTCTACCCGTCCTAAATCCACACTGTTCCTCACCAATTACTCCCTCTGTTCCTCTCCTAATCCTCTCAATCAAGATCTTCCCATAAGCCTTCCCAACTACACTTAACAAGCTAATCCCTCTGAAACTACTACATTCACACTTGTCCCCTTTTCCCTTGTAAAGTGGAACTATACAGGCACTCCACCAGTCCTCCGGCACTCTACCCTCTCTCCAGCAAACATTAAATAACCTCACCAGCTAGTCCACCATCACTGTACCTCCTTTTTTTAGACATTCTGCATGGCATCCATCCAGACCAGGTGCCTCACCTGCTTTCATCATCTTAACAACTGCCTTCACTTCATCCTTCCTTATTTCTCCTCCATTTTCCTCACTCATCACTCTCATTTTCTTAGCATTTCCCACTGCAACTATCATTCCCTCCCTATCCTCCTTCACATTTAGCATATACATATACCATATACCAAGGCTTTTTCCCCCTTACAAGGGAGGTAGCCAAAATGGAAAAGGCATAAAATCATTCCCACCCATTCCATCCCTGAATACACTCCACAGCCCTCCACCCTCCCTCTTATCTTAGTACCTTCCGGATGACGGGTCATCCCTACACCTTGTCCACTGCCCTGGGTGTCGCAAGACACAGCACATCCAAAGCAAGGCCCCTTCATTAAATCGGCGACCCCCCCTTTCCGTCTCCCCATGCATAAAAGGAGAAGACGGGGAGAAATCCCTTCGGGCTGCGTCAAATTTTGCTCACACATACTACCTCACCCCCCATCCCCCTGCCCATTCCACCTCATGCATCACATCATCATCCATATACAACCATTCTCCATTCACCCCTGTCTTCTGTCCTCTCCCGTCCTTCCTCAACAGACATTCCCCTCTTCCCCAAAGCCCCCTTCACCCCATCCATCCACCTCATCCTAGCAACTCTCTAAAATATTCTGCCCATCTTCCCCTTACTACCTTCTCTTCCATTATTATCTCTCCATCTGCACCTTTTACCTTTTCTTCTCTACTTGATTCGCCTCCTCTTCCTCTCTTCCTCTCTTCCTTTCTTTCCAAAACATCTTTTTATTACTCAAAATTTTCTTTTTTATTACTCAAAATTTTCTGTCATACTCTTACCCCACTTCACATCTGCTCTCCTCTTTGCCTCCTTTACCTTTTGCTTTACTTCTCTTTTCTTTTCTTTGTACCTCTCATATGACTCCCTCGTCCTATTTTGTAACCAATCTGCCTTTGATTTTGGCTACCTCCCTTGTAAGGGGGAAAAAAGCTGTTGGTATATGTATGTTAACAATAAGAACATGATTCTGAAGAGAGCAGCCATTCTCCTTTCATGAAAATGTACTGGAAAGTATTACTCATTTCCTATAGAATTTTTTTTTGTCAGTCCCAAAACTAAGAAAGGAGAGGAGACTAGTTTCCTTGCCCATTTTCAAACTCCTAAATTTCCCTTCTCTATCTCTTCTCACCCTCTTGTATGGCTCCACTTCTTTCATTACCCCCTTTTTCATTCCAGTCATCGGATCACATGAAGAATCATCACCCCAGACAGGGTGACAATTCTTCATGTGGACCATCCTAGGGTGACACTTCCTCATATGGGTCATCCTGAGTTTACAATTCTTCGGTTGCATAAGTTGATGACAATAAGCATAACCCCCATTCAACCTAACCTAACATAACCTAGCCTAACCTAACCTGACCTAATGTAGCCTAACCTAACCTAACCAAACTTAGCCTACCTAGCCTAACCTAACCTAACCTAATCTATACTCCACTGTTGATATTTGGCATACTGGGGTGACAATTCTTCAGGTGGGATTTCATGGGGTGACAATTCTTCATGTGGGCATCCTGGGGTGACAATTCTCCATATGGCCCCAGTCATCTTTCCCTTTTTCCTCCCACCACCCTCTCCCACTCTCCTTTTCTTCTCTTTCTGCCTGGGCAGAAGCAATGCAGTAAGACACACTCTCTTCACTAGTAAAGATATAGAAGGAACCATAAAGAAAATTAAAAACTCCAAAGCTGAAGGACCTAACTAGATCTCATACATCTACCCAAAACACCTTGGCCCAACAGCCATAAGAGTATTGTCATTTTGATCTACTACTGGTTACACAACAAAATTCCAAGCATCTGCAAAAAAGTTCACATAAACCCAATCTTGAAGCCCAACAAACCACATGAAAACCCAGAATCATACAGACCAATCTCACAACTATCCACAATAGCCACTAATAGAAAGACTGATCACAGCAAGAATCTAATTGGAAATACCTAAACCCCCTAATTAACATGGTTGCAAAGGATTTGGGTGAATTTAACCTTTCATGTCTATTTTTGCATGAGGGGACAAGGAGGGAGGGTTGACATGTAAACAAAGTGGTTGGCCCTGCTGTGGATATGCTGTGTATTGTTGCATTGCTTCTGACCCAGGCAGTGGGCAGGAGACAGGGATGACCCTTCATCCATAAGGAGCTAAGATAAAATGGTAATGATTGATAGGTGGAGGTGTAAAAGAGTAATCGCCTAATGTTATTTAGATAGATGGGATTAGGAGGAAGGGTTGACATGTAATGAAGACATGGGAGTCAACCAACTTCAGCAGCAGTTGAGGTGCTGTTTGTTGTTGTATTGCCTCTGACCTCAGCTGTGGGTTAGGGAGAGGGATGACTTCATCCACAAAGAACTGAGATGGAAGGGATAACAGATAGGTGTAGGATGGGTGGGTATGTACTATGATTTTGGTTCCTGATCCGCGACAAATATGCTTACTCCGAAACATGCTTACTGGTTCTACACAACCATCCTTTTATTTTCCCACTGAACGCACTACCCAACTGTGGTGTGAATGTAGTGAATGTGGCACAGACGGGGACGCGCGGTTGGTACCCCCCCGGGATTGCGCTAGAAGTTAGACGGTAGGAAAATTAGCTTAGAGACCGTGTGGTGTGTATCCAAGGAGGATTAAAGACTGCCGCACACGCAACCGCATGACGGGATTTCTTCAGAAAACAAGTAAACAACCTTTCCCATCAAAAGACAAGCTATTTAGGCACCATGACCGCGACAACGAGCTCCAGGGAGCCATTCAAGATGAACAATATCACTCTAAAGCCGTTTGACGGCAATGGAGACGTCGCCGGGCGGCTTAAAAAAGACGGAGTTGGTTGCGAGGCTGACGGTAATGTCGGACGAGGTGAGCAGTATTGCCCTTGATTTGGAGAACAACGCGTTAGCCATCTACCTGGAAATGAGGAGATGAGCAAGCGGATGCGGGGAGGGTGAAGAAAAGACTAAAGGAGCCTTTCGGTGAGAGTCCGTTTGATGCGTTTTGTCAGCTGCAAAGAATGCGATGGGTAGGTGAACAGGTTGATGTGTTTGCCAACTAAACCAAAAGGTTAGTAGGCCTGTCGACTTTCAAGGACGAAGGCTTGGAGAAACTAGTGAGGATGATGTTTGTGAATAGTTTTCCGGATCGTGTATCTGCTGGACTTCAGGAAATAAGGAATGCGGTGACGGCGAGTATGGACGACTTGATAACCCGCGCTAGGCTGCTGGCGAGGACAAAGAATGAAAGTCCATTGGCTGTTGCGGCGAGAGAAGGGCCGCTGACGAGGACCGTGGCAAGAGAAGGGAAAACGGGAGAGTCCAGGGGTGATTACAGCGGATGGCGGGCCCAGTCTCGGGTCCGTTGTTACGAATGTCGGTGACTAGGTCACCTCGCGAGGGACTGTATAGAGGTGGAGCTCGTCTGTTACGCGTGCAATCAGCCAGGGCATATGGCTCGACATTGCAATCAGGGCGACCTCTACACAAGGAAATGTAAGGACACCGTTCAGCTTTATGCTGATCGTGGATGTCTGGCTGAAAGGAAGACGCGCGTAGGCGCTAATAGATTCCAGCTGTTCAACCACGATCGTAACGACTGACGTGGTTCAAGAGTTTAGACAGGGAGATGTGGCCCTGATGACAGTAGACGGGAGGGAGACAAAGTGCGAAGGTGACCAGGAAAATGAAATTATGGTGGAGGGTATCCCGATACGACTAAGAGTGCTCGTCATTAGAACGGCGAAAGAGGGAATTTACATGGTGCTGGGAATAGATGCAATTGTCCAGCTTGGAGAAGTCACATTTATCGCCGGACAAGTGAGAATTAGAGCGATACGCGACTCGAATACGGAAGGGGGGTCGAGGACCAGGCTGAGGCCGGAAGTGGATGTAGGAATGGCAATGAGGGCCGTGGAGGGGAGTGCCACCATGAAGCTCGACCCTGTCGAGAGAGCGGCACCTTGTACGATGGAGAACGAAGATTTCCTGGTGGAATTTGATGGCCAGAAGTGGGAAGTAGAGTGGTACTCATAAGAAGGCTCACCTCTTTTGAAGAATAAAGTCGATTGCTACAGACTTTAGGAGAGGGGCTGAGAGACAATTTTGGCCTTGAAATAGAGCGGTGGATTGATGAGGGAATTTCGAGTTCTTGGGAGGAGCCGGTGGAGGGTGGAATCTTGTCCTTGATGGCAGTGGTACAGCCAACCAAGAACAAGGTACGACCGGTGTTGGATTTCCGAGAACTGAACCAGTCTGTGAGGTGTCACACTGGCGATGATTTCGTAGACGTGTGTACCGAGACCCTATGCAGATGGCGCCGAATGAGGAGGGCATCCACGATTGTAGACCTGCGGGTGGCTTACCTACAAATTCAAGTGGCGGAGAAACTATGGGACTACCAACTAGTGAAATATAACAGTAGAAATTATTACTTAACCAGGCTGGGGTTTGGGCTCTGCTGGGCCCCGAGGATCATGACGAAAATCCTGAAGGTACTGGAGAAGACTGAAACAATGAAGAAGGGTACTGACTAGTACCTCGAAGACATACTGGTGGATGATAGTGTGGTATCAGCGTCGGACGTAGTGGACCATTTGGCTCGGTACGGGTTAGTAGCGAAGGAGCCTGAACCGGTGGAAGGAGGAGCAGTGTTGGGACTGCAAGTGGAAAGAGACAGGACCGGAAACCTGGTGTTCAGGAGAGGCAACGAGATCCCGAAGGTTACGGGTGAAATGAACAAACGAGATTTCTTCTCCCAGCGTGACAAATTGGTGGGTCACTACCCGATCGCCGGTTGGCTCCCTGTAGCGTGCAGCTACATTAAGAGGCGGTCGGGGTCGAAAGATTGGGGAGAGAAGATTGATGAGGGCACGATTACCATGATACGTGACGTCGTACGACGGATGAGACACGATGATCCAGTGAGGGGATGGTGGAACGCACCACAACAGGGTCGAGGCGTAGTGTGGTGCGATGCGAGCAGCATAGCATCCGGCGTCGTCTTGGAGATAGGGGGCGTGGTAGTCGAAGATGGGGAGTGGCACCAAAAAAAAGGATGACTACCACCACATTAACGTATCGGAATTGGACGCGGCCATAAAAGGAGTCAATTTGACGCTGAAATGGGGGCTACGTGAAATTGAAATCAGGGCTGACTCAGCTACAGTGCTGACGGCTGAGAAGAGAGTGCGCACAAAGGGCTGCAGAGGTCCTCGTGAGCGCCGTCTTGGGATCCTGAGGGAGTTAATAGACGAGTTTGGCTTGAGGATGAGAGTGACAGAGGTGCCGTCGGGAATGAACCAAGCAGATGCGCTAACCAGAGTGAAGAAAAGCTGGCTGAAAGTGAAGGAAGAACATGACTAGGATAAGTTTGAAGTGTGCGCTCCAGGGTCCCTCCGCGCGAAAGAGTTGCATGGAACTCACCACCTAGGGGTCGATAGGTTGTTGTTCCTGGCAAGGAAGGTTGACCCGTATATATCGAGGGAAGAAGTCCGGCGGGCGGTGAGAGCGTGCGCCCGATGTCAGTCAATAGATCCCGCGCCTAGGCCGCACTCGGCGGGGGAACTTAGTGTGGGAGAAAACTGGAGGAGGCTGGCGGTTGATTTAACCTACTATCAGTGAGCCAGGTACTTATCAATGGACGATTGCGGCCCGGGACGCTACGCCGTCTGGCGGAAGCTGAAGACGGAGACTGGAGAGGAGATGGCACGGGTGATGAATGAGACATTTTTGAAACGGGGCCCAGAGGATGAAGTCCTGATGGACAACGGCACAGCGTTTCTGTCGGAGGCGCTGAAAGGCATGTTGAACAAGTGGAACACAAGACGCTTCTTCCAGGCAGCTTACCGCCCAAGCGGAAATGGGATAGTAGAACGACACCATCTTACGATTAAATCCATAGCTTAGAAGGCGCGAGTACTACCGACGGAGGCATTTTTTTTTTTTTTTTTCATAACATGTCCCCCAGGTCAGGCCAAGATGACGGCTCGATCCCGCAAAGAGTCGTGTTTAAATACGATTGGCGGCATCCCCATAAGAGGCCGGGACTACTGGCCAATGCTGAAGAAAGGACCCACTTCAGTGTAGGTGGGGGAGGAAGTATGGGGGAGGCCAAAGGATAGGAAGTGCACGTCCCATTGGACGAGAGGGATAGTGACGAAAGTGAATTCGCGGAACTACGTCTCTGTCGAGGGAGTGCCGCGGCATACCTTGGATCTTCGGAGCGTAGTGAGTGAAGGAGAAGACGAGGAGGAAAGTAGCGGAGTGACAGCGTATGAAGGGGCGGTGTCACGGAGACCCCACCGCGACAGGCGTCCTCCATAGTGGCTACAGAACTACGAAGTAGGAGATGAAGAGTAGGTTGATCTCGAGATCAAGGGTGTGTGTGGTGTGAAAGTGGTGTATGTGACGCGGATGGAAACTGGCAGTTGGCACCCCCGGTGTGTGGGGGGGGGGGCTAAAAGACGCGAACGTTGGTAACCCCAGAGGGGGGGGAGGTGCCTGCGCGTCGGCGTGGGTCTGCAGTTCATAGCTAAGCCCACGAGTGTGTGGATGTGTGTGTGCGTGGGGGAACGAGGGAAACCCACAAAGGGGGTGACAGTAGGGAATTAGTGTAAGGATCGCGACGTGTGTACCAGAGGAGGGTTGGACGGACCCGGAAGCAACCCCACGGACGGGATTTTCAGCGGAAAACAAGTAAGTAAAGCACCTTTCCCAACCACAAATACAAAATTATCGCAGCACACAAAAGACAGAAAAAGTGTTATCTCACCGAGATAATGTGTCGTCGATACAGTTACCAAGTCACGGTGAGAGGCAACTCCTACCCGAGTGTGCGCAGCAGAACGCCGAGAACGTTCTGGCGGTTATGTGATATTTGGGTAGAGCATGTGGAATTGGCCTTATACTGTCGACTTTTATTTCTATTTTGCTCATAATAGCTTTATTGTTTCTTATAAATTCCGGACTTTGTAAAAATATGCAACACCAGAATATCTGAGGGTTGTTTATCTTTATAAGGTAGTATTTGGAGTAGTTGATGTTACGCTCATTCTGACCTAACCTAATCTTTTATTTTCCGTTTGATTTGGTTATGTAGGAGCCAGTTCTGAGTTTCTAATTTTAACGTGCTATGTATTCAAAGCTAATCCTTAGAGTTTAAACTTACTACTTAAATATTCATTGAAATATTAGTTCCATTAAATTTGATCAAATTTACAATGTGAGAAATTTATGACATTAGCAGATGTAGGAGGAAATACTGTTCAGCTTATGAGAGAGAAGAAACCACAATAGTTCAACAACTTGTTTCCTCCTCAACGTAACAAGAATAATAAGAGTTCTAATTGAAATATCCATGGTATTTAGATATTATGTCATCCCTGTCTAGCATTGATTTTTTCATTCTTAATTTGGTCTCCTTGTACACATTATACACATTTTTACTGGGATAACTCCTAACTTATCAGCTGTAGATAAGAAAAAGATCTTAGTAAGGGCAAAGCCAAAAATATTATTTGGGAGGAGGAAGGGAACACAAACTCAGAATTGCATATTCTTTCAATTTTCCAAACCCAGAAAAAAATCGGCATGTAATCTCTGAACTAATCTCGAACACGTACAAGTTTCGGAGGGGGGAGGGGTTGCGCTTCCTCCCCCCTGGCTATGCCTTTGGCTTTAAGCTTTTTAAAACTTGAAGATCCTATGTTGAAAAGTGAACCTAAAATTGACACTAGAATCTTATGGTGAATATCATTTCAATTAGGTACTTTAAATAAAATTGAAAGTATATACTTTTAAAGTTGCTATTTAATTCATTCAAAGTTACAGTACACATATAAAAGCTACATCAAAGCTTTTAAAAAGCCTTATACCAAAGGATTATCCTTTGGTATATGCAATTTTGTGAGCCCATGTAGATTATTGCACTTACTGCCAGTCAAAATACGTTTTTACTAATTGTTTTGGTGGTATTTGATTTACTTAGTTTTTAGCAGTTTCATATACAAATTTTAATTGGGTAGCACTGTGATTTTACTGTGAACCTTTATACAATTATCCATATTTTATTTCGTTCTTTTCCAGTTCCCATTTTTTATTACAATCAAAACAAACAGCTGATGTTGATCAAATCGCGTTCCGTTTTATGTCCACAGTTCTCAATGTTATCTAGGCTAATATTCAATTATTATAGATATACACAATTAATCACAAGGACTTCTGTTTAGTTATGAAAATGAAATTACGGTCCAAACTACAAAGTATTGCTTGACGAAGTGATGGTTTCATAATTAAAATTCAGGTAAGTTATAACACGAAAAAGGTAAATCAAGTAATATACAGGATCATGTTTTGAACCAAATTTCGTGGATATTAAAGGAATGGTGTGATCAGTACGTAGTGGTATATATGTAGTGTAATGGTATTCTTAGAAATGTTCATGGACTAAGTAATCGTGAAGTTATCAGCTGATACTGACATCACATCGTAAGTGACCCAGAAATGATAGCAAGGCTGGATATCATTTTCACAGCCAGTGACAGGCAGAAGCTTTACAACGAAGTAAGCATAGCAGTATTGACAACATTTTAACTTTTAATTAGTGACATTGGGTAATTGATGATTATATACTGAAGTTGACAGTGGTACAATGTGGAGAGTTGTTATGGACATTCATGTTGTGATCATTTTTATCATAATTTGACCTTCGTATCTCATGTCTTAATTCCTATATCACATAGACATATGTAAAGAAATAATTATTTGATTATGGCAGTGATTAGGTGAAGTAAAGTATTTCAAATTTGAACAAGTCAAGACTCCAAGAGATAATGTTAAATGTAAGACAAACATTTAGGGTATAAACTTGTAGGGTATAATTATAAGGGTAAATATTTTATAATGAGTGTTTACATTTAAATGAAAACAAATATCACCCACTGTCTTTGGTTTCACTTGTTGTTCGTAGAGATTTAGTCATGTTTGTGTCTGAACCCATTTGAAAATGTACAATTTTCTCACCTTGTTTTTACTTTTGAGTATGAGATTATTTTTCAGTAAAAAAAATATAATAGATGAATTATAACTATTCTGTGGCAAAATACAAATAATTTGATTTGAAGGGTTGAGTGGGGGCTATGATGAAAGGTGAGGTTATGCCTTTAGAGGAAATATAGTTTAACTTTAAAAGAGGCCTTTACGGCCAGTCCAGAGATCATGTGTCAGCCCCTTGAGACGGAAGTGAGATGGTTAACAAGTTTTGGAAAATGGCTATTTTGTTGGATTTAGTTAGGGTAGGTTGGATTAGAATGAATTAGTTTAGGGTATGCAATCTATTACACTAATAACACGTTTTTATGTGGGACGTTATTCGTAGTTTGATCCAGTGGTAGTGGGGCGTTTTGGTATACCCAAGTGGGGCATTTTGACCGAAGGCCAAGTGGGACGTTTTGACAGTGGGACGTTCTGACTGGCGTGCCACTAGGTAATGATGGGCATTTTCATGCCAGGTTTTGTCTGTGTGTGTAAGGCATGAGAAAGTATTTTGCTTTCCCCAGTAAGTGAAAAGGAAAAAATTCAGATTTTCCTTGGGCACCTATGATTGTGCAAGAGATGATAATGATGATTTAGTTTTGCCTACTGGAGACTTGTGACACCACAGTAGAAGCACCAACCCCCAGACCCACTCATAAATTTCTCTTGGAAAGAAAAATAACATTTGTTTTCTATGTTGCTATAGTATGGGTCAATTTCTTTATAATCATGCCATTGGTTAGTAGAGTGAGGAAGAGGTGAGTTACCTGTTGTTGTTGTTGTTGTTGTTGTCGTTCCCTAGACTGTCTGTCCAAGCAGTCCCGTCTCCCCAAGGAATGCCATAGCCGAAACTGGGTTTTCCCACAAATCCTTTATAGAGTGTATGTTGTGTTGTTTGCGTGCATGATTGTGTATAATGCAGTCTTCCATTATGTGTTGTATGGTATGGGGTGAAGTGTTACATCCTGGGCAGCTGTTCACAACGCGGTCATCCAGCCTCTTCTGGTAGCTCAGAAGTGCTGGGTGGTGACCGCACCGCAGTCTGGCCAAGTGGACTCTGTCCTTTCGTGGGAGAGAGGATTCAGAAGGGTGGATATCAGGGGGTCTGGCATGCAGCAGTGTGTTGTCTTTCAGTGTGTTAATGGAGCGGTGAGTGATATGATTATGAATATGTTTCCGGAGGCTGGTATTTGGTGGTTGTGGAGGAAGAGAAGAGAGTATCTGTGCGTGATAAAGGTCTTTGGGTGTTGTTTTAATGTTTCTTGGTGTGTGTGGGTGTTCTGCTATGTAGTGTAGCGGGTGTGATGTGTTTGTGGTGGCTGCGGCAAGTGTTTGTGTGCCTCTCATGTCGAGGTGGTCCTTGACTTTGAGGACTTTTGTTTCATGGTGTAAATGGTCTGTAGGTGTTGTATTTGTGCAGCCTGTAATTGTTTTTAGGGCTTTGTTTTGTATGATTTGAAGGGTGTTGTGGTGTGTCTCACTGAGATTAGGAGCCCATGCAGGACTCGCATAATTCAACACTGAGCGTATGCATTGTTTGTATATTGTTATATTAGTTTCTTTGTTTTGTCCAAATGTTGGCTTGCCTTGTGTGAAGAAAGGGAGAAAAAAATAGTCAAATTCAAAGAGAGATCTTGGACTTGGTCTGGAGAATGAGTGTCAACCTCTCAGGACTACACTTCTAGATATGAGTTGAGGGATTTGATATTTGAGGACAAATGGCAGGGAGATGATTCTGGTGTTCATTTAGCAGGACTATCACAATCCAGGAGGTGCTAAGATGAGAGGGAGGGTGGAGGGATGTGGAGTGTATTCAGGGATGGAATGGGTGGGAATGATTTTATGCCTTTTCCTTTTTGGCTACCTCCCTTGTAAGGGGGAAAAAGCCTTGGTATATGTATGTATATGTATCACAAGCAGGTACCCCTTATTGGTGTTAGCTTGAGATTATATGGGTACAAGTGCACAGTGTAATGTTTAAACAAAGAATAAATATTTTATATACTGAAAACAAACTTTATTTCATTGGAAAAAGATTATTGTTATTATTATTTTTTTATTAATTTATATACTTACTATTGTTTTATATATATATATATATATATATATATATATATATATATATATACATATATATATATATAAAACACACAGATTTTAGATAAATAATTTCAGTGGATGTTATAAGTGTTGCTTCAAGTTTCACAGTCATAGACTGAAAATTCACTGCCCCACAGGAGCTGTCAATGGTCCTGATTCCCTCTCATAGCACTAGGAAGAAACTTTGGACTATGTGTTATGTTAGTATGGGACTTTGTAGTAGTAGTAGGAGGAGGAGGGTCATGGTTACCAGTTATTCTCCACATACAGATCTCTGTATGTGGAGAGGTGGAGGAAATAGAGTTGAAGTTGTCAGAGAGAAAGCTCAGGCACAGTCTGAAGACTTAGTGTCAGCCCCTTGATTTTATGCCTTCAGGTTAAAGTCAGGGTGTTGATGGGTTTTGAATACAGGTGGCAGAAACATGATATCTGTCTTGCTGGACCACCACTTTCAAGCAACCATTGCTGGTCCCAGTTTCAGAAAATTTAGTGCCAGGTCAGTGAACTTAGGGAGTGCACCATGTAAAATACAGTTTATTTGGAATCTTCTTATGCAGTAGGAGATGGGGGGAAATGTTGGTAGTTATTAACCTCTTAATGCTACAGCTGATGTTGCATGGTACCACATAAGAACACAAACACAGCATAAATATTAAGTGAATATTATGTAAAAGCTCATTTAACTAAAGTTAAACGAGTAACAGTAAGAGTGGAATGGGTCAAGGTGGGTGCATACCTTGGCTGGCCACCTGTATAAAGGGGAAGAAGCATGTTGTATATATGTGTGTGTGTATGTATTTATGTATGTATGAAAAATTGACACTATCATAATAGTTAAGTGATAGACATAAGCCATTTTTGCCATTTACATAATTGGTGAATAGAAGGGACTTAGATTTGCAGGATGTAAAATAGAAACAGTTTTGCTAGTCTTATAATGGGACAAACTCCCAAAGAAGTGATCACACAATTTAATGCTTAGATATCAAGATTCTAAATGAGGTCCTAAGTTTTAGTTAGATATTAAAGTGATATGCTGTAGCACCAATTCTTTTATTGCTGTTGTTTGGTGTATTAGTTTTATTTATGTATTCATTCACCTAATTTTATTTGTTTTTACTAATATTGAATTGTAGGGTATGCTGATTTGCTTTTCCATAGTTCAATAGTGAATTTGTAATATCAAATATGCATTTATATTAATTTTTTATTTATTTTTTTATGTAAATTTATCAGTTTTCTGTGTAAATATAAAAAGACTGAATTTTTTGTTTTGTTTTTTATTTTGTTTTCAGAAACTTGAAGAGGCTAAAATTTTGAAAAAATGGGGTCTTCCTACTTGTACTTCCTGCCGCTTACCATCTTTGTTCTCTTTCCTGCCACTTTCATCATCACGTAAGTAAAAGATAAAGCATTGATTGTTTGATTTTGTATCTAGGCACCATACTATGTTACATGCCACAAAACTGCACTCAATGATGAAATACAAAGGAACCAATGATAGTCTTGTAAGACAGAAGTCAGAGTAATCCCCATTTTCAAAACTCATTCACACCCTTGCCTTCATTTGGAAGTGTACAGATGGTACCAGGCCCAAGATCTCTCTTTCCATCACCTTAGACTGTAGTTCCTCCACCTTTTTACACAAAGAGAGCTGACAGCTGGTAACTGCTTCCCTCTTCCTATCAAAAGCCAGTGACAGACATAATCTCACATTAGTACATCACAAAGTGCACTCCAAAGTTTCTTCACAGAGAGATCTTTGGGAGAGCCCAAGGACTGCTGCCACCCACTGAGGGGTTGCAGGTTTCCAGTCAGTGAATTTTGAGATAATAATTATTATAGAATATATGTAAGGTAATAACACTTCATTGAAATCTAATGCCTAGTATTACAGGCATGAAAATGCAAAATTTAGGAATTAAAAGGAATAAAAACATTTGAAATAAGAACCAAAAATGATTATCTTCGTGGAAATAAAACATTATATAGAGTATCAACTGAATTAGTTTTATACAGTCAATATTCTAGGGACTTTTGCAATATCCCTACAGACCAATTGCTCTGAGTTACCACCCCAACTCAGACCCCCACCCCATCACTGACTACAGTGGGAGAAACCACAAGGTCAAAGGTCAAGGTCACAGCACCCCCACTCCCCCCAACACCTGCCCACCCAATTGTCAGAAGCCAGTGATCTGGTACTCATTGTTATTATCCTCATAGAGAAGCGAGGAGGGTGCAACGATGGAAAGCAAATGGGGGGATCAGACAGGGGCTCCCCATCCCTTACCCCTAAGGTGCCCACCTCCCCTCTCCCACCCTACTCCTATTCCTTGTCCCCCCTTTCACCCAACTCCTCCCTGCTCCCCCAAAATCCATCCTCCTCTTCCTCATCCCACGTCTCCTACCCCCTCCCACTCTACGCCATCTCCCCTCCCACCCTCCTCCTACTCCTCTGTTTTACCCTATATTCATTTTTCCTACCCCCATCCCACTGTACTCCTACTCCCCCTCCTTTGTCCCATTCCTACCCTACTCCTCCACTTCCACCCTCCCACCCCACTCCTCCCCTACAACTCCCTCCCACTCCACTCCTCCTCCTCCTCCTCCTCCTCCTCCTCCTCCTCCTCCTTACTCCCACACCTCTCTTACTCACCTCCCATTCCACTCCTTCCCCCATCCACCCAACTCCACCTCCTCTTCCCTACTCCTACCCTCTCCTCCTCCTTCCATCCTACTCATCCCCCTCTCCCCTTACCACTGCTGTTCCTCATCCACCCACCACCCCTCTCCTCCTAATCGGTAGCACCCCACTCCCCCTCCTCCTCCACCCCCATCACAGCAAGAACTAAAACTCTTGCAGTGGAATATCAATGGCCTGGTTGGCAAAATCCATGTACTACAGGCTGCCATGGCCACAAGGGATATGGCTGGAGCCCTCTTGCAGGAGACCAGTTGCCTGGTCAACTCTTGCAGTGGAATATCAATGGCCTGGTTGGCAAAATCCATGTACTACAGGCTGCCATGGCCACAAGGGATATGGCTGGAGCCCTCTGGCAGGAGACCAGTTGCCTGGTCAACTGACCGGTATACCAGATATACTATACAGCCCATAGTGGGGGGTCAATTGGACTTGCTATATTGGTTTGGGCAACAGTTCCATGTGATTCCATACCTGCTGTGCCTTGTGGAGAATGGGTAGAGGCCTTCACTGCCAGAATCACCCTTGCCAGGGGCACCCTTCTCCTATACAACATTATCATCCTCAGTCCTGCAGGGCACACCCTAGCAACACTTCTGGGGGAGATGCCTTGCCTAGACCTCACTATGCTCTCTGTATGCATGGCTCATCATGCTCACTGGATGATGCCTCACAGTTTACTAGGAGCCATTTTGCCCTAGTCACAATTTTAGCCATGGACCTCCTCCCCCTCCACCTCCCCCACCTCGGTGCTGGAGTACAGGGAAAGCCAATTGGACCTTTTTTCAAGAGGAACTAGACCACTGGTACCAGTCCTACATCCCCACACAAAACATAGACGAGCTACATTGAGACAATATCACAGCTGTCAAGGCCACTGCATAACAAGTTGTCTCCAAAATGAAGCCAGGCATAAATCAGTATGCTGACCATTGCTATTACAGTGACATTGTAAAAGAGCTAAATCATCAAGTCCATGTATTCCGTAGCTTCCTGTGATGCCACCCATCCCTTGAGGCATGGGCCCCTGAGTGGATGGTCCTCAATTGCCTTCTATGGTAGAAGGAACCCTTCCATCACAATATGTGTGTCAACCCTTCGTGGATTAGTCAGTAATCAGCTTGCAATTGTAGTGCCTCTGAATCTAGAAAAAGTATTGAGCTAGCAAGTGCTACTGCTATTCTTACATCCTAGTGTACTAAGGGGATCCAAGGGTTGTAGACTGCCTAACAAATAGAATAGCATGACTGCACTTCCAGAGACACCTATCCACATACCACAGGATGGAAAATGGGATCCCGCAGGGGGCCATTCTCAGTCCTACCCTCTTCAATGTGTTCATAGAAAACTTGGCTCTCCTTGATCTCGGAGAGGATGCTTGCCTCCTCTGGTATGTGGACGAGCTTGCATTGGTGGGCACTTGGGGCATCTGCCTCTTTTACAGGGCTCAGAGGGCTCTCATTCACCTCTCCCAGCAATGTGGAAGCCTGGGACTCTTGACAACAAAAACAAGAGCAATGAGTCTGAGGACACAGAAGCAGTGCCCATCTAGGGCAGCACCTTCCCCTAGGTGCCTACCTATCAATACTTGGGCATCTGGACTGATGCCAGGCTCTCCTGTGCTCCAGAAGTCTGGTACCTCTGAGAGCCTACAAAGACAAGATTAAATCTCCTCAGAAGTATGGTGAAACCCCTGCTAGGGGCTGGGCACAAGGTCCTCTGGATGTACCATATCCAGGCAGTACACTCATTGGTGGACTATGCCACCGTGGCTCTCATCTCCCTCCAGCCCAGTTTGTGGGACAAGTTCAAAGTCCTGCAAAAACATGCTCTCTGCACTGTCACTGTGTCCCCAACATGGACCAGTGTGGTGAATCTAAGAAGGTGGGGGTTACCTCCTTTTGTCTTCTCATCCAACTTTTAATCAGTCCAAGGGAGAGTGAAGTAAAAATCTCTCTTCTGAGTGCCCTAGAAGCTGAGGGAGACCCCACTGGTCACTCCTGGAAGACCCATGCAATGAATGGGATCCACACCTTTGAACTCCAGGAATTGGTTTGGTGACATGCTTTAGATGATCCTCATCCAGATTATGCCCCCCCACCCCTGTGGCAAGCCTTGCACCAGCTTTCAACTTTTCCACTTCAATGGAAGGAAGGCTGAGTACAATCCGGCACAACAGTGACCCATGGTCCTTGAAGCCATAAGGTCCATCACCCTCCCCTTCAGTGGGCCTGTTGTACTACATGGACAGCTCTGTGGATCCCCTTGTGGGAAGGTGTGGCACAGCTTTTATAACTGCTGATGGGATGACTGTGCTATGGGGAGTGAGTGACGGAAGCCCTACTCTTCAGACAGAGCTTGCTGCCATCTCCAAGGCCCCAGACCATGCTCTCTCTCTGCTGGGCAGGGGGTAGTTGTGTTCCACACATACTCAAGAGAGCGCTATTGACGTCTTCTGGTCTGTGAAGACTTCAGATGACATCTACTTAATGATGTTAATCCAGCAATCACTGCACCTGTTGGACCAGCATGGAAGGTCTGCATCATTCTACTGGATCTCCAGTCACATCTGGATTCCAGGGAACACTATTGCAGATGATGCCATCAAGGCAGTGGTGAGGTTCAGCACAATCACACTGCCCCTGGAACCCATGATCACACAGATCAAGGGCATTACCATCAAGAAGGTAATCCACCTTTATCCGGATAGAAGGGTGGACTCTATTGTCCACAGGATCTGCCTAGGATATTGCCATGGCTATTCTTGCCTAGGGATCAGTCCACCACACACTATGGCAAGGGTGGCATGGCACCTTGCTGTCACCACTTCTGAAGCAACCCTCAGCTTCTTGGGGGCACACCCTCCCTCTGGTGCCACCAGCAGTTAAGGGATACTCCCACTAATTACAGCGGCATCACGTTAACCTCTTCCATACAATGATGCCTACGTAGGTATCATGAGGTGCAAGTGGGTATACGAGGATGCTGGCTTTGGTGTCCCGATTATATTTATCTTGCAGTTGTAGCTGAGTTACCTTTGAATTCTGTGAACTGGATTGATTGCGTTTTCTGTGTTTATTATTACTCAAAGTGAAAGAGAACTAATAAATCAGCAGTGACTTTATATTTTATAACCTGAGTACTATGATTCATCATTGTACATTAGGAATCCGGTGCTGCACATGAGAATTTGACTCGTATTGAAGAGGTTAACAGTGACCTCACGTGAGCAACAAACCATGTATATGAGCTGTTCCAGACCACCTGCAAGATTGAGGTTTGAGTGGGTACTGGCCCCACAAGCCAAAAAAAGATAAATAGATAAATAAATAAAATAAATAGATACATACATATACTAATGGTTATTCCCCCCCTTACAAGGGAGGTAGCCAAAAAACAAAGGCATAAAATCCACTCCCACTCATTCCATCCCCACATACTCCACTTCCATTCACCTCTATCCCTCCTTCTTATCTTGGCTCCTTCTGGATGATAGGTCATCCCTGTATCTCACCCACTGCCCTGTGTCAGCAATGCAGTAAGACACGGCACATCCACAGCAAGGTTGTTTCATTTATTTAGCAACCCCCTCTCTGCCCCCTCATGCAGAAGAAAAGAGGACGGGAGAAATCCTTTCAGGTTGCATCAAAATATCATTCACACATACTCCCTCATACCCCCATCCCCACCCACCCCCATGTATCACAGCATCATCCATACACAACCGTTCTTCATTCACCCCAATCTTCTGTCTTCTCCCTTCCCTCCTCAACAGACATTCCCCTCTTTCCCAATGCCCCTTTTACCCCATCCATCCATCTCATCCTTGGTTGCCCCCCCCCCCCCATCTTCATTCCTTCCACCTCTGTCTTCTACACCTCTTTTACTAATCTTTTTTCACTCATTCTTTCCATGTAAAATAAATAGATAAAACAAAAAATCCAGAGCCATGCAGTAGTCTCATGTTTGGATACTAAGGATGGAGTCAGAGGTGTGAAATGAACTTTAACATCAAGAAATGTAGTATAATGGAATTTGGAAAAGGCAAAAATAGAATATCGGGTCAATATAAAACAAGGAAGTAAAAAAAGTCGACTCAGAAAGGGACCTGGGAGTGATTATCTCAAGTGACTTGATACCTGATAAACATGTCAGTAATTTAGTTGGAGAGACTTTTAACTTATTAAGGTCAATCAAAGTGGCCTTCAACTACATGAATGAAGAAATCATAAAGAAAATAGTGGTTGCACTAATAAGACCTAAATTAGAGTATGCTGCAACACTATGGGCACCTAGCACAAAAAAAGAAATTAAGAAAATTAGAAAGAATTCAAAGAGCAGCAACAAAAATGGCACCTACACTATCAAATTTGACATACGAACAAAGACTGGAGAAATTACATCTACCAACACTGGAACAGAGAAGAGAAAGAGGTGATTTGTAGACCATTTACAGAATTATGAAAGGGATGGAAATTCTTGATAGAGACGACTTATTAAAATGGGACAAGAGAAACAAGAGGACATGAAAAGAAGCTAAAGAAGGACAGTTACAGAAGAGATTTGAAAAATAATAGCTTCCCACATAGAGTGATTGATGTCTGGAACAAACTAAACTGAGAAAAAGTGAGTGCCAAAACTATACAAGATTTTAAAAATAAAGTGGATGCGGAGAGATACGAAAACGGGTCACTACGAGCATAGCTCTCGTCCCGTAAAATACAAATAGGTAAATACTAATCTCCACTCAGAAAATACTTCTGATTACTTCTTATGTCTGCCATCTCTCCATTTTACTAGCCTCTTTAAATTTCTCTTTTACCACCTCTACCACTTCACTCCTACAATCATATCACCTTTCTCTGCTCCCCAGTGTGTGTAGTCTCAGTTATTCCAGTCTCTCCTCATGTATTTACTTAATTGTATACAGGAAAGGAGCAACACTTGTTGGGTCCTGTCACCAATTCTCCATTATTTTTATCATATCTAGCCTTAAATTCATGTACAGTTCCAACTTAATATATAACCTTCATTCCCAATTATCATATTTAGATTTGAACTCTTGTATCATTTGAGCTTGGACTATATCACCTACTACGTTATTCCAAGTATTTATGCATCTAAATAGAAAACTGTATTTCTTCACATCCTGTAGACATGTGGTCTTTCTTAATTTGTTCCCATGACATCATAGAGTCCTTCTATCTTTAATCAGATCTCCTCTGTCAGTTCAATCTATCCTCTTTATACAAACGCTCATCAACTTACGTTTTAGTTACATTCCGAACGGCCGAACGTAAGTTGAAAATGAACGCAAGTTGTTACTGTACTATACATCTGTAAATTCTATTACCGTATCTTATAAAACACCCCTAAATCATTAATTATACACATAACATTATAAAATTATAACATTAATTTCAAATAAATTAAATTCAAGCAACATAAATTGAGATGGTGGAGGAGGAGGCAAGGCACGTTCAGTCTGTCGTTTGTGCCATGTAAACAATGGACGTAGCGTCATGCGTAAGTATCATTTGAACTACGGAGAGCCTGCTAAACTAAAAGATTCACTCAAAAAAAAAAAATTACAATTTTTTTTTTAGTCAGTTGAAACGTAAAATCGAAAAAACGTAAAACGAATGAACGTAAGTAGAGGAGCGTCTGTATATATATATATATATATATATATATATATATATATATACATATATATATATATATATATATATATATATACCAAAGGCTTTACCCCTTACCAGGGAGGTAGCCAAGTCAAAAGGCATATATCCACTCCCACCCATATCATTCCCACCTGTTTTACTCCAATCCACCACCCTCCCCTCCCTTTCACCTTAGCTCCTCATAGATGGCAAGTTGTTCCTGTATCCCACCCAGTGCCCTGGGTCAGAAGCAATGCAGCAAGACACAGCACATCCACAACAAGGCCGTTTCACTTAATTGGTGATCCCCCTTCTCTGTCCCCTCATGCAGAAAAAGAGATGAGGTGAAATCCCTTTGGGCTGTGTCAAAATATTCACATATGACCACTTCCTAATCCCCCCACTAACCCCATCCCCTCCTTTCCTTGCATCATATATATATACATATATATATATGTATACATATATATGTACATGTATTTATTTATATATATCTAGACTTTGCAAAAGCTTTTGATACCGTCCCACACGAAAGACTAATTACTATATTAGCTCCACATGGAATAAGTGGTAGCCTATTAAGTTGGACTAGTAATTGGTTGAATGATCGAAAACAGAGTTTTAAATGGAAAAACTTCTAGATGGAAAAATGTTACAAGTGGAGTTCCTCAGGGTTCCATTCTTGGGCCACTTCTATTCATAGTATGTATAAATGATATAGACCATGGACTAAAATGTACTGTTTCCAAATTTGCTGATGATACAAAACTGTGCGGAATGGCAAATGATCACTTTGATCAATTAGATATTCAAGAAGATTTAGATAAATTACAGCAATGGTCTGAAAAGTGGCAAATGAAATTTAACACAAGTAAATGCAAGGTAATGCACATAGGTAAAAATAACAGTAAGTACGATTACAAGTTATTTGAAAATTCGTTAACAAAAGTGGATAGTGAAAAAGATCTTGGCGTAATTATCAGTAACGATCTCAAATCATCCAAGCAGTGTATTTCAGCCTCTGAGAAAGCAAATAAGATTCTAGGATTGATTGCGCGATCTTTTGATTTCAAAAGTCCATCACTCATTAACAAGCTATATAAATCATTAGTTCGTCCACATTTAGAATATGCTGTTTCTGAATGGTCACCAAATCTCATTAAAAACATTGACAGACTGGAAAAAGTACAACGGCGAACCACAAAACTGATTCCAAATATCAAAAATAAATCATACGAAAATCGACTAAAACATATGAATCTGTTTTCCCTAAAAAAGCGTAGACTCAGAGGTGACTTGATACAGGTCTTTAAAATTCTAAAGGGAATTGACAACATCAATAGTGACAAAATTTTCACATTGAATGAGAATCAGACAAGAAACAATGGTCTCAAACTGTCCGGAAATAGATTAAATTTGGAAGTAGGTAGAAACAACTTCGCCAACCGTGTAGTTAATGAATGGAATAAACTTCCTGCACAGGTAGTGCAATGTAGTTCAGTTCGAAGCTTTAAGAATCATTAAGATAAACACCTAAGCAAGATGCTGTAATGATTATAATTTATTTCATATGATTTCTTTTTGTTTTATCGTTTGTCTGTTTTGATTTTAATTTATTATTAGTTATATGTCAATTCATTATTATTTACTATTTACCTGTTTGTTTATTATCTAACTATACCTATGCATTTATTTATGTATTTTATTTGTTATTTACATTATTATAGTTTTTATTTATTATGATTTTTTTTCGCATCCGACCTAGATATGGACCAAAAGGTCTCCTGTCGGCATGCTCCACCTTTGTAATCCTTTGTAATCATAGTATCATCTATACACAGCCAGTCTCCAGTCAATCCTGTTTCCTGCCTTCTTCCTTGCTCAACAGACATTCCCCTCTTGTTACAGCTTTTTCAATTACAGACATGACACACACTCTGAGCACATATAAGCCAACAGGGAAGGAACTGGGAGAGGTTATCGGGGAGGGGTGGGTGGTAGGTGGAGGGGGAGGAGGGGGACGGGTGGGACTTGGTGGAGACAAAGGAGGACATTTCGGACAGTTTGTTGGAGTGGACTAAGGGGGACATTTCATACATTTATTTAATGCGGGTAACAGATGGATGATAGGAGGGGCGATGTTAAACATGCCTCTGTTCTGCTCAATGGTTTTGAAGCTTTGAATGGCGGCCGCTTCGAGGCATTTTCTCCTCATCCTGTCTGGTTCACTAAACAGAAGTTCTGTGTTATCCCAATCCATCAGGTGGTCGTTGGTGTTCCGGTGGATAACACAGGCGTTGGTGGTGATGTTGTTCCGGGAATCGTAGCGATGCTCCCGGATCCGGGTCTTCAGGTCACGGGAGGTCTCGCCGATGTATACTTTATCACATCCAGCACAGGGTATGCGGTAGACACCAGCATTTTTTCCCCACATCTCGTCCTGGCTGTCACTCCTTCTTGAGAGCTCTTTGATAGTTCTGCTGGACTGGCCCACTACCTGAATGTTGCAACGCCCAAGTGTCCGGGTGAGGGTGGCGGTGACGCTGCTGGCTGGAAGGATAAGCCTCCTAGCTGGATCTTTTGTTGGTTCCCGCCCTTCCATTATTTTGAGTGCCTTTTTCTTACACTGGTGGATGATGCACTCTAGATATTTTAATTTATGAAAAACCTCCTTTATGTGCCTAAACTCGTCCTCTAAGAATTCAGGGCTACATATTCTGAGAGCTCTGAGGTAGAACCCTATGACTACACCTTTTTTAATACTGAGGTCATGGTGGGATAGGAAGTGAGTCAAATCGTCCTTATTGGTTGGTTTCCTGTAGACTGTAAATTTTAAAAAATTATCATGTTTGATAATAAGGGTATCCAAAAATGATAATTTTTTTAAATTTACAGTCTACAGGAAACCAACCAATAAGGACGATTTGACTCACTTCCTATCCCACCATGACCTCAGTATTAAAAAAGGTGTAGTCATAGGGTTCTACCTCAGAGCTCTCAGAATATGTAGCCCTGAATTCTTAGAGGACAAGTTTAGGCACATAAAGGAGGTTTTTCATAAATTAAAATATCTAGAGTGCATCATCCACCAGTGTAAGAAAAAGGCACTCAAAATAATGGAAGCAGCGTCACCGCCACCCTCACCCAGACACTTGGGCGTTGCAACATTCAGGTAGTGGGCCAGTCCAGCAGAACTATCAAAGAGCTCTCAAGAAGGAGTGACAGCCTGGACGAGATGTGGGGAAAAAACGCTGGTGTCTACCGCATACCCTGTGCTGGATGTGATAAAGTATACATCGGCGAGACCTCCCGTGACCTGAAGACCCGGATCCGGGAGCATCGCTACGATTCCCGGAACAACATCACCACCAACGCCTGTGTTATCCACCGGAACACCAACGACCGCCTGATGCATTGGGATAACACAGAACTTCTGTTTAGTGAACCAGACAGGATGAGGAGAAAATGCCTCGAAGCGGCCGCCATTCAAAGCTTCAAAACCATTGAGCAGAACAGAGGCATGTTTAACATCGCCCCTCCTATCATCCATCTGTTACCCGCATTAAATAAATGTATGAAATGTCCCCCTTAGTCCACTCCAACAAACTGTCCGAAATGTCCTCCTTTGTCTCCACCAAGTCCCACCCGTCCCCCTCCTCCCCCTCCACCTACCACCCACCCCTCCCTGATAACCTCTCCCAGTTCCTTCCCTGTTGGCTTATATGTGCTCAGAGTGTGTGTCATGTCTGTACTTGAAAAAGCTGTAACAAGCGAAACGTAGTACCAAGAAAGGTTTCGATCTCACAAGGTGTTTATTCTCACAGTCTTGTCGGCTTTTGCCATTGTGATTCATTCCCCTCTTACTCAGTGCCCCTTTCATCCCATCCATCCATCTCATCCTCAGTCATCCCCACAAGTTCACTCTACCTCTGCCTCCCACACCTCTTTTACTAATCTCTCTTTATTCGTTCTTTCCATGTGTCCAAACCATCCCAACTATCCCCTTTAGTGGAATACTGTAATCATATCACCTCTTTTCTTTTTATCTTTCAGAGTTGGCAAGCCTTGTGCTTTTAGTCTTTCCTTGTATGGTGTATCTGCCAGGATTGGGACCAGTTTGATTGCTGCCCTTTGCATTCTCTTGCTCTTGTTTATGCCCTTCACTTTATGTAGGGACCAAACTACTGATGCATATTTCAGTCTTGGACATATCAGGGTTTTGATGAGTTTTTTCATCATCTCGTCATCCATATAATGAAACGCTACTTTGATCTTCTGCAGTAGTTCATACACCTCTGTTGATATGTCTGTCAGGTGACAGGTTTTTGGTATTGAATTTCATTTCCCATTCTTGGCTCCATGCAAAAATAATGTCTAGATCTTTCTGCAATAGTCTACTGTTCTCTGTTTTTCACTCTTATGATTTTTGCATGTTGGCATAGCTTGTTGTTCATATCATTAACATAGACATAGACAAGAAACATTGTTGGTGCAAGCTCTGAACCTTGTGGAACTCTGCTCATTACTGTTCTTCATCTTGACATTTTGTCCTTTACTTGTCCTTATGTATCTTTCCTTCAAAAAATCTTTCATCTATTCAGGTAGTTTGCATCTCAGTCCTCTTGCCAGGCTGGGGATCATTGTGGTTGCTGCCTGTTGTATTATATATATATATATATGTATGTCTATGTATATATGTATATATATATATATATATATTTTTTTTTCCTTACCTTTTTTTTTTTTTTTTTTTTTTTTTTTTTTTTTTTTTTCTTCCTTTTTTTTTTCATTTTTTTTTTTTTTTTTTTTTTTCATTATGTCGTGACGATACAACTGCCTCATTTTCCAATCTTGGTTGGAATAGGTTTTCAGTTATTCTTTCATTATCAAAGAAACATCTAATAGCAAAATGACCTTCACCTACACTTTAAAGACCTTACATTGAAAATCAACAAGAAAATAAACACTAAGATCAGTCACAAACCTGGGCTTAGGACTGCAAAGAGGAACTGTAATCACAGTCTTATAAACGATTCTTGAGAACCACACTCAGGTACTCTTCCATAATGTGACTCCTGGTATTCTAGAAAACATAGATTCCTTATAATTTTACAAAATAAAGCATTGAGAATAATTATGGGATACACCAAAACCACCCCAATAGAACACAAACACAGAAATCAAAATCCTACTCATAAAACGTTACATGAAAATAATAGGTACACTGTTCTGTGCAAGAGTTCAACCCTACTTGCCCATTTCATTAAATCATACAAGCACAATCAACTAAAAAATTCACCAGAAGCTTATTGGTTAAACATCTATACCTACCACCTGCACCACACTATACATCCACACAAAAACACATTGATACTCAGATCACAAAACAAATGCTGTATACTTCCTTTCCTTCTTTTCCACTTTGATATCTCTTAACACAGCAGTCTTAGTATCTCCCTTCTCTATAAAGTTTTGCCTTAGTCAATACTGATTGGAAACTTCTGTTAATTATTTGAGTTTGTGATTTTGTCATTATAGACCTCTCATACTTTTAGTAAAATAATTCCTCCTCAATGTCTTATTCACTTTCAAATATTTATTTCTAACCTAGCTACTAATTGTGTTAGCATATGCCACTTTTTATTTATTTATTTATTATTTTTTCAACCTTTTCTCATTTTCTTTTCACATTTTTTTTTTCTTCTTCTTTTCTTTCTAAAACTGCATGCACAATTCCTATTATGAGTTTTGTGGTTGGCAAATTGTATCGTGAGCTACCTAGATTTATTTGTGTATAGTTGTAACTAATTCCTGTTGTAGATATTATAACAAGGGTCTTTGATACATATAGGCATGAATCAGTGTTTTATATGTATATTATCTGAATTCCAGGTACACCATATCAGTGTTGCTGCATCACACAGAGCCTGAGTTTCCATATATAAGTGATACGGGCACCTACTCTCCTGAAAGCTGTATTTTTGGACAGGCCCTCAATTTTGGCGCCTTTGTCAGTATGTAACTTTTGCTTTTCCACACCATTGTGGATTTTGTTATGTATGTGTGCTTATGCATGTGGGTATATATATGGTGCCCCAATACTCATTCCTCTCCAGTCTGAATTTTTATCTCTCACCACTATTCTCATATATCTGTCAGTTAAAAAGTCTTTTACACCATTTCAAAGTTTTCCCTTTGTTGCTTCCTACATTTTCCAGCTTCCATATTAGTCTTTTGTGTGGCACTTTGTCAAATGCCCTTTTCAAATCTAGGTATACAATGTCTGCCCATCCTGCCTTATGCAACATAACCACTCTCAAGTAGAAACTTAGCTTGTCAATCATGCAAAATTTACCTTCTATATTCAGTTTGTTTGGCAGTCAGTATTCCTTTCCTTTGTCCTTTTTTTTTTTCACACACATTTTGGCTATTGTTTTGGTCAAGGACACTGGTCTAAAATTTAGTGGTATCTCCTTGTTTTCTTCCATGAATATTGGTACCACATTCATAGATTTCCAATCCAATGACACCTTCCCTTCTTCCAGTGAACATGCTTTCAATTATGAACATAAGAATGAAGGAGACTGCAAGAGACCACAGGGCCTACACTAGGTAGTTCTATGTCCATTTCTTTATCCAATAATTGCTATCTATGTTCCTTCAAAATCCAATTTGAGATCCTGCCAGGCCCTACAGCATCACTTGCTTCCAAATCCTTGATTAATTTCAAACATTTCACTTACTTCCATTGTTATGATGTTTATAGTATCTTCCATTTCTTCACCATTTTCTCCCTCATACTTGTCAATCATATTGAATACTGATAGGAAGCTCACATTCATTATTTTGGCTTGCATTCTTATATCTTCAAATACAGTGACTTAAACTTCCAACTTGAATCCTTCAGTATGTTTCAGCTTGTCATTTACAAATTTCTTTATTTACCTAATTGTAGTATACAGGAAAGTAGTAATTGTTGGGTCCAGTCCCCTGCTCTCCAATTATCATACCTAGTGTGTGTGTGTTTTCCTAATTGTAGTGCGTATACAGGAAAGGAGCAACATTCATTGGGTCTTATCTCCTAATCTCCCATTTATCATACCCAGCCTCAAGTTCATGTACAGTTCCAACTTATACTGTATCCTTAATTTCCACTCATATTTAGATTTGAACTCATGTATTGTTCTAGCTTGGGCCATATCACATTCCATATGGAAAACTGTATTTCTTCAGTCCTTTAGATGTGGTGTTTATTTCTTCCCATGACCTCTTAAAGAGTTCCCATCCTAAATCAAGAGATCTCTTGTGTCAGTGCAATCTATCCCCTTTAGTGACCTGAATATTGTAATCATATCACCTCTTTCTCTTCAATCTTTCAAAGTTAGCAAACCTAATGTTTTTAGTCTTTCTTCACATGGCTGCCAGGCTGGGGACCAGTTTGGTTGCTGCCCTTTGTATTCTCTCGATCTTGTGTGTACGTGTATTTACCTTATTGTAGTATACAAGAAAAGAGCAGTGCTCATCGAGTTCCGTCCTCTATTTTCTAATTTATCATACCTAGCCTCAAAATTGTATGTGTATGTGTGCATTTACCTAATTGTAGCATACAGGAAAGGAGCAATGCTCATTGGGTCCTATCTCCTATTCTCTAATTTTCTAACATACCCAAACTCAAATTCATGTACAGTTCTAACTTAATCTAAATCTTTGATTTCCAGTTATCATATTTAGATTTGAACTCGTGTATTGCTTTAGCTTGGGCTATATCACCTGAGCTATTCCACATATTTATACATCTATATGGAAAATTTTATTTCTTCACATCCATTCACATGTGTGTGTATTTTATTTTACCTAGTTATATTACAGTATATAGGAAGGGGAGCTATGCTCATGGTGATCCGTCTTTGTATCTCGCAATATCTAGTTTGTTCTTAAATTCCTGTATGGTATTTGCACACACTATTGTTTCATCCAATTTGTTCCAGATATCCACCATTCTGTGTGGAAAAATTTTTTTTTTTTTTTTTTTTTTTTTTTTTTTCTCCTCTCTCTCTCCAAATCTCTTCTATAACTATCCTTTTTGAGTTTTTATTCATGTCCCTTTGTTTTTCTTCCATCCCACCTTGATAAGTCTTCTCTGTCAGGACTTCCATGCCTTTCATGATTCTGTAAATGGCCAGTATATCACCTTTTTCTCTTCTTTGTTCCAGGGTTGGTAGTTCCAGTTTAGACAATCTTTGCTCTTATGTCACTTTTGAAAGTGTTGGTGCCATCTTTGTCATTGCTCTTTGGATTCTTTCTATTTTCCTTATTTTCTTTTTGTACTGGGTGTCCATAGTGTCACAGTGTACTCCAATCTTGGGCTTATCAGTGTGACTAGAATTTTCTTTACCATTACCTCATCCAAGTAATTAAAAGCCACCTTTATTGATCTTAGTAAGTTGTAGGTTTCTCCAACCATTTTGTTTATCTGCTTGTCTGGGGACCTGTCTTTGGTGATGATTACTCCTAGATCATTTTCGGAACCAACTTTCTTTACTTCCTTTGCACCAATTTTATATTGTCCTGATATTCTTTTTTTACTTTTTCCAAATTCCATTATACTACATTTCTTCATGTTTAAGTTCACTTCCCACTTCTGACTCCATTCCCAGACCTTGTCCAGGTCTCTCTGTAGCGATTCACAATCCTTTTCCATACTCTCTTTAGTAGTTTTGCATTGTCTGCAAAGAAGTTCATGTAATATTCTACACCTTCATCCATGTCATTTACACATATAGCAAACATTATCAGAGCCCGTACTGAACCCTGTGGGACTCCACATGTCATTTCTTCCCAATTAGTGTTTTTATCTCTGAGCACCACTTTCATTTTTCTCCCATGCAAGAAATCTTCCATCCATTTCAATAGTTTTCTGTGTATACCTCCTGTTGTTTTGAGTTTTCTTGATAGTGTTTTGTGTGGTACTTTATCAAATGTCCAGGAAAGCACAGTCTGCTCATCCGTCCCTTTCTTGCATTATAACTATTAACCTTGAATAGAAACACATCAAATTTGTGGCACACGACCTTCCCTGTATAAAACCAAACTGTCTCAAATTTAGTATATTTTCTCCAGATGTTTAGTCCATCTACTTTTGATGACTTTCTCATAAATTTTAGTTATTGTACTTGTAAGGGAGTTCAGTCAATAATTTGTTGGATCTTCCTTGTTTCCCCCTGTATATATTGGCACAATATTGGCATTTTTCCAGTCTTCCGGTACCTTTCCTTCTTTGAGTGAGTAATCTATTGTCTTATATATTTTGTCCGTTAGTTCATCTGTACATTCTTTTAGTATCCAGTTTGAAATTCTGTCTGGGCTGTGTGATTTTCTGACATCAATGTTCATTATTTGGTTCATTATTCTTTCTGTGTCACAATTATATCTCATTGGGAGGGATCTTTCCTTCATTCATTCCAGTTGTGTATGTTTTCTTTTGTGAATACAGATTTGAAATGTTTGTTCATAATTTCAGCTATTTCTATATCCTCTATGTTCCCTTGATGTAGTTTTACTATTTCCTGTTTATTTTTTTTTAGTTTACCATTTACATATCTATAGAATAATTTAGGTTGATCTTTACATTTGTGTGTCTGTGTGTGTACAATAGTTAAGCAGTTCTTTTTAGAGGTATGGCTGTATTTGTTTTTGTTTTGGGTGTTATATATTCACATATTGAAGATACTGTTTTGTTATATTCACATATTGAAGATACTGTTTTGTTTTAAGTACTTTGTCATATTGAAGATAAAAATAATAAACTTAGTTCCCATGTTTTTATTGTAATTGTACTGAAGAGGGACACAATTGATTTGCAGTCTTCATCACAATCTATGTGAGGTATCGACAGATTGC
This sequence comes from Oratosquilla oratoria, assembly GCF_046742065.1. Taxonomy (NCBI): domain Eukaryota; kingdom Metazoa; phylum Arthropoda; class Malacostraca; order Stomatopoda; family Squillidae; genus Oratosquilla; species Oratosquilla oratoria. The sequence continues at coordinate 82,787,043 of NC_134778.1, forward strand.
TGAGTTTTATCGCAATCATTCAGCATCCTCAACCATTGTCCGGCTGAACCGTGCTGGGTTATGGTTAGGTTCCATATCTGCTCTTGGAATATCAGTCGTTGCCAACTTCCAGGAAACAAATGTTTTCTTTGTTCACCTCACTGGAGCAATCATAGCCTTTGGGCTAGGTACTGCGTACTTATGGGTACAGGTGAGTTAAAATTGACATTAATACAGTTAACACATGATAAACCAAATAAATTGAGATACAGGGAAGGGATCACCAAGTGAAATTAGGAGAGGTCAATGGAGATGCGTCACCTGAAACTTAATCAATTAGCAATTAATTTGTGTAAGATAACAGTATGAATATGCTGGGTTAAAAGATATAAATATGGAAGGAAAAGACATATATAAACAGCTAGAGACAATAGATATGAGGAAAGTTCCAGTGCCTGATAAGGTCTGAAACTAAATGCTTAAGGGATGCTGAGAACAACTGGTGGACAAGATTCACAGCCTAATAATTGTGTGTGTGTATATATGAATATATATATATATATATATATATATAATTATATATATATATATATGTATATATATATATATATATATATATATATATATATATATGTGTGTGTGTGTGTGTGTGTGTTCAAAAATAGATGGAGTCCAGGAGCCATATTTTAGTAGAAAGTAAATGCTGGACTCGTCGTAGAAAAGAGTGTATTCCAATGTTTCGTACCCCGTCTAGAGTTTGTCTTCAGGAATATCCCTGAAGACAAACCCTGGACAGTGTTTGAAACATCGGAATAAACTCATTTCTATGACGAGCCCAGTGTTTACTTTCTACTAATATATATATATATATGTATATATATATATATCATATATATACATATACATATATGTATATATATATATATGTATATATATATATATATATATATATATATATATATATATACACATATATATACATATATACACATATATATAAATATATACACATATATACATATACCAAGGGCCTTTTTCCCCCTTACAAGGGAGGTAGTCAAAGGCATAAATCCACTCATACCCATTTCATCCCCACATACTCCACTCCTATTCACCATCCCTCTATCCTTCTTTTCTTGGCTCATGGATGATGGGTCATCCCTGCATCTTACCCACTGTCCTGTGTCAGAAGCAATGCAGGAAGACACAATGCATCCACAGCAAGGCCGCTTCATTTAATCAGTGAGCCCCCTCCGTCTGTCCCGTCCTGGGGAAAAAGAGAAGCCAGGGAGAAATCCCTTCGTGCTGCATCAAAATAGCATTCACACATAACCATTTCCTAACCCCCCATTCCCTTTCATGCATCACAGCATCATCCATACACAACCATCCTCCATTCACCCCTATCTTCTGTCTTCTCCCTTCCTTTCTCAACAGACATCCCCTCTTTCTCAGCACCCCTTTTATCCTATCCATCCATCTCATCCTTGGTTGCCCCTGATGTTCACTCCATCCACTTCTGCCTTCCACACTTCTTTTAGTAATCTTTCTTCACTAATTTTTTCCATGTGTCCAGACCATCACAATACTCTTTCACCAACCCTATCGCCCAACTCTTTTTCCAACCCAACTCTCCTCCTCACCTCCTTGTTTCTCACTCTATCTAATTTAGTAACCCCTTCCATACTTCAGACGTTTCATCTCGAGCACATTTAAACTCTTTCTCTCTTCCTCTCTTATGTTCATTTTTCAGCCCCATACACTGCTGTCAACACAATCATCCCTTCATACCATATCCTCTTGGCATCCATTCCCAAATGTCTATTTCTCATTACACTTTAATCCCCTAAGGCATTTACTTGCTTCTCTCAATTTACATTCCACCTCCACTCTTCCCTTTCCCACCTTATTTGCCCCCAAGTATCTAAAGCTATCCACTTCCTCCAACCTCCCTTCCTTAACCTCTTCAATGTGATGATGCAGGCGTTGGCGTATTGATTATATTTATTTTGTAGTTGTAGCTGAGTTACCCCCAAATTCTGTAAACTGGTTTGATCCATAAAGGCCCAAAAACATCCTTACCTTTTCCTAAAGCTTTCTCATATATGCCTTGCCACAAAAATCTGATTCATACAACCCCTACCTGTCCTAAACCCACACTGTTCCTCTCCTAATCCTCTCAATCAAAACCTTCCCATAAGCCTTTCTAACTACACTCAACAAACTGATCCCTCTGAAATTACTACACTCACACTTGTCCCCTTTTGCCTTGTAAAGTAAAACTGTACAGGCATTTCACCAGTCCTCTGGCACTCTACCCTCTTTTAGACAAACATTAAACAACTTCACCAGCCACTCTACCATCACTTTACCTCCCTTTTTTAGACACTCCACATGACAGCCATCTAACCCAGGTGCCTTACCTGCTCTCATCATTTCAGTAACCACTTTCACTTCATCTTTTCTTATTTCTCCTCCATTTTCCTCATTCATCACTTTCATTTTCTTAGCACTTCCCACTGTAACAACATTTCCCTCCCTATCCTTCTTCACACTTAGCAACTCCCTAAAATATTTTGCCCATCTTCCTCTTACCAATGTCTCTTCCATTATTATCTCTCCATCTGCACCATTTACCATTTCTTCTCTACTAGATTTGCCTCCCCTTCCTCTCTTACTTTCTCTCGTAATCATCTTTTTATTACTTTTAGAATTTTCTGTCATACTCTTCCCCCATTTCATATCTGCTCTCCTTTTTGTCTCCTTTATCTGCTTTACTTCTCTTTTCTTTGTACCTCTCGTATGATTCTTTTGTCCTATTGTATATACATTAGAAAAAGAGTTAAGGCCTGGGATTGTAAAAGGGCTAAAGTGGTACCAGTTCATAAAAGAGGAAGTAGATAGAAAACACCTAAAATATAGACTTGTGCATCCGACAAATTCGATAATCAAATTGTATGAGAGGATTGTGAAGGGCCCTTAAATACATTGAGAAGATGGACAAGGACCAATGGTAGATTCCAGCAAGTGGTGGTCCTGTAAAATGGATATCAGAGAGAAGCATGGCCCTGCCACTTGTCTTCTAAATCGTAATCTCATAATAGACAACTAAAAAGTATAATCTGCAAAGATGTATTGGTGAATAAAAAACAAATAAAAATTGGGTTTAATACTTTAACAAGTACTTAATAGGTAAATCAATAGTTGAATGAAACCATCTAGTGACAGCTCTTGCAGGATTGACCTCTAAAGAAAAAAGTGAAATCTCAATAAATGCTTTGTTTATATACATTAGTGGTAAATTGATATTGAATTGAATTGACAAACACCTTGGATTTTAACTTTCTTGTTTAAGTGTCTTTTGATATATGTTGTTTAAGAAGCACTTAAACCCAATTTTTTTAGGTTCTTAGGTTTTGCATTCATGTATTATGAAATAATTACACACAAAGATTTGATAAATTGATGGTTTCATTATTTGTAGGCCTTGTGTTCTTATCAAACACATCCAATGGTGAATAGTTTGGCAATGGCTCATATTCGCCTTGGTTTAGCTATTGTTGCTGCCATCTTCTTTGTAGTGGGTTGCATATGTGCTGTCATTGCACATTCACTCTTTGAAGGTAAGTGCAGTTATTGTTATTGAGTTACTTCATTTGATATCCTGACCCATTTGAGAAATGTCTCAGTTATTTTCTTCATTATCATTTCAAGAGGTGGCAGATAGGGTTGATAAAAAATACTGGGATGGTTTGGGCATATTCAAAGAATGAGTGAAGAAAGATTGGCAAAAGGAGTGTGGAAGGCAGATGGGGATGGGATGAACTTGAGGTGAAGACTGAGAATGGGATGGAAAGATGTGGTGAAAGGGGCCTTGGGGAAAAGGGGAATGCCTGGTGAGCAGGGAAAGAAGAGGGTAAGATATAAGTGTGAATAAAGGAGGTTTGTGAATGGATAATAAACTGGTGTGGCCTGAAGGGATTTGTCCTTGTCTTCTGTATTTACTCATGATGGGATCAAGGGGGAGGGTGTCCATATAAATGAAATGATGGGGAGTAAACAAGCTTCAGCTCTAGCCCTACTGTGGAGGTGCTGTCTTGCTGCATTGCTTCTGACCTGGGCAGTGGGCCGGAGCCAGGGTTGGCCCCTCATCCACAAGGGGTGAAGAGATTTTTAAAAAGGAAATGGATGGATGGAGGATGGATTTTATAAGGATTTATAAGGAAAATTGTCAGCCTTGGCTGACAATTTTCCTTATAAATGGGAAGCCTTTTGATATCTAAATAGATTTAGCATAAGAAAATCTTTAGATTTATAACTTAAATCCTGTATCTGGACTGCTCCTTTACTTGATTAAGAGTGTTCCACATGTTGAAGAACCAATGATGGGCACCTGCTTTTGGCTGTATTGATGTAGTAGAGAATCATTTCCCTACCACATATCTTCAGATATCATTATCCTCACCTCCAAGGGACTGGCATTTCATCATTGACTGGATCCAAGATATTTCATGACTATCTGTCCTTTACTTTTTCAAAATAAATAGACATAACTAACTTGGGTCTTAGGGTTTGCCCTGGAGACTAAGTGCCAGCCCTCATGAAGAGGTGGTGTCAATAGGTATTAAAAATGAGATGTGGGAGATGATTCCTTCCAACACCCATCTCACAGGACCACCATTGGCAGGTACCCATCATTTGTCTTATGTGAAATGTTAAAGATGGTGATAATGACTTTTGGAGAGGTTGTAATAGGAATGGTGACTACATGGGTGAAGACTATTAGCCACTTCATGTTTTACAACTAAAGGTATGACTATTTGTACATGGTAATACAAGAAATCTTAGAATGTTGTTTGCCATGCTTGTAAAGTTACTATTTGAATATTTTCCCCTTTATTTTAATAGGGGATAACCCAACCAAGTGGAAGCCGGAAGACAAAGGATGGGGCTTCCATGTTGCTAGCACGGCATCAGAGTGGGTTTGTGCTGCAGCCTTTGATCTGTTTATGCTCACTCTGGTAGATGAATTCAAAGGAATATCTATGGATCCCCCACAGGTTTGTTGTAGATGGGTTGCAGGTAACTACATACCATTATATAGACATAGCATTTTTGTACTTGTCATGAACAAGTGGTTTATTTATCCCTCCTTTCTACTTCCTTCCTTAAATCTCCCCTTTATCACTCTTGTTACTTGTACTGGGGTATTGTATGCATAATTATATGCTGTTGATACATACATATACCAAAGGCTTTTTCCCCCTTACAAGGGAGGTAGCCAAAAAAAAAAAAAGGTATAAAAACCACTCCCACCCATTCCATCCCCACATACTCCATTCCCATCCACCCCTTCCCTCCCTCTTATCTTGTGCCTCCTGGATGATGGGTCATCCCTGCATCACGCCCCTGGCCCTGTGTCAGAAGCAGTGCTGAAAAAAAAAATGCTATTGATACTTCAGGAAATTTGATGACACCACTATGGACTTATCAGACACCAGTCTTCTATGTTTAGAGATAAATCTCTACTTTTAAAGGAAAGCAGAGCCCATATTCTATGCACATTTAATGACCCAAATTTTAGGATTCTGGTTGGAAAATTTCATCCCAGACCCTCTCATGCCTTGACTTCTCTTAGGATAATTATACAGAGAGCAGGATACCTAGTCCCATTACTCCATCCCACTTTATCACCCTTTACAGTTCACATAGGAATGAAGGTTGTAGAATTCTTTCCTCCCCATACCGCAGGGACACGGAAAAAAAAATTACACTCAAAGAAGTGGTACAAGACAGTTTTAAGGGAACAGCATAATGGAGGAATAGTTGTAGTATAAAAGTAGCATCATTCCTTTAGGAGAAGAGGTTTTACTCTAACATAGACAAAATTATGTGTGGCTCTAGTCCATAGGGGCACCCCAAAACAGTCCCTAAAGCATTAGTTGCATGCTGCTATTCAATTAATACTGCACAATATCTATTATCATTATTTTTATTATTATTATTGTTGTTGTTGTTGTTGGATGCTAAGAGGAGATTGCATGAAGGAGTGATTGTGCCGACAGCACTGTATGGGACAGAAACATGGAACATAAGAGAGGAAGAATTTAAATGTGTTTGAGATGAAATGTCTGAGAAGTATGGTAGGGGTTACTAGATTGGATAGAGTGAGAAACAAGGAGGAGAGCAGGAATGGAAAAGGAGTTGGGAGGTAGGGTTGATGAAGGAATATTGGAATGGTTTGGGCACATGGAAAGAATGAGTGAAGAAGATAAGTAAAAGAAGCATGGAAGGCAGAGGTGGATGGAGTGAACAGGTGTGGGCAACCAAGGATGAGATGGATGGATGGGGTAAAGGAGGCATTGAGAAAGGGGGGGAGGGTGTCTGTTGAGGAAGGAAGGGAGAAGACAGAAGATAGGGGTGAGTGGAGAATGGTTGTGTATGGATGATGCTGTGATGCATGGAAGGGGGTGGGTGGGAGATGGAGGGTTAGAGAGAGGTTATGTTCAAATATTTTGATGCAGCCCAAAGGGTTTTCTCCATGTTTTCACCTTTTCTGCATAAGGGGGGTGTCACCAATTAAATGAAGCAGCCTTGCTCTGGATGTGCTGTGTCTTGCTGCATTACTCATGACCCAGGGCAATGGGTGAGATGCAGGGATGACCTGTCATCCAGGAGGGGCCAAGACAGGAGTGAGGGATGGGTAGTGAATGGGAGTGGAATGGGTGGGAGTGGAATTATGCCTTTTGACTTTGGCTACCTCCCTTGTATATGTATGTATTATTATTATTATTATTATATTTATTGTTATTAATGTTACTATTATACCCCATCAGGGGTACTGACTGCATGTTATTGTGGGCTTGAAAGCTGCTCGGTAGCATGCATGGAGGAATTGGATAGCTTTAGATATTTGGGTGCAAATGTGGCAGGAAGGGGAGTAGTGGAGGTGGAGGTAGAATGCAGGTTGAGAGAAGCAAGGAAATGCTTTTGGGGATTAAAAAGTGTAATGAAAAATAGATATTTAGGAATGAATGCTAAGAGGAGATTATGTATTTACCTAGTTGTATTGTACAGGAAGGGGAGTTATGCTAGTGGTGACACGTCTTTGTATCTCGCAATATCTAGTTTGTCCTTAAATTTATGTATGGTGTTTGCACACACTATTGTTTTGTCCAGTTTGTTCCAGATATCCACCAGTCTGTGTGGAAAACTTTTCTCTCTCTCTCTCTCTCCAGATCTCTTCTATAACTCCTTTTTGTAAAGGAGTGATTGTGCCATCAGCACTGAGTCAGGGGCATGGAGCATGAGAGGGGAGGAGAGGAAGAGTTTAAATGTGTTTGAGATGAAATGCTCGAGAAGTATGGTAGGAGTTGCTAGGCTGGATAATATGAGGAACAAGGAGGTGAGGAGGAGAGCGGGGGTGGAAAGGGAGATAGGGTTGATGAAAGAGTATTGGGATGGTTTGGACGCATGGAAATAATGAGTAAAGAAAGATTAGTAAAAGAGGTGAACAGGAGGAGGCAACCAAGGATGAGATGGATGGATGGAGAAAGGGGCATTGGGAAAGGGAAATGTCTGTTAAGGAAGGAAGGGAGAAAACAGAAGATGGGGTGAATGGAGAATGGTTGTGTATGGATGATGCTGTGATGCACAGAATGGTGTGGGTGGGGGAATATGTGTGAATGATATTTTAACGCATCATGAAGGGATTTCTCATATTCTCTTTTTCTGCATGAGGGGATGGAGAGGGGGGGGTCACTGATTAAATGAAGTGGCCTTGCTGTGGATGTGCTGTGTCTTGCTACATTGCTTCTGACCCAGGGCAGTGGGTGAGATGCAGGGATAACCCATCATCCAGAAGGAGCCAAGAAAGGAAAGAGGGAGAGATGGTGAATGGGAGTAGGGTTTATCTCTTTGACTTTGACTACCTCCCTTGTAAAGGCAAAAAGCCCTTGGTATGTGTATGTATTATTATTATTATTGATATTATTATTATTACTACCATAACATCCAAGACATAGTTCTGTGTCTTGCTACATTGCTTCTGACCCAGGGCAGTGGGGGTGATGCAAAGATGACCTGTCATCCATGAGGACCTAAGATAAGAGGGAGGAATAGGTGGTGGAGGGGAGTGGAATGAAAAGGAGTATGTATGTGCCTTTGACTGTTCAACTTATACATGGATGAGCTAGTGCGAGAGGTAAATGCAAGGGTAGTGGGTCAGGGATTGGAGATGGTTAAAGAAAATGGAGAAAAGTGGGAGGTGAGCCAGCTGTTGTTTGCGGACGACACTGCGCTTGTGGCAGGATCGGAGGAGGGATTGAGGAAGTTGGTGACAGAGTTTGGGAGAGTGTGTGATAGAAGAAAGCTAAAGATAAATGTAGGTAAAAGTAAGGTGATGAGATGTACAAGGGGTAGACTGGAAGTGAGCAGTAAGGGAGAGTGACTGGAAGAAGTGGATAGTTTTAGATACTTGGGTGCAAATGTGGCAGGAAAAGGTGGAGTGAAGGTGGAGGTAGAATGTAGATTGAGAGAAGCAAGTAAATGCCTTGGTGGATTAAAAAGTGTAATGAGGAATAGACATTTGGGAATGGATGCTAAGAGGAGACTATGAAGGAGTGATTGTGCCAACAGCGCTGTATGGGGCAGAAACATGGAACATAAGAGAGAAGGAGTTTGAATGTGTTTGAGATGAGATGTCTGAGAAGTATGATGGGGGTTACTAGGCTGGATAGAGTGAGAAATGAGGAGGTGAGGAGGAGAACAGGGCTAGAAAGGAAGTTGGGAGATAGGGCTGATGAAAGAGTATTAGGATGGTTTGGACACATGAAAAGAATGAGTGAAGAAAGACTAGTAAAAGAGGTATGGAAGGCAGATGTGGAGGGAGTGAACATGAAGAGACGTCCTAGGATGAGGTGGATGGATGGGGTGAAGGGGGCTTTGGGGAAGAGGGGAATGTCTGTTGAGGAAGGACGGGAGAGGACAGAAGACAGGGGTGAATGGAGAATGGTTGTATATGGATGATGTTGTGATGCATGAGGTGGAATGAATGGGGGGATGGGGGGTGAGGTAGTATGTGTGAGCAAAATTTGACGCAGCCTGAAGAGATTTCTCCCCGTCTTCTCCTTTTGTGCGTGGGGGGATGGAGAGGGGGGGTCACCAATTTAATGAAGCGTCCTTGCTGTGGATGTGCTGTGTCTTGCGACACTGCCTCTGACCCAGGGCAGTGGACAAGGTGCAGAGATGACCCGTCATCCAGGAGGTGCTAAGATGAGAGGGAGGGTGGAGGGGTGTGGAGTGTATTCAGGGATGGAATGGGTGGGAATGATTTTATGCCTTTTCCTTTTTGGCTACCTCCCTTGTAAGGGGGAAAAAGCCTTGGTATATGTATATGTATGTACTTCCCTTGTAAGGAGGAAAAAGCTCTTATATAGATAGACCATAACATCAATATTATACTGAATTTTTTCCCATATGAAAAACTCTGAATAGTTTTGATGTGTCTCTTGCTAAATATTATTTTTTTGCAGGTTTATGTATCTGCAGAAACACTCAGTCCTTCTCAGTATGGTATAGTTGACAGCGACTTGACTGAAGACGTTCAAGCAATCTTGTCAGCACAGTCATATGTCACCTGAGAAAGTGTGCCCCGGACAGACCGTCTTCTCTCAGGCTGTCCTCACTCTACTGCTTCTTCTTCTTCTTCACCATCCCCACTTGACATTACTGGAATACATGTACAGTTGAAAGATGACTATTTGGATGACAGCTGTTTGCCTACTGAAAGCCACGGACATTTAATAAGTTTTTCACAGCAGTGTGACAGTCATATTACCAATGAAACTTTCAGAAAGACAAAGGGAGAGGATAGTTTAAGAAGGTCGTGTGGTTCAAATTACTTAAGTGCATTTTCATGTGTTCTGCCATGGCAGGACAGTGAGGAACATATTATTCATCATACGGGAGCCACTTATGGAGCTATTCAAGACTGCCTAAATTTTGAACATTCTAATGTAATTAGGGCCATAAAGAGGGATGAAAATCAAGGATACAATTTATTGAAAATAGATGGAAGTGGAAATTCTAGTAATTGTTCTGAAAATCAAAGACATGTGAAAGATATAAGAAAGAATGATGAAAAAATACAGTGCATTCTTGGAGAAGAGGGCAAGAATGTGGGGGTAAATCAAAGTTACCAAAAAAGTGAGTGTGGACCACAAGAAATCTTGTACAACAAAAATCATTGCATAGAGAAAATCAAGGAACCTTATCTCAAAGCCAGTATGTATTTGAAATACCCAAGCGGGGCCCATCCTGAATTAAAACTTGGGTTGATCCACAAAGATCTAATGGATTGTAATTTTGATAACAGTTTGTACAGTGTGCCCTTAGTTTCCACTAGTTCAGAAGTAGATCCTCATGAAGAAGGTGTATCTTATGATGGCAGATGTGTAAAGAATATACAGGAAGACTCCTCTTGTACAAAGGACTCTTTAGTTATATATAATGACCTTGATAGTTGCTGTTCTGTGCTGCCCATTATGTATAGTCCAAATGTGTATCCTGATGTTTCCACAGTTCCTTTCATTGAGTGCAATGTTGCTGGGGGCATTCAGGCTGTTAGTTGTAGTCAGCATGACACTGAGGTAAAGATGTCCTGTGGTGGGATGTACAGTAGTGTAGTATCACTGGGAGACCAGAGCTCAAATGGGCCAATGGTATCCTTACTAGGAAAACAAAAAGAAGAAAAAAATTCAAACAAAAGAGGACCTCGCCCTCATTCTCTTCGACTTGCCATTTGCCACAAACAAAATACAGAGACCAGTGCCTTGGAAAGTGACAAAACCCATTCTCTTCCTCCTGAACGAGGACTCAATTTAACTGATATGTCCCCAGGAACTGTGGAAAGCTGTAACATTTCGTGTACCACAAGTTTCATGGTCAGTCAGATTGGTGAAGCAGATTTGAATAAAGAAATTCATAGTAAAAATCAGCTTACAATCTCTGCTCAAGATGATAAGGTTTCAAATAATGAAATTTTGAATACAAGCCAGGTTGAATTTTGTAATAAAAGCATGAGCACAGAGCCAAATACTAATACTCATGAAAATACTTTAACAAAGTTGCACCAAGGAGTGGAAGAGCAGCCGTTATCAGTGAAAGAGAACAATGATGGGTCTCTTGTTTCAAATAAAACAGACTTGGATAAAAGTAACACCCTTACAAAAGATTCTCATTCATCACCAGCTAAGGAGGATAAACCCAACTCCCACACAAAAGATTCTTATTCGTCACCAGCCAACAATAAAGAAAATAATCCCAATTACCCAGCTGTTCGACCCAAAACAAAGTCCTTGCATAGCATGAATTCTCCAAGGGTGGGCACTTCACCAAGGAAAAGGGCCTCAAAGTCACCAAGAAAGAAGAGAGATGAAAATGCCGGTTCAAATAGAATAGCAGAATTGAAAAGTAAGAATACAACTCCAGTTAAGACAAGAAACAAGGTTGATGATGAGGATTTCTGGAAAGTAGATGATACACTGCCAGTGCCCACAAGGACTCTTAGCCATAGTTTACCAGGAGTTTTAGGGAAGCTTAACACTTCACCCCGTAAAAATCTTAGTGGGAATTACTCTAGGTCTGGTACAAGTAAACCATGTGTAAGAGATGAGCTGATAACTCAGCAGGATAATGAAAAGCTTACTGTAATTTCTTCAGATCATGGTGTTACAGTAGGAATGACACCTCAGGATGTAGCCAAGACCGTGCTTTCCAGTCTGCTGATCAAGGAACTTTCTTCAGGTTTACTCTCAGTTGCAGCAAATGAAGAAGGTAGCAAGACAGGAAAGTCTTTTGAGAAACATGATGTAAGTGCTTTGTCTCTTGTTGCTGATTTACCACTCTTTAAACCATTGGCTGAAGAATGCCAAGAAAATGAAGTACAGTGTTCCAATGATACCATTGAAGATACTTTAGAATCATTGAGTATGTATTCCTTACCTTGTGATCAGGGAATGCAACTAGAAAGAGATCAGTCTTTTAGTCGAGCTGAAGACATTACAGATTACCTTAGTGCTTGTTCTGATCTTCAAAGCATGCAAGGTCCTCCTGATGAATGTTTCTCAACTGAAGAAAATGCTGAAATTCCTGTGGATGAGGAAGAGCTTGCTGGTGAAGCCTCAACCCACAAAGACCTCATAACACCTGTGGAGGATGAAACCTCCAAGGAGGAGAAAGATGATGAGGAAAGTACGAGGTCATCGGCACAAGACAGTGAAGGGCCATCACTTGATTTAATAGAAGTCAAATATGTGCAGCTGTCCCTCAGTATTGTCTTAGCCATTGTCCTTCATGCTATGCAGAGCATCTCTGAGTTAATGCTGGACATATTCTTAGCACCAGATCCTTCTTACCAATGGGATTGAAAAAATATTACACAGTCAATATGAACATGTTTTCTTACCATCAAACACTTGTTATATTCACCAGTTTTTCATGTTGGTTAAAGATTTTTTATGCTTCTATAGTTCATTAGTGTAACTGACTTGGTTTTATGGTAGATACTTGTATTAGTGTCAGTTTTAGCATTGATTTGAACTGTTATAGTCGCAAACTTCAGTAATTCATGTAAGGAATTAAGGGAAGATTTCTTTATTGAACTGCCTTATTAGATTATCAAACATACTAAAGTCAGGATCCCATATTTGTTGAGTCCAGAATAATAATTGTTGCCTCAAGTTTCACTCACTGAAAAGAGCCCACAGTCTCTGGTTTGTAGTAGTAAGAGGAGAGGAGGAGACTTCACTTGTCAGCTCTCCTTATGTGAAAATGTAGAGAAAATACCAGTGAAGTTGATACAGATCTTGGGCCCAACTTGGAGATTGAGTGTCAACCCCTCAGGCCTGCACTTCCAGGTGGAGGTGAGGGTGTCGACAGGGAGATGTTGCTCCGACATCTACCTCCTAGGACCCACACTTGCAGGTACCCGTTATTGGTCCCTTGGGTTCAAAATTTGTCAATAGGATGCATATAACTTTCTGGACCAGAAGTTTCTTGGAGCTGATTTAAATGTCACATTAGCCGTAATGAAATACTTAGATGTTCCAAATTTGTCAAAACAATTCTTATATTTGGCAGTTGAGGTAGGTTGATATTTTTTTTCCCTTCCCTGTACAGACTAGAAGGTTATCTAAGCTGAATAAAATCATAAAGTATTACCATATGCAAAATTCCTAAATGCTGTAGTTTTATCACAGTGGTTTTAAAGGGTTAATGCTCAGGTACCACTTGGCAACAATTTGGTTTCCAGAGAACCTTAGAACTGTCTTTTGTGAGATGTATTTTCCCTGAGGTCATGATGGCCTCTTAAAAAAAAGTAAACTTACATAAACTTGCAGTGAATGGCAGAGTTGTTGTTGATGAGCATATATATATTTTTTCAGGTTCTGTGTCAGCATTAGAGTTCACACATTATAATTAAGAAGCTAGGTTTTAGTGAAAATATTCATTTTCAAGGAAATTTTCTCATTAGTATTGACACAATGCAGTAACCTGGAGAACTCGAGTTTGAGCACAAAGGATATTTGATTTCAAGGAAGATTTCCCATTTTATTCAAGCAAAAGTTCAAGTTTGTTGAAATATGTTTGAGTTTCTCTGAATGGAAATTTAGTTTTCATCTGTTTACCACAGTGACAACCCCTCAGCAGAATAGAATGTTTGTTGTTAGCCAGAATAAAATCTTGAAGGCTGTTTCCATGCTGAAGAAGTTGAATCATAACCTCTTCACAGTGGTAATGAGCTCATCAGCCAAATAGAATGGTATGTCATTAGCTGTAATAAATTCTATAAAATGTACCACCTTGCCAAAATGTGGTTCTATAGGGGTTCCAAACCAAGGTGACACACCTCTCCTCTGTATTTCTTTCCCAGTTCTTCCTAATGTCTGGGCTTTTCTTCTGTTTAGTATGTCTTCTTTCCACAGTTTTTCTCTTCCTGAAAGATTTGTCTCCACATGTTTTCACATTTATCTCTTTCTTGTAACCCTCATGACTTTCTTTCTCTTCTTCCTTTTCTCTCCTCCCTTTTCTCTCCTCATATCTACTACCACATCTACTCCTCAACCAAACACACACAACCACACACATATATATATTTAAACATACATACATACAGTGGGAAATGCGAAGAAAATGAGAGTGATGAGTGAGGAGAATGGAGGAGAAATAAGGAAGGATGAGGTGAAGGCAGTTGTTAAGATGATGAAAGCAGGTAAGGCGCCTGGTCTGGATGGATGCCATGCAGAATGTCTGAAAAAGGGAGGTTCAGTGATGGTGGACTGGTTGGTGAGGTTATTTAATGTTTGCTGGAGAGAGGGTAGAGTACCGGAGGACTGGAGAAGTGCCTGTATAGTTCCTCTTTACAAGGGAAAAGGGGACAAGTGTGAATGTAGTAGTTTCAGAGGGATTAGCCTGTTAAGTGTAGTAGGGAAGGCTTATGGGAGGATCTTGATTGAGAGGATTAGGAGAGGAACAGAAGGAGTAATTGGTGAGGAACAGTGTGGATTTAGGACAGGTAGAGGTTGTGTAGATCAGATCTTTGTGGTAAGACAGATATGTGAGAAAGCTATAGGAAAGGGGAAGGATGTTTTTTGGGCTTTTATGGATCTGGAAAAGGCTTATGATAGGGTAGACAGAAAGGCACTGTGGGAGGTTATGCAGATTTATGGGATAGGAGGAAAGCTTTTGGGAGCTGTCAAGAGTTTTTATGAGAGTAGTAGAGCTTGTGTCAGGATTAGAAATGGAGAGAGTGAGTGGTTTGAAGTAAAGGTGGGACTTCGTCAAGGATGCGTTATGTCGCCCTGGCTGTTCAACTTATACATGGATGGGGTGGTGCGAGAGGTGAATGCTAGGGTAGTGGGTCAGGGATTGGAGATGGTTAAAGAAAATGGAGAAAAGTGGGAGGTGAGCCAGCTGTTGTTTGCGGACGACACTGCGCTTGTGGCAGGGTCGGAGGAGGGATTGAGGAAGCCGGTGGCAGAGTTTGGGAGAGTATGTGATAGAAGAAAGCTAAAGATAAATGTGGGTAAAAGTAAGGTGATGAGATGTACAAGGGGTGAAAGTGGCAGTAGACTGGAAGTGAACATTAAGGGAGAGCGACTGGAGGAAGTGGATAGTTTTAGATGCTTGGGTGCAAGTGTAGCAGGAAAAGGTGGAGTGAAGGTGGAGGTAGAATGTAGATTGAGAGAAGCGAGTAAATGCCTTGGTGGATTAAAGAGTGTAATGAGGAATAGACATTTAGGAATGGATGCGAAGAGGAGACTGTATGAAGGAGTGATTGTGCCAACAGCACTGTATGGGGCAGAAACGTGGAACATAAGAGAGAAGGAGTTTGAATGTGTTTGAGATGAGGTGTCTGAGAAGTATGGTGGGGGTTACTAGGCTGGATAGAGTGAGAAATGAGGAGGTGAGGAGGAGAACAGGGGTGAAAAAGGAGCTGGGAGATAGGGTTGATGAAAGAATATTAGGATGGTTTGGACACATGGAAAGAATGAGTGAAGAAAGACTAGTAAAAGAGGTATGGAAGGCAGATGTGGAGGGAGTGAACATGAGGGGACGTCCTAGGATGAGGTGGATGGATGGGGTGAAGGGGGCTTTGGGGAAGAGGGGAATGTCTGTTGAGGAAGGAAGGGAGAGGACGGAAGACAGAGGTGAGTGGAGAATGGTTGTATATGGATGATGTTGTGATTGCATGAGGAGGAATGGGCGGGGGGGTGGGGTAGTATGTGCGAGTAAATTTTGACGCAGCCCGAAGGGATTTCTCCCCGTCCTCTCCTTATATGCAAAGGGGGACGGAGAGGGGGGGTCGCCGATTAAATGAAGCGGCCTTGCTGTGGATGTGCTGTGTCTTGCGACACTGCTTCTGACCCAGGGCGGTGGGCAAGGTGCAGGGATGACCCGTCATCCAGGAGGTGCTCAGATGAGAGGGAGGGTGGGAGGGGTGTGGAGTGTATTTAGGGATGAAATGGGTGGGAGTGTTTTTGTGCCTTTCCCTTTTTGGCTACCTCCCTTGAAAGAGGAAAAATGCCTTGGTATATGTATGTATGTATGTACATACATACACAGCAGAGCCTCAGTTATTTGACCACAGCCTGTCTAGAAAACTGTTCCAAAACCAGTTTGGTTCAGGGCCAAAACAAGTTGTTGTCTTTCCCTAGACTCTGGCCAAGCAGTCCCATCTCTCTGAGGAATGCCACTGCCAGAGCAGAGTTTTCCCACAAATCCTTTATAGAGTGTATATTGTGTTGTTGGCATGCATGGTTGTGTACAATGCAGTCTTTCATAATGTGTTGTATAGTATGGGGTGAAGTGTTGCATCCTGTACAGTTATCTATGATGTGGTCATCCAGCATCTTCTTGTTGCTTAGAAGGGTTGGATGGTGACTACACTGAAGTCTAGCCAGGTGGACTTGGCTCTTTCAGTGGAGAGAGGATTCAGAGGGATGGATATTGGGGTCTGCCATGTAGCAATGTATTGTCTTTCAGTTTGTTGATGGAGCAGTGAGTGATATGATTATGGATATGCTTCTGGAGGAAAATAAGAGAGTATCTGCGTGTGATATAAGTATTTCGGTGTTGTTTTGGGATTTCTTGGCATGTGTGGGAGTCCTGTTATCTAGTGCAGTGAGTGTGTTGTGTTTGTGGAGGCTGTGGCAAGTATGTGTGCCTCTCATGTCAAGGTGATCCTTGACTTTGAGGACTTTCATTTCATGGTGTAAATTGTCTGAAGGTGTTGTAGATGTGTGTAGCTTGTAATTGTTTTTATGGCTTTGTTTTGTATGGTATGTAGGGTATTGTGGTGTGTCTTAGTGAAATTAGGGGCCCACACAGAGCTCGCATAACTCATCACAGCATATGCATTGATTGTATACTGTAGTAATATTTTTTTTGTTTTTTTATCCGAATGTTGTTCCTGCAATTGATATAAGTGCAATAACTCTAGTTGTGCATTTTGTACTTATGTTTGTGATATGTTGTTTGAATGACATCATATGTTATGCCAAGAATCTTGGGTGTATGTGTGTGGTATGAGAGTATTGTTGATATAGGGGCATGGTATGTATTTGTGTTCTGTTGTACAAGTGGTGAGAGGTGTGGCTATTTATAGTGAACCAGGTATTGAGTGTGTCAAGGTATGGTTGTAGCATTTCTGCAGTTTTGTTTGCATTGCAGTGTGTGTATGTAATTGTTATGGGATCTGCATAAGAAGAGATTTGTATTTCTGAGGTGTCAAGTGTGGGTATATGATGCATACAGCTTTGTCAGTGATATTTTTCCACAAAAAATTGAATTTTCCTCCATTTTTCCCTATTCAGCTTGGTTGAGAACCAATATTTTGGTTTGTCACTGAAGCAAAAACTTATCAAATTATTTGGTTGAGAACCAATTTGTTGAACTTGTGAAATGTTCGGGAACCAAGGTTTTACTGTATATAGATATATGTACTGTATATATATCTCATATCTATTTCTAACCATACAAGAATGGTTTGAATGCAGGAATGACCCATCATCCAGGAGGAGCCAAGAAAAGAGAGAGGGAGGGAAGGGTGGTGAATGGGAGTGGAGTGGGTGGGGATGAAATGGATGGGAGTGGAATTATGCTTTTTGACTTTGGCTACTTCCCTAGTAAAGGGGAAAAAGCCCTTGGTGCGTGTTTGTATGTATATATATATATATTTATATTTCTACTATTCTGTCCCTATGTTTTCCTATCCATATGTTTTACCTTAATTTGCCTCCTGTCCCAATATTTCCCCATTGAACCTTTTCCATCTTGTTACACACATCCACCATGTCCACTCATCCTTTTCACCTATTTCCCACTGCCCACTTGTCTTTCTCCTCTAAGAAAGACACAAAAGCTCCAA
The DNA here is from genome assembly GCF_046742065.1 of Oratosquilla oratoria. Taxonomy (NCBI): domain Eukaryota; kingdom Metazoa; phylum Arthropoda; class Malacostraca; order Stomatopoda; family Squillidae; genus Oratosquilla; species Oratosquilla oratoria. The sequence goes on from NC_134778.1 coordinate 82,804,951, forward strand.
ATAGCTTAAAAAGAGGCAGCAACAGAAAAGTGACAATTGAGTTCATAAACTGGGGATTAAATTAGTGGATAATAGAGATGGACATAATGTTGACATTATTTCTTTGAGAATTTTTGAGAAATATGATAATATGTAAAGGCTAAAAGTGTAGTTGATTTAGATTGTTATAATCATGTTCATTATTACTAAAAACAAGTACTAAAGAATTTAAGAAAAAAGCTTTTGTAAGTCCATAGCTTGATAACTTATTCCTAAGCTTACATCTGTAAATTAGTAAATATTGAATCGCCCTCACCAAGGAATCCATGATTGATACTGGCAAGTGGTGGTCCTGTGTAATGGAAATCAGAGAGAACTATCTCCCATTCACCCATCTTCAAAACTTATCAGCACCCTCATCACCTGGAGGGGCAGCCCTGAGGGACTCCCACTCGGTCTTCAGACCAGGCCCGAGGTTTCTTCTTTGTTTTTTATTATACTAGGAGGATAGACAACTGGCAGCTGTTCCCTTCCCTCCTCCTCCTCCTCCTCCTCCTCCTCCCTCCCCATTTCCAACTCCTTTCCCATAGATCTTTCTGGGAAGAAACATTTGACTAATGTCTATGTAGTATTAGTTTGAGACTGTTTCTGTGTGGCTTATAGTAGTAGAAGATAGGGAACAGCTACGGTTTGTCAGCTCTCCTAATGTGAAAAGGAAGAGTAACTACAGTTAGTGTGAAAGAGCTCTTGGACCTGGTCAACCCCTCCAGGATGCATCTTCTAGATTGTGTTGATTTATTTTGAAGATGGGTATCTGGGAGATCATTCTCTGATAACGATCTTACAGGGCCATCATTGGAAGGTACTCATTGGCGTCCATCTAAAAGTACATATTACTAAAAGACCTTTTCCCTTTATAAGAGGGGGTGGCCAAGTCATAAGTATACACTCACCTGACACCCATCGGATCTTAACCCATCCAAACATAATCAATCAATCAATCCATTGCCTCAGATCTTTCCTGCAGGAGACCCAAGGCTCCTAGGTAGCTGGCAACAGCCACTGGATTGGCCCACAAGCCTCTCACTGAAAAAATGTTATGGCTAGGATGAGGTATTGTAGGATGTGTTCAGTGTCATATGTGTGATGGTTATGTTTTGGGGAGACTTTCTGTGATCAGGCCTATTATGTGTTGGTATATTGCAGTGATGGATAGTAACCCAAACATTGCCTTGCTTAGGGATTTTTCTGTGGAGTTAATGTCTGGAGAGGTTTGATGAAGATGCTAAGATGGTAAAGGCAATGAATAGGTTTTGGATGGGTGTATGTTTTGACACAATCCCCCTTATAGGGGGATAAGGCCTTTTATTCCACAAAATGACAGTACAAAAGCACTGGATGAAGTATGTATGGACTTCTAAAATGAAGTAGTTGATAAAGCTCCCATTTACAAAATTAAATACTTAGCATAGACACTAGGGATCAAGGACTATACTGGGCATTGGTGAACTAATTACAGAATGGAGAATAAAGGGCAGTAAAAAGCCCTGCCTTGTACTTCAGAATTGTGATATAAGGTTTCCTCAAGGGTCAATGCTATGCTAGGGTCCCCTTTGTGTATTTTTACAACAATAATAATAGTGTAGGCTTAATGAAACCATCTCAAAATTTGTGGACATTTCCAACTATCAAATTGGAAGAAAATAGACAAAATATTCAGATGATTTGCAAATTCGAAAGTAAGAAAAATTTCCCTACACAAAATGACAAAAGACTAAGTTCTGTAGTAGGTAATAATTTCAAATACCCCAAGTTTCCACAGCAAAACAATAACCCAACAAAGAAAGCCATCAGAATGATTGAGGTCGTGAGTAAATTTAGCGAGTAGAGATTATAATGCTATGCAAAATTTGATTATATGGGACACACAAATTAAAGGTATGCTGAGGTTGGAGTTGGTGCAAAGGGCTACAACATGATCTTGTTAGTCCATAGTGAGGCCTTTGAAGGAAGATGAAAGCAACTCACCTTATTATCACAAAGAAACAACTGAGATGGAAAATTATCAAATGTTTAAAAATTCCAAAAGAAATTTGTAGCACACCACCCCAAATTATGTAGGCAACAGCACTTAAACTACCCACTTGTGGGAACAGCTTAAAATTAGAGTTGATGAGCAGAACATCTAGGGAATACAAAATTTTTCTTCACAAATTATGTGGCAAACAAGTGGAACAACCTTCCTGAATGTGTAGTAGTCAGTACCTCAGTGAATATGTTGAAGAATAGACCCAACTATCACCTGTTAGATATTGAGATACATTGTGTGCATGTGTAAGTTATGGAAAAGTAGTTATATTGGGGAAATTCAACAAATAGGCACTGGAGTTTAGGATTAAGGCTATGTTACCCAAAAAGGACTGAAAAGTCTGTGTGACCAGAGTATCTTTGTAACTGTGTAATTTGTTTCTCATTATTTATTCCCCCTCACCCATGTATTACACCACCACCACCTTCATTCCTCTTCCTCCCATTATCCTCCATGGCCATTTTCCTACTACCCTCCACCTCTTATCACTCTTCCACCTTCTTCTGATCCTACTGCCCCTCTCTTTCTGCTTCTCTCCTCCTCATCTTTCTTTTGCACATGTCCTCTTTTATATTTTCCTTGTTTCTTTTCCATATTCCTCCTCCTTGTCTTTGTCCTTATACATCTTCTGCTTCACCTCATCCTGCATCTCCTGTTCCTCTTTCTCCCACTTGCCCTTCTCTTTATGTAGTCATTCATTCCTTGACCCTGTCATAATTACAGTGAACCTGAGTGTATGGCATTATTGCTTAAATAATGTTGAGAGGCACTTTGTTGCAGCTGAAAGTATCACCTTTGCCTTATGTGTTTGTATAGTCAAAGTAAGAGGTACCTGTAGGCAGCCATTGTAGCATGTTTGAGCTCCAGTAGCTACTGATAATTGCTACTTATCTTGGTACATAGTGCAAAGGTGACTGCTTTGGCTACAGCTAAGTACCACATAAACTTAAACAAGTCATAGGTAAATCATAGAACACCTGAAAAAGCCCAAAGCAGTCAAGATTGTATGGTTTCCTCTAGAATCCAGCAGATAGTAGTGAATAGGCAAGTTTTGTTCCTCATGAATACTGAAGGGGCTGAGCTGGTAGTGTAGGTTTACTAGTCCTTCAATCCATTCTTTCATTACATTCTTGCTTTTTATATTACATTGTCGTAAAATTTTATAGAATGTTTTATTCCATAGGAAAAGGGATTTGCATAATTAGTGTGATATGGCATGAAACTGTGAGTTATTTTAAGTATATATTTGTAGCATGAAACTGGGAGTTATTTTAAGTATATATTTGTAGCATTTCCCTTGCACGCACAACTTAGTTCTGATTTGCATATAACAGAATAAGTATTGTTGAGGCCAAGTACCATAATTGATTAAGTACATAGGTTGAGGCATAACCATTGTTGTAATGCAATGACCAAGTTGCCTACAAAGAGTGAGGTATCTTTGTAGGAATGGCTGACTTTATATGAATGACAAGGTCATATATGATATAATCAACTTGTGAATATTCTTGTGTTTATAATTAACTGAATTCATATGAAGGGCATTAAGATGGTGTTGAGGAGTTTTAATATTCTAGCTTTATTATTATAAGAAAAATGAAACCAAAGAAGTGGTCTACTTCTGTGATGAAAATTTTTGTTTGGTTTGCAAGCTTGAAATGTTTTAGATTTAAAAATTCATGCCATTTCTATCCAAAGTCATATGAGACAGAAATGTTCTCACTTTTTATTTGCTTAGAATGGATAGGTAACTATTCCTTTTCTCCTACATATAAGTATAGGACAGGTATTTGTTGTACGTTTATTTGTTGCTTATGGTATACTAGCATGATCTTTGCCCAAAAAGGACCATGTTGATGCAACTATTTCTATACAGGCTGTTTGGTGATTTATATTTTATTATAATGAAATATGTCACTTATTTTTTCTTTTCTTTTCTTTAGTATTTAAACATGCTCCAAATTTGCAAATATACAACTCAGTGAATGAAAGGATAAATTGTTTTTTATTTACCTACATGAAGAGAATAGATCATGATCATACCAGGAGTGGATAGAATATTCTAATAGTGATTAAAGTTTTATTAAATCCACTTTATATTTTCTCATATGGAGGCAATACAGGCATGATGGTTGCCTGGTAATGGTACAAGGGCAGCAGTACTGCTTGGCAGTCACCTGTACATCTGAGCAACCCCTTGCAGGATCCACTGTTCATCCCAATTGAGGAAGGGGCTAGAAAAGCTACCCCAAATATAGCACATATTCCTCCTGGCTAAAGAGGAATATGATATAATCCAAACAATAGAAGAAGGGATGGAGTAGTTATCCTCCTAGACAAAGCTCTATGCTGCACTCTGTAATACTTCTCCATCAACAGGGTGATGAAAGCCCTGCCCTGACATATACACACGTGCATGCTGGACAATGAGAAAATAGAGCCAAGGAATGAATCAAAGGCAAGGGAGACTCAATTTTAGGAAAGAAGATTACTAAGGGTCGAGAAAACTGAAGAAAAATTGGGAGGAATTTATGAGTACCACAGGGATAAGGAAGAAATGGGAAATCTTTTTTGATATTACAACCTAGGAATGAACAAACATATATCAAAGACTAGGGAAAGGAAGAAGCAAAAACAGGATTGGTTTAACAAAAAGTGTAAAATTTAGGTAAAGGCCAGGGATGTGGCTTGGGAAAAATGGAGAAAGATAAGAAGCTTACAAACAAGCTAGGAATGACTATACCAAAATTCACTGGGAGGAAGAAAGCAACTTTAAAAGAGGTGTAGTAGAAAAATGCAAAAATGAACCAAAGCTGTTTTACATGTTCATAAATGGTACATTCAGACAGGGAAGAAATCACCAAGTTAATAGTAGATGGTAAGGTCTTTGAAGAGGCCTCAGTTTTCCAATTAGTCTTCACAAATGAGTGCAACTTTTTGGAGAAATGTGAGGGCAGCAAAAAACCAGGTTTAGCAGATATAAGTGTAGAGGTGAGGGAAGTGCTCAATATCCTTGGATCATTGTATGTGGCAAAGCCTTAGGACCTGACGGGATCTCAAACTGGGTATTTAAAGAATGTAGGGAACAACTAGCGGACAAGACCCAAAGTCTTATTGCATGTTCATCGAAAGAAGGCACTGTGCCACTTGATTGGAAAAGGGCAAATGTGGTTCCAATTCACAAAGGTGGAAACAAGGAAACACCACTAAATTATAGGCCAGTATCACTAACCAGCACAATAGTAAAATTATGTGAAAGGATTATGAAAGATCAATGAACCAAATGTCTTGAAGAGATGAACATTCTGAGAGATAGTCAATTTGGCTTCAGATCTGAAAGGTCATTTGTGTCAAACCTTTTAAGCTTTTACACGAGAGTGATTGATGTGCTGTAAGAGAGAGAGAGAGGGATGTATGGAGTATGTGTACCTGGACCTAGAGAAGCCATTTGATAAAGTACCTCAGACATTCATGTAACACATCTCCTGCAAGACATCACATAACACATCTTTGTGACTACAGAATACAAAGACTCAGTGAACACAAAGGACAGTTACACCATACCCAGATATTCAATCATCAACTCTACTGGTACATACCTTGAATATCTCAGACATGTCTTCCCATTCCTTAGCATTCAATGCCATGTCTAGCAACACCAAAGTGACAATATTTCTTGACACAGGTTCCCCAGTTAACATCATGTCAGTACACACTTTCCACAAATTCCCCACTGAAACAAAATGTGTCACCATTTTGGAACCCCCCGAAGTCAATCTTTGCAATGTAGATGGTGTATCATTCCCGACCATTGGTAAATTCTCCCTAGAGATTAGCTTCAAAGATGAGTGCCCAGCCATTCCAGTTACCACTTACATAGCTGACATTTACTTTCCTGCTGATATCCTAATAGGTTTAACATTGATAAAGCAACATAACAATAATTTACCCTGCTTAAAATGGTATTTATGCAAATAATTTCCTCTGTATTCCCATCAGTAACTTCCCACAATATCAACCACATCAACATGGCCGAGCAGGCAGAACATGATTACACTTCAGTTGATTCTTCTCCCCCCATTCAAATTCATCACACGAGAATGCACCAGCTGCTAGCACAAAGGGCACTGCCACCCAAACACCTTCCCACAATTCTAACTCTGCTACTATACTGACAGTTGTGGACTTGTGTTCCAAACGTAACAGACGCACTAACCCCTCCCGCATGTCCAAATCAGCAAAACTCAGGACAAAACACCCAGTAAGTACCATTCATCTTTCACCACCTGAGGACACCTTCTTGCCCCTCTTAGAGGAATTCAACAATAAATCCCTAGTCCTGGAAGTGTTATCTACATTCAAACATATGAGGTTTTCAAGCACAAGACACTGATGTACTCTGTATGCCAGAAACTTGCTGTGTCAGTGGCATTTCTCTGCTTTTAGCCATCAACTCTATGTCAAAGAAAGGTCATACTTGCATTTTAATTGCCAATGACACTAACACACCCCTCCATCTCAGTACAAACACTTGTGATTTCAAAGTATATCCTTTATGCATCAAAGTCATGGATGACAAATTCCCCACTTCTCAAGTTTGTATCACAATTTCCAACGTGCCCACAGCACAGGAACCCATCGATGCATCACATTTCAACCCCATAGACTTCTCTGATGCACAAGCCAACTTTCTTGTACTCTGCAACAAGTTCATACATACCATTGCCACTCGAGGTGAACCCCTTGGAGCTACTAATCTTATTCAGCATCATATACCCCTTCGAGAGAACTCTAAACCATGTTACATTCCCACATACAGAATGCTACTTAGTAAATGCATGATTGTAGATAACTATCCAAGACATGATTGCACAAAACATCATTGAATCATCCATCAGCGAATGGAACTTCCCCCTCTTTGTTGTCCCTAAACACGATCGTTCCTTCCGCCCTGTAGTAGACTTCAGAGAGTTACGTTAACCATGCCAGATAGACACCCCATCCCTGTATTGCAAGACATCTTTCACTCCGTCGGCGAAAACAACGTAGTGTTCATGACCTTGGACCTTATGTCGAGATATTTCCGTTCCCCCCCCCTGCTCCAGAGTCTAGACCTCTGACAGCCTTTAGCACACCCACAGGTCATTATCACTTCAAAGGACTAGTCATGGGTCTCGTTTCAGCTCCTTCATTGTTCACACAACTTATGCACACAATACTTGCAGGTCTCATAGGTCATTCAGTGTTCATGTACCTTGATGACATGACCATCGCTTCCAATTCCGTTAGCAAACATTTACACATTCTGCACACGGTCTTACGACTAGTAAAAGCAGGTCTCAAACTGAAACTTAAGAAGTGTTCCTTCTTTCAGAAAGAAATATGCTTCTTAGGGTATGTCCTTGAGTCACAAGGAATTTTAACCTCGCAGGACAAGGTCAAGGCAATCTTTCATTTTCCACACCCTACTTCCGTTGAAAACATACGTTCATTCCTTGGTCTGTCAGGATTTTTTACAGATGTTACATTCAAGGTTACGCTTGTATAGCAGCACCATTAACTTTACTTAAGGACACACCCTTTACTTGGACACCTGACCAAGAGAAAACCTTTAATGACTTAAAGAAAGCCTTAACCACGGCACCTGCCCTTGCTTTCCCAAACCACAAGCTTTTCACAATTTACACAGATGCGTCCTACACAGGACTTGGCGCAGTCCTCATGCAACAACACGGCACAGGACTCAGACCAATTGCCTATGCGAGCCTCACAACAAACACGAGCGAAATTACTTAGTCACATAGAAGCTTAGCAGTTATATATACACTCAAACATTTCAAAGTGATCATCCTTGGTTACGAAATATACATATACCCAGGTATACAGGCCATCAACCAATCTTACACCTCTTCAAAGGAAAGAATCTTATCATACAAGAGTTCATGCACACTTTTCATTTTGTTCAAGGAAAAGTTAACCTAGTTACAGACGCTCTCAGTCACCATATTGCGACCATCACTCAGAACCCAATTTCAGTAACTCTTACACAAGAGCGCGCTGCCGCAGTGCAGAGATCAGACCCTTTTTGGAAATGTTGCATATACTTCCTTGAATCTGCAGACACAACTGACAGAAAACTTTCCTCCCGATCTCGACAATTACACGTTAGTTAATGACATTCTGTATCACGAAACAAAACTAACAAATAAACATGAACCCAACAGATTTCATTTCAGAAGTTTTACAACTTATACATGATTCACCCATTGCTGCACACCCTGCCAAGGAGAAATGCGTTACACAAGCCAGATTTCACTACTGGTTAACCATGAGGAATGATATATACGCCCACATTGAAGCTTGTTATCCTTGCGCGATTCACAAAGGTCATATCAGCTTCCAATTCTAACTTACCCTACCCCTTCTAAAGCATTCGACACAGTCGCTGTTGATCTTCTTAAGACATCACTTGCAAATACCGGAAACCAATACCTCTCTGTGTCGACCATTTTTTTACGATTCTGTATTTTCCCCACTACCAGACAAGACAGCACAACACTTAGCAAAGACCCTAATTGACAAAATCATATGTCCCTTTAGTACACCCAAAACTGATTTCTGACAACGGGACTGAATTAAACAATAATAGTCTTTAGCACATTTGTAATTACTTTAAAAAAAATGCAACACTACTGTTTATCCCCCTAGTTCAAATGGTTTAAATTAACGCCAGAATAGAAAGACTCTCAGTGTTCTTAGACACCTTGCTTCTGATCTTCACCCTTCCTGGGATGAACATGTCCCCATGATTCAGGCTTGCATAAATAGTTCTATTGAAAGGTCAATATCGGAATCATCTCAACTTGTCCTCTTTGGCTCGGACAAAAGACTTCCATGTGATCTTCTTTCAGAATTATCTCCCATTTACAACTTCAATGATTATGTCAAGGTCAGAGTAGCAAATTTCAATAATATTTTCAAAAGAATCCATAATACTCTTCATCTAATTAAGGACGAAATGGTCCGTTTGCATAACAAATCAACCAGAGATTGTACCTTTGAAACTGGAGACATTGTTTATACCCTTAACCACACTCCCACCTCGAAGCTCTCCCCTGGATTCTCTGGACCCTATCGTATCATTGGACACAAGTCAAAGAATAAAGTCAAAGCACTCAGGTGCACGATCTTACAGAGACTGTCTTGCACAAAGATGATATCAAAAGAAACCCCCGTGGCCTCGACATAGAGATTGTTTCTTCACAAACTCAAACTAGCCCTGCAATAGAGGACCATCACTAATCCTCTCCACCAAAACCTCCAGTTCCCCTCCCCCGCTATAACCTTCGAAATCGAGCAACAGCTTCATAAGAGTATATCTTGCCTAGGTGAACAGAAATAATATATACTTCCGCAGGCTCATACAATTGAGTCTTTCATTTTTATTCGTGAATATTTCCCGATACCACCATTATTCCAACAGTATGTGTATGTATCTTCATATCAAAGTACTGCACAGGCCTTGTATTATTTCTTATCTTCCATGAGTATCAATCTCACTATGGTTAGTGAGTGGTAGCTGAGCCGAGCATCTGTTAACCCTTTCGATGTCCAGCGTGCACATGAGCGCACGTACGCACAGGGACTGAGCTTGTACTCTACATCTCTCAAGTCAACTCTCGAGGGATTCTCCATTGTCTCGGATTTTCCCAAAGGGCATTTCTTTGTCTAAAGTGACCAGAGGATTAGACCTTTCGGGGCCAACGCCCGGAACACCTGCTCGGGCAATGGGCCTCGCCGCGTTTCGGTCAAATGCCCAAACACCTGCTCAGACAATGGACGCGGCTCCTGTCATCGTTTCCAACCGACACGACAAACCCTTTCTCTCTCTCTCTCTCTCACTTATGTAAACATGGTAACAGCCTTCTTATACTTGTATAAAATGGTTATTCTGGCAACGCCCCGAGGTGTCTTCGGAGGTTGTATGTATGTATAAACCAGGGAAGACTGGAACATTAAAAGAAAGAAGACCTATACGTGTTTGCCTCTCCAATGTAGATACAGAACTACAAATATACAAACCTCATCCTGTCTAGAGCGGAGATGGCTCATCTCGACTCCACTGCAAACCGCATTGCAATCAACCAGAGCCACCGCCATCAACGTTAGACAATTCTACGACCAACGTTCACCGAGCCATCTGGGGCAACCTCAACATGTCTCCAGCGGAGCTGGCCAGTTGCCATCCCCTCGCATGCGGAATGCCCTCTTAAACCAAGGACATTTAAGAGGGAATTATTGTACAAACCACGTGGCGTGGATCACACGTTGTCTCGCCCACGCGGCTAGACCTGACGCGTCAGCCACACACACCTGCCAATAACAGTGCGACCCTGTTTGACGCAACCTAACCTAATCCAGTGCAATTATGTAATTACAGTTTACGGGTGACTACCCACGCGGTATATTTATAGGCTCCTGGCCGTATGTAAAATCAATACATATATATATACCAAAGGCATTTCCCCCTTACACGGGGAGTAGCCAAAAAGAAAAAGGCATAGAAACCACTCCCACCCATTCCATTCCCTACATGCTCCACTCCCCTCTGCCCTCCCTCTTATCTTGGCACCTCCTGGATGACGGGTCATCCCTGCATCCTGACCACTGCCATGGGTCAGAAGTCGCAAGACACAGCACATCCACACCAAGGCTGCTTCATAAATTCGGCAACCCCCCCCCCCTCCGTCCTCTCATGCAGAAAAGGAGAAGACGGGGAGAAATCCCTTAGGGCTGCGTCAATTTTTTTTTCTCATACATACTTACTCACACCCCATCCCCCACTCACTCCCCCTCATGCATCACAGCATCATCCTATACACAACTCTTCTCCATTCACCCCTATATTCTGTCCTCTCCCGTCCTTCCTCAACAGACATTCCTCTCTTTTGTAGTGCCCCTTTTACCCCATCCATCCATCTCATCCTAGGACGCCCCCTCATATTCACTCCTTCCACACCTCTTTTACTAGTCTTTCTTCACTCATTCTTTCCATGTGTCCAAACCATCCTAATACTCTTTCATCAACCCTATCCCCCAGCTCCCTTTCCACCCCCATTCTCCTCGTCACCTCCTCATTTCTCACTCTATCTAGCCTAGTAACCCCTATCATACTTCTCAGACATTTCATCTCAAACACATTCAAACTCTTTCTCTATTCCTCTCTTATGTTCCATGTTTCTGCCCCATACAGTGCTGTTGGCACAATCACTCCTTCATATAACCTCATCTTAGCATCCATTCCCAGATATCTATTTCTCATTACACTTTTTAATCCACCAAGGCATTTACTAGCTTCTCTCAATCTAAATTCTACCTCCACCCCCACTCCTCCCTTTCCTGCCACATTCCCTCCCAAGTATCTAAAACTATCCATTTCCTCCAGTCTCTCGCCCTTAATGCTCACTTCCAGCCTGCTGTCACTCTTTCCCCTCGTACATCTCATCATCTTACTTTTGCCCACATTTATCTTGAGCTTCTTTCTTTCACACACCTTCTCAAACTCTGTCACTAACTTCCTCAATCCCTCCTCTGATCCTGCCACAAGCGCAGTGTCGTCCGCAAACAAAAACTGACTTATCTCCCATTTTCTTTAACCATCTCTAATCCCTGACGATTCACCTCTCACACCACCCCATCCATGTGTAAATTGAACAGCAAGGGCGACATAACACATCCCTGACGAAGCCCCACCTTTACCTCAAACCATTCACTCTCTCCGTTTCTTATCCCAACACAAACTCTACTACTCTCGTAAAAACACTTTTGACTGCTCTTAACAGATTTCCACCTATCCTATATATCTGCAATACCTCCTACATTGCCTTACTTTCTACCTTGTCATAAGCCTTTTCCAGGTCCATAAAAGCCTAAAACACATCCTTACCTTTACCTATAGCTTTCTCACATATCTGTCTTACCATAAAAATATTTTCTACGCAACCCCTACCTGTCCTAAACCCACACTATTCCTCATCAATTACTCCCTTTGTTCTTCTCCTAATCCTCTAAATCAAGACCCGCACATATGCCTTCCCAACTACACACAACAAGTTGATCCTCTTGAAATTACTACACTCACACGTGTCCCCTTTTCCCTTGTAAAGTGGAACTATACAGGCACTCATCCAGTCCTTTGGCACTCTACCCTCTCTTAAACAAACATTAAATAACCTCACCAGCCAGTCTACCATTACTGTACCTCCTTTTTTCAGACATTCTGCTTGGCATCCATCCAACCCAGGTGTCTTACCTGCTCTCATCATCTAAACAGCTGCCTTCACTTCATCTTTCTTTATTTCTCCTCCATTTTCCTCACTCATCACGGTCATTTTCTTAACGCTTCCCACTCCAACTACAGTACATTTCCCTCCCTATCCTCCTTCACATTTAGCAACTCCCTAAAATAATCTGCCCTCCTTCCTCTCACTGCCTTTTTTCATTATCATCTCTTCATCTGCACCTTTTACATTTTCTTCTCTACTTGATTCGCCTCCTTTTCCTCTCTTAATTTCTTTCCAAAACATATTTTATCACTTTCAAAATTTGTCATACTCTACCCCATTTCACATCTGCTCTTCACTTTGCCTCCTTTGTCTTATGCTTTACTTCTCTTTACTTTGTACCTCTCATGATTCCCTCGTCCTAATTTGTAACCAATCTATGAAAGCTTTCTTCTCTTCTACACCCTTCTTGCTTCCTCATCCCACCACTCACTACCCTTCCTTCTATTTCCTTCCATCCTACTTGTTCCTCACACCATTTTTGCACACCTTATGACTCCCTCCTTGAAAAGAGAAAATTTGGATGAAAAAATAAACAAAGTCAAAAGTGGTTATACATTCGATCCAGTGAGATTACTAACCATAAATATAGTTAGGCTTTAGCCAAATGAAGACCTGTGGGACCCTTTCCGGAGTGAAGAGGTCAATAAAAAAATAAAACATTGATTACGTTAATCTTATCGAATCTATCTAGGGTTAGGCATAATATAAGTTGCGAGATGCAAGTCGTAATTGTGAACTATTGATACTTTTGTATTTCACAGTTAGATCCTCAGGCTTACATATATTGGAAAAAACTCTTCTTATCGGAATAATTAACAGCAGTGAACGTGTTTGACTAACTCTGTTCTATATATTCATATATTTTCTTCGATTTTCACTTGTTTTCCTCTACTTTCAGAGCCATCTAGTGGTAGCTATCGTTGCGAACGCGGGAAGTCAGTGGGAGACTCTGAGACGTTTGTAAACAACAAGGGAAGAAATGGATGTTACTCTCGCGTTACAAAATTTAAAGGTGCACGATGAACTTTTTAAGGATATTAGGTTTTACACGACTGGACTTGTTCATCCAGAGGTACGTAACGTCTTATATACCTTGAAGTGATTTTTTGTTGAGGCCTAGGTAAAATAAAACCTCGGCGGCCTGAGAACGTCAGATATGGTAATGTTATTGTTTGTACAAATTGTTTATAATGTTAAGGTATCGCTGAGGAACTATACCCATAGATATCTAGGTGCAAAATATGAATTACTAACATAGAGTGCGTTCATTCTTTAAAAACCTGACAGGATATGTGTAAATGTATAAACAGTGAATTTATTGTAGGCATGTCAAAGTACCGGTTGATTAGGCCTTGCATCGTGGAATTTGGTAGTGCAAACAGAGATTGTATTTACCTGAGAGAATTTGCCGTAAAAGGATATTTAATTACCAAAATGGCTTCATAGTATAACAGAACATTCAGTATACAATACTAGACATTACACAGGCTGAGCCTGCTAGGACAGTAGTATTTGTTTGTGTTAAAGGCTTAAACTGTTAAAGTGATACTTGTCTAGCAATAAATCAGTGATAAGTACCTGCAAGTGGTGGATAAGATGGGTGTCAGAGAGAATCATCTCCCTTGGCCTATCACTCATCTTCAAAACTTGACATCCTTACTTCCATCAGAAGGTGCAGCCTTGAAGCTAAAGGGCCAATATTCAGTTTCCAGGTTAGGCCTAAGATACATTATCTTCAGCTCTATTTCCTCCACATTTTTGTATATGGAGAGCTGACTGTTAGCAACTAATACCATCCTACTACTATAAACTAGTAATAAAAATAGCCCCTCACTAATATAATACAGGCAACAGTTCTAAGCATCCTCCCCGGAGAGGTCTGGGAGGGGTCGAGGGCCAGTGCTTGTCACTATTATCTATAGGGCAGTAGATTTCCAGTCATTAAAACTCAAAGCAACACTTATGATTATTATTCATTTATCAATGTCAGGTGCCATAATAAAACAAAGTTGTTCAATGTTTACTTTTCTGCATGCAGCTGTAGTGCTGAGAAACATGGATACTGAATACTGACTTCTAGAGGTATCTTGACATCTGGTACCAAGTGACTTCAAAGAATTATGGGGTGTTACTGGTATGGTTTTATATCAAACTATTGAGTGCTCTATTGAGTCAGTCAAAATCTATTACCAGTATAATTTGTGAATTCTGGCTAAATGGGCATGTGGTATGCTTTCCTGACATTGATTACACTAACTTGAGTAGAACAGATACGGGAAGTTATGGCTGGAGCAAATAAAGGAATCAGTAGGAAGGTGGTTCTGTTCCAGTATTACAGAAATACATTTTCATTTTTTTTATTTTTTTATTTTTTCCCCATTTGAAAGATCTATGTTTTCTATGGAATGGCTAGGTTAGCAGCTATTGGAGTATGTAAGTTTCATGTTAAATGTCTTTGCTTGTGTGTTTTTGGAATTTTACTGATTGGTTGCATGGAGGCAATCAGCATCCAGAACCAAATGTATCTCCCCTGAATGCATATTGACACTTCTAGGACAAGCCTGCGCATCCGGGAGGTGCTCAGATGAGAGGAGGGGTGGGAGGGGTGTGGAGTGTATTTAGGGATGAAATGGGTGGGAGTGTTTTTATGCCTTTCCCTTTTTGGCTACCTCCCTTGGAAGGGGGAAAAAGCCTTGGTATATGTATGTATGTATGTATTTATTTATTATTTATTTATTAATTTATTATTATTTTTTTTTTAAGATTCATAGAAGTTGTATGTATGTGTGGTGTGACCCTGAATCTCAATGGATTCAGTATTCACATTATTTGACAATTTTGCATAATGTTTCCTTTGCATGTATAGAGGGACCAGTGTTTTATGTATATTATTCTGTACAAGGTAGTACTTGAACCAACATTTTTCACTCCTGTAGCCAATAAGCTGTAATGTTATACTACTATACGTGTCACTTTTATGAGAGCTCTTATGATGAGTGTACCATACATCTTGATACCTCTAGGAGAGAGAAAGTAGATTATCAGAAAGGTTAAACAGTTGTAAAGATACACTACAGTAGGTAATGCTTTATGGGACTAGCTGCTGATGCCCAAGATGCAACCACTACATAAAAGACACTGAACACCTTGTCTTACATTGTCCCCCTAACAATCCCTAGAGAACAATACATTATTTGTTCCCAGAGTGACCTATGGACCTGTCTGGTAGGCATTGCCAGTTACCTGGAAGCTGTGGGTCTCCTACAAGAGACCTGTGGTAGCAGATTGAGTTGTTGATACTGGCAAGTCTTCATGAGACCAATTGCCAGGATGATTGTTCCTATATACAGACACATTTTATTAATGCTGTATATTTATATTTCAGATTTTACAGCTCCTTACCAATGGGGGTGCCAAACAGTCTCCCCATATTGCTGATATGATGACACATCTTATTACTGGGACAGACCCAGACAAAAATGAAATGGATGAAGTTAAGGATATTTATGAGAAACCCATTGTTACCCAGCAGTGGGTAGTACTATCCATCAAATGTGGGAAAAGATTACCGTATCCTTTAATTGAAAACTTTGTATTGTAATAGTGTTCTAAACACTTGTAACTTCATGTGTGCTGCTTATGTATATATTTTTGCCTGAATGTGTGTGTGTATATGTGTATTTACCTAATTGTAGTATACAGGAAAGGGGCAACACTCATTGGGTCCTCACTTCTATTCTGTAATTTTCTAACATACCTAGACTCAAATTCATGTACAGTTCCAACTTAACCTATATCTTTGATGTCCAATTATCATATTTAGATTCGAACTTATGTATAGCTTGGGCTATATCACCTTGTAAGCTATTCCACATATTTGTATATCAATATGGGAAATTGTATTTCTGCACATCTTTTCAATATGTGGTCTTTCTTAATTTACATCCATGACCTAGCCCTCCCATCTTTAATCAGGAGGTCTCTTCTATCAATGTAATCTATCCTTCCTAGTGACCTGAACACTGTCATCATGTCACCTTTTTCTCTTTGATCTTTCAAAGTTGGTAGACCCAGTACATTTAGTATTTCCTCATATGGTTTTTCTGCAAGGCTGGGGACCAGTTTGGTTGCTGCCCTTTGTATTCTCTCAGTCTCACTTATACAATATCCTTCACTCTGTGTGGGGACCATACCTCTGATATATGTGTGTATTATATATTATTATACATTTTATATATATGTATGTGTGTGTGTGTGTGTATATATCTACCTCTAGTATGATATAAAAAAGTTGGCTGATAAATGATTAAACAAAGTTAACAGTTGGTTCATTTTCACAATGGGCCTAGACCATTGGTTAAGGGGGCCGTCGCACTCGAGAACGAACTTCGTCAATTATTATCGGAATTTCGCGAATTTTTAATATGTTATATATACATATACTGAGATGTTCACCACCAGTTTTCATATCATTTGGTTGAAAAACAATGAAGTAATTAAAAAAACTTTTTGGAAAAATTACAAACTTTCTATCTCCTCATTTATCCATTGACTGAGCATGCTGAAAAAATACCACAAATGCTCTATAACAATGCCTAAATAATTGTCGTACAGTTTTTGGAATTTCCTCTTAGTTTAGGAGAAAGATTTTTTTTTTTTTTATATATAAAATACAATATATCGACTTCTATCACAAAAAATGAAAAACGCCACTATAAGAAAAAATGCAAATTTATGCAGCTTTCAAATGATCCAAACCCCATTAAAATCGGCCAAGTAGTTATGGAGGAGATAGAAAAATGTAGAGAAAAGTGTAGTTTTGAGATATTGAGCTTTGAAGTTCAAAATATATTTCCCTGCATTTTTTATATATTTCATTTAGATTTTTTTTCTCTGTGCCAATCTTCATGCATTCTATGTCATTCACATGTTATCATAAAGTGTAGCTGGTACCTGGTCCCCCCTTTTACGAGGTATTAGCAGCTCAGGAGGCACCACCTCCCTCATTGTCACCAGGTTCGCTTACTAGAAAGCTCCCGGGTGGAAATCGGAGCTGAACAATAGTTTTCTCTTCCTCTTTCTGGTCTTTGGTGTCCCTTTCCGTTCTGTGTCTTTGTCTTGTTCCTCAAGTGCTTTTGTAATGATGGGATTGACTCCAACCATGTGAGAAAGAAGATTATGTGTCCTTCCAAAGTTATGATCAATGACAGTCGCTCTTGTGATGGAAAGCATTCGGAGCATTTCATTTGAAGAGGCACGTAATGGTACGTCACGCATGCTCGATGTTTGCGGTGACATCATTTGAGAAAAGAGGATGTGGAGGGGCAGAGGAGTGCGATAACGCGGTCAGCGTAGCGAGCCCGGGTGCGCAGCAGCACTGCTATGAGCCATCTCCAGTAATAACCGAGGTAGAAGTACACTCTTTCTCAATAATTTGATTCAGTTTCTTAGCTCTTTCATGAAATGCACGTTTCTTCTTCGAATGTTTAGGCATTCTTGAAATGATTATAGCTTCAAATAAAAGTAAATAAAAGTTCTCCAAGGAGCGACAATCCACTTTCTCCGCCTACTCACAATAATTCTCTCAGTTTACTCACGGGTGCAAAGTGCTTTCCCCACATGTAGGACAAGTTTCCAGCTAGTCTTTATTAGTGAATAACAAAATACATCACATTTGTGCCATTTTTATTGCGATGAAATAACTTAGTCGAAGATATGTGCAGCGAAGGTGTACTGGGAAGTGGGGGGGGTCAGAAAAATAGTCATAACTCCTTTATTTTTTGGTATTTCGCTGAAATATTTCAGGACTGGCTTGCCAAATGGCTACTAGATGACAGGGATTTTTTTTTTTTTTTTTTTTTTCCCAAATATTTTGATTTTTTCGGAAATTCATCGCGATGACCCCCTTAAACATCAACTCCAATCTAGGTAATTAAAGGGATCAGTGATTAGTACTTCTTATGGTGGTCCGGCGAGATGAACAAAGGAACCGCCCATTTTCAAAAACCTGTTAACTTCTTCAATATGAGTCTATTCACATGCACATCGAGTTGCCTGATGTACAATGATGCATCACAATACATGCATTACAAATGATAAATTTACTGCTGTTATACTATTCTCTTTCACCCTGAATAGATATGTCACAGGAAACATGATTAAGTCTGTTCACAGAATACAGGGGTCACTCAGTTACAACTACAAAATAAATATAATCAGGAAGCCAATGCAGCATCCTCATATACCGTACTCTTGGTTCATGACACATAGGTGTCATCATATTCAAGAGCTTAATCCCACACTTCCATCGAGAGGTACAGCCTTTTGGGACTGGCATTCAGTCAGATGAAGTATTTAACAAGTATAGTGGGAGTTATGAGGATGGATTGAGTGAGACATGTGGAGGTTGAACAGTGAGCAGGTGTGGAAAGAGCTAACAGGTGGAGTTGGTCAAAGGATGCTGAGATAGTTTGGGCATGTGAAAAGAATGAATGAATAAAGACTGGGAGAAAGAGTGTGGAAGGTAAAAGTGAATGGTGGGAACTTGAGGGGATGACCAAGAATGAGGTGGATGGATGGGGAAGTAAGCATGGAATGCAAGAAAAATATATATCAAGCAAGGAAGAGTATGCAAAAGATTGGGGAGTGTTTTTAAATGGATGAGGAAGATGATGCAGGAATGAGTGTTCTTGTCTGCTCCATAAACCTCTTTAAGTGGACAAGGGAAGAGGTTACCACACAATGAAATGGTGGAGGTAAATCAGCTTTGACTGCCAGGCACCTGCTGTGGAAGTGCACTGTCATTCTGCATTACCTCTGACCCCTCATGCACGAGGTGGTAAAATGGCAGACATTTTTTTTTTTTTTTTTTCTTCTTATTTGTTATTTTATTATTATTATTATTATTTATTATTATTATTTATTATTATTATTATTATTTATTATTATTATGGGATAGATGTAGGGCTGGTGTATGCTTTGACTTTGCCACTCCATTCTCCAGATAAGGAGGAAAAAGCCTGTTGTTATATATGCATGCAAAAATTGGCTTGTGTTATACTGAGAACTAGGACCTACGCATTTAGAGGTTTACCTGTACTTCACTCATTATTCAATGTAATTGCAATATATAATCTTTTATAATCCTTAACCAGAGATCAGTCATGAAGGTTTTTCCCCAGAAGTTACTGAGCCTTTTGGAGACGTTGTAGCATGTACATCCAAATTGAGTAAAGCAGATACTTTGGCAGTATGGGGTCTCATAACCTATATGGGTGGCTCATTTTCCTTGAACCTCAACAAGAAATGTACACATCTCATCACTGGAAAACCAGAAGGGGTAAGAAAAAAAAATTGAAGACTTCAGAGTTTAGTATCTTTACCTCTGTGTATATCTGGGTTTTACCCAAAGATGGTGTTGTCAATAAACATATTGAATGGGAAACATATATGAAAAATTTGAGTAGTGGATGGTGGGTCCAGCTCAAGAATATAAAGAAACCCTTCAGTTTTGTGTGCTTATTTCTTATCCAAAAGGAATATACCAAAATTATTCTTATGTTCAACAGCTATTAACTGAAAGCTCCCACTCCATTTATGGAGTCCATTTATCAAACACTTTAAATTCATGCATGTTGTCCACATGAATTATTCCTTCTAATTTGTTCTACAAATTGAACCATTTCTATGAAAGACTGTTTCTTAACATCCTTCAAGCTAGGAGCTGTGGGTCTCTTGCAACAGAGAATTGGATCAACAGATTGATGGAGTAATCTTCCAAGCAGTCTGTGTTGTATATTTTCTATTTTAAGTAATTATTTATTTTCATGCCCTCATGAAGTTTTTTCATCCAGTTAACTCCACTTTCACCATTCTAAAGATAACTATCTTTCACCTTTCTCTTTGATCCTCTAATGTGGGTAGTCTCAGTTTGATCTCTCCTTTTACGTTGTATCAGCCAGGCTAGGGTTCATTCTAGTTGCTGCCTTTGTATTCTATGAGGCATATAGTAAATGGGATAGGGACCTTCCATTTCAAATTGAGGAACTTCTATGATATTACTGTCCTCATAACTCTTGAGAACTTTATCATATTCAATTCTTAAACTAGGGTTCCTTTCAAAATTAGAGTTAAGCGTAGCTAACCTCTTCCTTGCTCCAGTCTCATTTTCAAGCAGACTCAACTTAGAAACATCACTTTTCCAAGGAAGAGCAACCTCATACCTGCCATCAACAAACTTAACTGAATTCTCAAAATTATCTAACACTGGGTCTTTGGGAGACTTATCCCTCCCATCACAAATCCCAATACTTTCAAGGCTCCAAAATTCATGGAGCTCAGATTCATTAACAGGTTTAGCAGTACTCATACACAACATCTGGTGAGATACATTCTTTTCCTGGGTTTTCATACAAGAACCAGACAATATCCAACCAAACACAGACTCAAAGGCCACTAAATCATCACATCTTATAAGGTCCTCTGGGGAAACAAAACGCCAGTAAGTATCCACACCAATCAGTATATCCAAAGTGAGGTCACGATCACGTCCATAGTCATCAGTTAACTGTAGATGTGAAAGGGACTACAAAACATCAGAGGGGATCCTTTGACGGCTTAAGGGTGGGCAAATGGTCTCAACTTTGACCGCTAATATTGAGTGAGGATTACCCTGAGTGTCAATCACTTTCACATCATATACATTCCATTCTTTTCTATTTTGTGATTTCTTATTCCCAAAGGTTGATTATGAAGTGTACTTAGATGTAACCCACTTGGGTTTGATTCTTCTAACAATATCATGGCTCACATAAATAGTGTCTGCCCCTAAATCAAACATGACAATAGCATCAATAGATTTCCCATTATTAGTTAGAGTCTTGATCTTAGCAGTTTGCAACACAGTGGACCTTTTAACTCTGATCATGACTGCATTATTAACTTGTTCACTGGGGGTGTGGGCAACATCCTGTCTACTTGGTGAATTATTAGTGACACAAATTGTTTTGCCCGTTCTACAAAAGATATTGTGATATCCGTTACATTGCACACGCTTCACTTTTCCTCTACAGTCCTTGGACATATGTCCTTTGACAAGGCACTTAAAACAAAGCCCTAGGGATTTCACTTTCTCTTCATGTCTAAGGATATCCAATCTCAATATTTGATTGCACTTTTCGGACTTGTGTCTCTTCTAACAAAACACACACTGTTGTGGTCCTTCTTCAGCTGACGTCTGCAAGGCTGAAGCCGAACTAACTTTTCTTCTTTCGACATCTTGTGGTGCGTTGCTCTTCTCCATGGACAAATCCTTAAAAATCTCCGATCGTTCACGACGCTGGATCTCGGTTTGCAGAAACTTCATTAACCAGTCTAAATCGCCTTCATGTCCAACACTTTCCCTCGACCACTCCAGACGGATGTCCTGTGGTAGGCGAGCTACGATAATAGGAGTCAACACCATGCCATACTGGTTACCGCTGAACCCAAGGGCTTCCAAACTTCTTATATGCCACAACAGTTGGTCTCGTAACTTCCATAGGGAATCACACTGATTAGCTCCTTTAGCTCTTGATGTCAAAGAAGCGTTCATTAAACCCGACACATGGGCGAATACGATTCTTTCAGTGCTGCCAAATCTCTCTTTGAGTAGATCACATGCCATCTTATAATTTGCAGTGGTAAGCGCCAAGCCTTAAATGACAGAAAGTGCCTCTCCTCGAGGGAGGGACTGCAGGTATGAGAACTTGCTTATAACAGGCAAGTCACTCTGGTCAACCAGAGCTTCGAAGCAGTCCCAGAAGGGTTGCCACTCTATAGCTTCGCCAGCATATTTAGGGAGCTCTAAACTAGGTAACCAAACCTCTGATCTATCCTTAGAAGAAATGGAGATAGAATCACTTACAACAGTCATATCCTTCAGGCGCTTGGCAGCCTTTGCTCTAATCTTCCTGGCAGATCTAAACTTGTCAGTTTCATCCATATCTGACTCTACTTCGTCAGAGTTCAATTCCAACTCCACTGCCGTCTGGTGCTTCTCAAGATCTGCAAGCCTCTTGTCAAATATGCAAATAATAATAATTCTAATAATTCTAATAATTCGAGGCTGGTAGCATCATCATTCAATAAATCTTCTAATTCCTTGACGCTTCGCGTCACCCAGCCTTTGGCTGACGCTCTCTTTTTCTTAGCTTCTTGTAAATCGGCAGACATCGTGTCAAACCTTAAAACGGGTTAACCTTATTCTTAAAGGACTTAGATAGGGTTTCCCAGGTCTGGGCACCAAATGTAATGTTCAAAAAACTTCACAATATATGCCGGCTTTTACCAGAAAGTCGAGTGGGATTAAAATAAAAAATATGGCGTCGATTCTGTTTATTTACTTGCGAAAACAAGATATTTCAAAGATGGTAAATAATTACCCTCTTTCCCTGGATCCAAATAAATGCACAAACATAATCATATAAAAAATATATAGCAGACCATTATAATGATAATGGTAGTATTAATCAAATGTAACCAATTCAAAACAAGTAAATATAGAAATGGCGGGAAGCAGACGACAGACCACCTAGCAAGGCGACTTAAGGGCGATAGTCGTATCTTTAACACCACTCACTCTCTCCATTTCTAATCCTAACACAAGCCCTACTACTTTCGTAAAAATTCCTAACTGCTCTTAACAGCTGTCCTATCCCATATATCTGCAATACCTCCCACAGTGCCTTCCTGTCTACCCTGTCGAAAGCCTTCGTAAACCTTTTCCAAATCCATAAAAGCCCAAAAAACATCCTTACCTTTTCCTATAGCTTTCTCACATATCTGTCTTACCACAAAAATCTGATCTACGCAACCCCTATCTGTCCTAAAACTACACTGTTCCTCACCAATTACTCCCTCTGTTCCTCTCCTAATCCTCTCAATCAAGACCTTCCCATAAGCCTTCCCAACTACACTCAACAAGCTGATCCCTCTGAAACTACTACACTCACACTTGTCCCCCTTTCCCTTGTAAAGCGGAACTATACAGGTTCCTCCAGTCCTCCGGCACTTTACCCCCTCATAAACAAACATTAAATAACCTCATCATCTTAACAGCTGCTTTCACTTCATCTTTCCCTATTTCTCCTCCATTTTCCTCACTCATCACTCTCATTTTCTTAGCACTTCCCACTGCAACTACCTTTCCCTCCCTATCCTCCTTCACATTTAGCAACTCCCTAAAATACTCTGCCCACCTTCCTCTTACTGCCTTCTCTTCCATTATTATCTTTCCATTCTCCATCTGCACCTTTTACTTTTTCTTCTCTACTTGATTCACCTCCTCTTCCTCTTTTAATTTTTTTCCAAAACATCTTTTTATTACTTTCAAAGTTTTCTGTCATACTCTTACCCCATTTCTCATCTCTCCTCTTTGCTTCCTTTATCTTATGCTTAACTTCCTTTCTCTTTACTTTGTACTTCTCATACGATTCCCTCGTCCTAATTTGTAACCAATCTATGAAAGCCTGCTTCTTCTCTTCTACACCCTTCTTTGCTTCCTCATCCCACCACTCACTACCCTTCTTTCTATTTCCTCCTGCCCTCCTTGTTCCACACACCATCCTTGCACACCTTATGACTCCCTCCTTGAACCATCCCTGTTCCTCCTCCACTTCTAGTTCTACTCTGTCCTTCACTACCCCCCACTCCTCTCTCAGCTTCTTCTTGTACTCATTCTCCTTTTCTTTCTCATTTAAGCAGTTCACTCTTAAGTACCTCCCTACCTTCTGCCCATTTCCTCTTTCTCTGCCTATTCTCCACTCTCAATTTGCCTTCCACCAGAAAATGATCTGATATTCCCCTACTCTCTCACCTTAGAACATGTACATCCTTAACTCTTCCTACATATTCCTGGTCACCACTATATAGTCCAATAATGCTCTATCTGCCACCCTTCCATCCACCACCCTCTCCCATATGTATTTATGCTTGACTTTCTTCCTAAACACTGTATTTGCTATCATGAACTCTCTTTCAAGACACATCTCCACCATCAATTCTCCACTACAATTTTTACCTGGAACTCCATACTTCCCAATCACTATTGGTTCGTTTCCTACCCTAGTATTAAGGTCTCCCAATATCACTACATTGACATTTCTCCCTAATCCCTCTATGCACTCATTTAAATCTACCCAAAAAGCCTCCCTTTCCTCTATGCTCTTCTCACTACCAGGCCCATATGCACAGTTTTGTATAAAAGAAAAGGGTCAGTCAGTACTTGAAATTTGCACTTAACTTATTTCTCCCTGTGGAGTGGAATTATGCCTTTTGACTTTGGCTACCTCCCTTGTAAGGGAGAAGAAGCCCTTAATATATATATATACCTATTCTATATACATACTAAGAGCTTTTCCCCCATATAAGGGAGGTAGCTAAGTCAGAGGCATGTACCTATTCCCACCCATTTCACTCCCACCACCCTCTGTCCCTGCCTCTGCCAACTGCCCTGGGTCAAATGCAATGCAGCAAGACACAGTACATCCACAGCAAGGCTGCTTCCCTTAATCAGGGACCCCCTTATCCGTCCCCTCATGCAGAAGAATAGAAGACTGGTAGAAATCCCTACAGGTTGTGTCAAAATATCATTCACACCTAAGCACCCCCCATCCCCTATCCCTCCCTTGCATAACAGTATCATCCTTACACAGTCATTCCCCACTCATCCATTTCTCCTGCACTCTCCCTTCCTTGCTCAACAGACATTCCCCTATGTATGTATGTACCTTATTTCTCTGTATACAGTATATGGCAAAATTATATTTTGATGCAGCCCAAAGGAATTTCTTCCCATCTTCTATTTTTCTGGATGAGGGGATGGAGAGGGGGGTCATTGATAAAGTTAAGTGGCCTTGCTGTGGATGTGGTGTCTTGCTACATTGCTTGAGAACCAGGGCAGTAGGTGGGATACAGGGATGACCTGTCATCCATGAGGAGCTAAGATGAGAGGGAGGAAAGTTTGGTGGATGGGAGTGGGTATATTCCTTTTGACTTTGGCTACCTCACTGGTAAAGGGAGGGGGAACCCTTGATATATAGATACAGTATTTGTAAAAAAATATATATATATATTGGGAACAGACAGGACTTAAAGCAATTTCTTTTGCAGGCAAAGTACAACTATGCATCAAAGTATGAGGAACTGAAGATTGTAACTCCAGATTGGGTCACCGATTGTGTTGCAGATAAGGAAATAATTGAAGAGTCGCAGTACCATCCAAGATTATTGAAAATACCTGGAGAGCCTTCACCTCCTACCCGGGTACGTACAAAGGTGTCTTCAGTTTCATCCCAAATAAAAAGAGAAGAAAAGAAGAAATTAGATACTAAAAAAGTGGAAACAAAGAAGAAAGAAGAAACAAAATCATTCTTTGAGAAATTAAAATTTAGCGATGATGAAGAGGAAGATTTGAGTAAGAAAAAAGGGGGTTCTTTACTGGATCAACTCAAAGCTCCACAAAGTTGGAAGGCATCTTCCATAAAACCACCCACCACTCGTAGTACTACCACAAAATCATCCATCAGGCCAAGCACCCCAACCAGTACACCTCGTTCTACCAGGGGAATGACTATAACACCAAAATCATCACATTTGTCGAGTCTGAAAACGTTGGGAACTACATCATCTCCAGCACCAAAGTCAACATCAGTCACAGCAAAAGTTACTGCAGCAAGTTTTCGGACATCAGTCACTAAAACTTCGTATACTCAACTGAAGGCACCACCTACTGCACCAATGACCAAGCCTAGTATGGTGACACCAAGTGTAACTACCTCAAGACTCACCAAAGCATCACCCTTACCAGGTCCAACTAAAGTCCCTCTTGGAGTTACAAAAACAATGGCAGCAAGTGTCACCATAGGAAAAGCTTCATTGCCACAAGGTAAGATGGAAAATATGAATATCAGTTTTCCCCCATCTTGCACTCAGGCTATCCAAATCAAGAAACAAGATGACAGGTAGAAACTGCTAAGAATCATTCCTCCCACCCTTTCTCTTCCTTTTCCTCTCCCTCCTCCTCCCCCTCCCCCTCCCCCCTACCCTCTCTTTCCCCATCTATCCATCTTTCTTCAACTATTGCATTCCTTTTCTCTCCATCCTCTTCTTATTTCATCTCCCCAAATATCCCTCTTGCACCCTTCCTCATCCCCTCCTTCCCTCCCTAAATTCCTCTCTATCCCCTTCCCCTCTTCCCTCCCTTGCTACCCCCTCCTCCCTCTCTCTCTTTCTTTTCAAGAAGTAAATCTGACTAAGACTCCCTCACATGGTTTCCAACAACCCAGAAAACAAGGACATCCTACAAAACACTAGAAAGGATAACATGATGTATTAAAACTGCCTGAATTATCTTCACTCAAAATCCAAAGTGTGAGGCTGGCTACCTCCTATATAAGGGGTAAAAAGCCTTTTAGTATCTAGATAGGCATCCTGTATTTAGGGTTTCTTTCTGCTAGCCAAATGCTATGTTTTTTTACTGATTTTAGTATGTTCAATTTCTCATTTTCTAATACTGTGAGTTACTTGATATGTGAACTAAAGGGTGTGCACATCAAATGTTAAGCCCATTCTGTTCAACTGCTGCATGCTTCTCCAGTTTCATGGTTGTCTAAATAATATTTTTTGTTTGTATCATGAAGGAGGACCTGGAGTTTCAGTTCGAACTGTAGTATCGTCCTCTGCAGCAGTGGGAAGTACATCAGTGGTTACATCAGCTACACCAGTAGGGCAGCCATCAACCCTCGGATTGCCCTCACCAAGAGTCACAAGCACGACTGTCATGTCCGCCATGGCTCAAGCAACTTTAGTCAGAGGAAGTGTACCACTACCTGGAGGAGTTACATCTGTAACAGCTGGTTCAGTGTCTACACAGGGTGGTTCTCTGTCTGTACAGCGAGGTCCTGTACCAGTTTCTCCAAGTACTGAAGTAGTGTCAGCAGCAGCATTATCATCAACATCATCATCACCAGGATCATCGTCATTGTCATCATCATCTGCTGTTGGACTGGTAACAGCAGTAGGAGGAGCTGTAACAAATACAGTTGTTGTAACAACCACAAATGCACTTAGTGGTTCAGGAACAACTGTAACTCTATCCCAGCCTATTGGAGCAGTTGGCACCATGTCAGCACAACTTCCTCAGTCAACAGTGCCAAGTTCAGCAACTTCAGGCATTCTTGCAGGCACTGTGGCTTCAGTTCAAGGTAACTGTCATTTTATTACATTTTCATTTTACCTAAGTGCAAGAACACTAAGCTACACCTAACCACCTCACTTTGCACGTAAAAAAATTGTGACAGTATAGCATATTTTCAGTGAACTACCCACCATGATAAAGGTTGGCATTTCTGCTAGTATTCATAATTGAAAAGAGAAAAAAATTCCAAGAAATTTGAGCAGTTTTCATAATTCATTAAATATTAAGTAGGGTCACATGTAACAGGAAATGGAGAAGTAGAGACGAGGGTAAATTGTAGAGTAAGGGAAGCAAGTAAGTGTCTTGGGGGAAATGAAAAGTGTCATGAGAAATAAGTATCAGGGGAAAGATGTAAAGAAAGTACTGTATGAAGGTATGTTTATGCCCATGACACTGTGGGGCAAAGACTTGGAGTTAAAGAGAGGCAGAAAGGAGGAGTTTCAAAGTGTTTAAGAAGGCTGGTGGGAGTTGCAAGGAATGGTTTGAGTGGTTAAGGAGGTGGGGCAGAGAGCAGAGATAGAATAAGAACTGGCAGATAAGGCTGATCAAAAAATACAGGGATGGTTTGGGTATATGGAAAGAATAAGTGAAGAAATAATAGTAAAAAAGTATAGAAGACAGAGGTGGATGGAGTGAACTTGTGGGGAAGACCAAGTATGAGAGGTAAAAGGGAATATCTGTTTAGCAGGAAATGTAAAGGACAAGAGATAGCTGTAAGTGGAGAATAGTTGTGAATGGATGATGAATTGATGCAACCCAAAAGGATTTTTCCTTGTCTTCTCTAATTACTTGTGAATGGACAGGGAAGGATAGTCACTATGCAGTGAAACAGTGGAGATTAACTAGCTTTGGCTGTCAGGCCCTCCTATGGAGGTGCTGTGTCTTGCTGCATTGTTTCTGATGTAGAGGGCAGGGATGACCCTTCCTCCACAAGGAGCAAAAATAAATGTGGAAAACAAATTGGTGTGGGATGGGTGAAGGGTATATGCATGCCTTGCCCCCCACCCACCCACCCAAGGTTGTAAGTGGGAAAGGACCTTTTGATATAAGTGCGTGTGTGTGTTTTTATGCATTTATAATTATAGCATCTTTACTTAATTTTAGGTTCAAACCAGGGAATTAGTGGGGGAAATTTAGTATTGCCTCCAACTGCTCCTGGACAGATAGTTCGCACAGCTGTCCCAGGATCCACAATGCCAGGGACTCTTGGAAGTCCAGCCATGCCCTCCACTGCACCTCAGCAGGTTCACACAGTAAGTCATTGTTATATTCATTTATATTTTTCAAGGAAAAACATGCGGGTTTTGTAAAATTTATGATATATGTGAACAATAAGAAAAATTACTTGAATTGTACAGTGAAAGAATGAAATTTTTTGTATCAATCTGTCAGTCCGTCCATTGCCTCAGGTCTCTTTCGCATGAAACCTGTGGTCTCCATTTTGCAGGACTACAACTTGTAGGTACCTGTTGTTTGTTCCAATAGTTTATGAAAGCTAGAGAATGATTTTTCAAGCTTGCGCAGAACATTCTGTAGCATTAGGGCAACAAGAACCAGTGCAGTCATGTACATTTCAGGTTGCCATCCCAGGAGCCACAGTTCGCCTTCCTCATGGTGTAACACCTCAGCACTTACAGAGAATGACTCCACAGCAACGCCAGACTTATGTTGAACAGCTTCGCCAAAAAAAGCTGCAGGAGCAGCAGAGAGGAAAGCCCAGACCAGGAAAACCTCATCAGGTGATAGTGTTGTATGAATGTTTTTATATGAAAAATGTTAAATATTCTTCAAATATTTTTATTTTGGAGTTTGCCTCAGGTGTCATGTCTTTAGGTTGTAGTTTTTATACATACATACATACATATACCAAGGCTTTTTCCCCCTTCCAAGGGAGGTAGCCAAAAAGGGAAAGGCATAAAAACACTCCCACCCATTTCATCCCCAAATACACTCCACACCCCTCCCACCCTTCCTCTCATCTGAGCACCTCCTGGATGACGGGTCATCCCTGCACCCCGCCCACCGCCCTGGGTCAGAAGCAGTGTCGCAAGACACAGTACATCCACAGCAAGGCCGCTTCATTTAATCGGCGACCCCCCCTCTCCGTCCCCCTTTGCATATAAGGAGAGGACGGGGAGAAATCCCTTCGGGCTGCGTCAAAATTTACTCACACATACTACCCCACCCCCCACCCCCCCGCCCATTCCTCCTCATGCAGTCACAACATCATCCATATACAACCATTCTCCACTCACCTCTGTCTTCCGTCCTCTCCCTTCCTTCCTCAACAGACATTCCCCTCTTCCCCAAAGCCCCCTTCACCCCATCCATCCACCTCATCCTAGGACGTCCCCTCATGTTCACTCCTTCCACATCTGCCTTCCATACCTCTTTTACTAGTCTTTCTTCACTCATTCTTTCCATGTGTCCAAACCATCCTAATATTCTTTCATCAACCCTCTCTCCCAAATCCTTTTTCACCCCTGTTCTCCTCCTCACCTCCTCATTTCTCACTCTATCTAGCCTAGTAACCCCCGCCATACTTCTCAGACACCTCATCTCAAACACATTCAAACTCCTTCTCTCTTCTTCTCTTATGTTCCATATTGAATATTTATTTTTGATATAGAATACACTTCTGTACAATAACAGGTTCAAGGGCAGATAGGTGTACGGTACCCAGTTGCTAATGGACAAGTTGGGCCTCGTACCATAACCCCTGGTACAGCACCAGCTCCTGGTACCCCAGGAACTTCAGCTACTCCAGGCACTCTGTGGCAAGGAGCCATATCTGTTACAAGTACAACTCAAGTGACAACAGGTGTAAGGCCTAGTATGGCACCAGGAACTCCAGGAACTGTTGCTTCACCATATCCAGCAGGGCAGCCAAGGCCCCAGGGACAAGGACCGCCTGGTGCTGCAGGTGTTACTCAACCGACTTTAGCTGAAGGTGGTGTTAGACCAGGTTGGCCTCCCCAAGGGCAACCTGGGCAACAGTATCCTCCTGGCCAGCAGGGTCCTCCAGGTAGTCGAGTTGTTGTTGCTCAACCAGGATGGCAGCAGGGTGCTACAAGAGCTCAGGCACCAGGGACTTCAGGTCAACAAACAACACCACAAGGCCTCCTTCCACAACATATGCAACAACTTCAGCAGCAAATCCAGCAGTTGTGTCAGCATTTTCCTCACTTAACAAGCCAAGAAGCACAACAGCTTATCCAGCGTATCCCACAGCACTTCCGTCATATTCAACAGCTGGATAATGCTCAACGCAATGAGTATTTGAACTCAATGGAACCTAAAGAGAGACAAGTGGTCACTTTCTTCTTGATCAGGAAACAGCAACAGCACCATCAACAGATGTTTCAAAGACAGCAGATATTGCAGCAACAACAACAACAGCAGCAGCAGCAACAACAACAACAGCAGCAGCAGCAGCAACAGCAACAACAACAGCAGCAGCAGCAACAACAGCTACAGCAACAGCAACAACAACAACAGCAGCAGAAGGTGGGAACACCACAACAATCACCCCATGCTTGGCAACCTGGTGGCCAAGGACCTCAGTATCCCCCCATGTCTCCATGCAGGGCCCTACCAGGTCGTCCATTACCTCAGCAGTATCCAGGTAAACCGGGAGGTGTGGTTGCTCCAGGGCAAGGTTCCCCCCACATTGTTGCCCAGGGTCAACTTACTCCCCAACAGCTCACACCCCATGTCTCACCATTGGCTTCTCCTCATGGTCACTCACCAATTCAACGTGTAGAAGGAGCCCCACCACATGTTGCCCATCCAGGATTACCAGCAGCAGGAGTTCCACAGAATCTTATTAGTCAGCAGAATCTCAACTCCAAAACCAAAACTGCCCTTGCAAATATGTTGACTCACAGATTAGGAAGTGGAGTTCATCAAGGAGTCCTTTCACAAGGACCCCAAGGTCCAATGGAAGTTCCTCCACACATTGTACAACAAAAACCAGGACTTCCACAGGAAGCAGTGCAAGGTGAGTAATGAATATTTTGTTTATTCATGGAATAAGACTGAATTAGTCATTATCAAGTTCTTGGTTACTATTGTTATCAGTAAAAAATTTTGGTAAAGCTGAAATAGTAAATGGTAATGTTTACTTTTAAATGCTGACATGTGGAATACAGTATCAGTACTGTACTGAATACAAGGATACAGGTTTAATCAAAATTATCTAAAATATTCCTTTTATTTCTACTAAGATTTACTAATATAATGTTCCATATTTATTGTGATAATTGCCACTCCCTTTTTTTTTTCACTGAATGTTTGTTGAATGAATGTTGTATTGTCATCCTGAATTGAGGGACCAGCGAAAGGTACCTGCTTGTGGTGGTCCCATGAGATGGACAGAAGAGTTGCCCATTTTCAAAACCTTTCAAACCCCTCACTAAGACAGTACTAGTACAGAAAAGGCCTACGGTATCACACTGTCCCAGTTGTAATCATGTCACAAAAGACAATGAGAACCTCATCTTGTACTGCTCCACACTAGCTGTACCTAGACAACAACACAATTCTTCTTCCTTGAGTAACCTACGGGCCAGTCTAGTGGCCATTGCTGGTTAATTACAAGGTGCAGGTGTCCTGCAAGAGAGACCAGAGGCAACTCACATGACAACCATGTAGCTCATGTGCATTACCAGCTTTCATTTTCAGTATTCTTTGTTTATCCTCTTTTGGTATAGCTTTATCATTCTCCTCTCCTATCACAGTCATTCTCTTGGCATCTGCCACTGCTACAATCAAAACCTCCCTTTCCTCCTCTACATTCAGTAAATTCCTGATATACTGTACCCATCTTCCCTTTGTCACTTTCACCTCCATCACCATTTCCAATTAGCATTTTTCCGAAACTAGCTTCAAGCCCACATTATCAGGAAATGGTAAAACTAGAAATCCATAAAATCAAACCTGACACTGAAACCACTTCCATTTTCACCAGTAAAGATACAGAAGGGGCAATAAAGAAATTGAAAAACTCCAAAGGAAAAGACCCAGACATAATTTTAATTAAACATCTACCTCAAAATCCTTTGGCCAAACATTCAAAAGAGCCTCAACCATTTAGTCGCATGTGTATGTATGTATGTGTGTTTGTTTGTAAAGTTTTTACCATTGGCTTCTTCCCACTTATAAAGAAAGTGGCTGATGATACTGGTCTATCTCTCTATATACAAAGGGCTTCTTGCCCTTATAACTGAGGTAGCCAAGTCAAAAGTTACACACCCAATCCAACCCATTCCACTCCCATCCACCACCCTTGCTTCCCTTATATCTTAGTAATTAGTATAACTCGTTGGATGATTCCAGGTCCAAGTGGTGAGCCAGTATTGATGTACCGTCGGCACTTGGCAAACATCACAGGCACTGTTACCAACAACCTTGTTAGACCTCAGGCACCTGGCGGAGTAACAACACCTGGGGTAGCTGCAGGACCTCAGGGATTTTCACAACGGCCTGGCATTCCCCCTCATGCTTCAGGTCAAACTCCTGTTATGACTCCAGGGACTCAGCACTATCCAAGACCACATTTATTTGGTCACGACACAAATATCATGTGTGAGTTTGGCATCTTCTCAGAATATTACTTGTTATTGATAATTTTACAAAAGTTAATATAAGAAAATTTCCAACCTAGGTTAGGAGTACATGTCTATGAAATGACTTGAATTTGTCACAGTTCATATTAAATTTTTTATAATACTTTTTGTGTGTGAAATAGATTTTATTTTTATTGCTTTATTTTTACCTCTCTGGGGTATTGGCTGCATGTTATTGTAGGGTTAAAAGCTGTTCAGTAGCATGCAACTGATACTTTAGGGTCTATATGGGGTGCCCCTACAGACCAGAGCCACACATCATTTTGTCTGTGATAGAGGAAATCTATTCACAGAGAAATTATGCTACTTTATTATACTGCGACTGTCCCTCCATTATGCTGTCCCCCACTGTTAATACTGTCCTGTACCACTTTTCTGAATATTCATTTCCTTTTTCATCAAACCCTATGTTTGAGGAGAAGAATACTGCCACCAAGTGTTCCCACTTGAGTCATAAAAGGCAACAAAAACAGGATGGGGATAGGACTAGGCATCCTACTCTCTGTAGCCCTGTTAGGCTGGTTGAAGGCAAACCGTAAGGGAGAAAGAGTTTGTTTTATTTAGCAATGAATTTGGGTGCCAATGTTATGTGCTTCTAAGGGCAAGAAAGGAGGGGAGGGGCAGACGAGATGACGTGGGAGGTGACAACTTGTGTGTCTCAAGTTGTATCCCCAGGCAATCTGCTTGGGAGGCGGGGGGACAGGAGGTGAAATACCAAGGAGCAGCTAGCTAGATGTTGCTCCAAGATGATCTGAATCTCCAGTGTTCATCCACCCTTTATATATATGGGCAGGTCATGACCCTTGCTCCTAATTGGTGTGAGGTCAAGTGTGATGCTTGGGAAATCGGAGGCAAAAGGTTCTGATGCCAGTGACTTTTTAAGACAGAGTGTATGCATTCCTCAATGAATCCAGTGTTCATCATCACATGGCTGACCAAGGTGCAGGTTAGTCATCGCTGGCCAAAGATGGTACTACACATGTTTACTTAAGGAGGCTTTTTGGTGTCTGATGTGGTAGACTCCGGCAGTGGTTAGTCATTTTTGGGGGACCTAGCAGGGTCCATCTTACGCTGGTGAACTGCACGTGCTGGGGGTGTGTGAGCATGTCCCATGTGACCACTTGCAGGTCAGTAAGGTCATGGGATAGCCAGAGAAGAGGTGAGGATGGGAGTAAGGACTGGGCATGAATTCTACCCCTAACATGCCCCCACAAAGTCAAGGCTGGAAATGAAGTCATGTGGAACCTCGACAAGAAGTCAAGGGAGTTGTCCTCAATTGGGAAGTAACTTAAGGCAGGAGTAGCAGGTGGTAGTCCATTTGCCACAGGGATGACATCGAAGAGGTTGGTGCATCCTGGGAGGCTGCTCAGGCGATCTTGTACCTGGAATGCATCCTGGTACCACATTGTAAGGTGGCATTGGAGCATGGTTACATCTCCCAGAAATGATAGACACTTGAGAATGGTTGTGATTAGTCAGTGGGGCATTAGGCCACCCAAGGTGTTGTGGACTTGACAGTCAAGGTTGCTAGTCATTAGCTTTACTGGAGTCAAGGTGTAGGACCCTGTGATCTCTGTTGAGTGTGTGGGTGGGTCAAAGTGGGGATGCTCACAGCTCTAGTTGCTAAATGATCTAGTGGTGGTGGCTGTAGGCAGTCAAACTGACAGTTGGCAGACCTGGCAGGCAGTGATGGCAGTTGAGCTGGTGGCCAGCAAGTGGCAGATGATGTGGCAGCAGCCAATCTTGCAAACAGGTGGTGGCAGTCGATCTGGCAGACAGATGATGGCGGATACCTGTGGTAGGCGAGAATGTAGGCAGTTGAATTGGCTGTTGGCAGATGACCTGGCAGGCAGTGATGGCAGTTGAGCTGGTGGGCAGGCAACCTGGCAGATGGCAGGTACCTGTGGTAGGCAAGAATGTAGGCAGTCAAATTGGCAGTTGGCAGGTGACCTGGTAGTCGGCAGACAACCTGGTAGACAAATAGCAGCAGTCAAGCAGTGGCAATTGATCTGACAGACAATGGCAGACAATCTGGCAGATCAAGTGGTGGCTGTCGATCTGGTGGTAGTCAAGCAAGGGCCCAAAACATTGAGCAGCTAAGTGCTAGCTCACATCTGAGGGTGAGAAAAAGGGGGAGGGGATAGTGAGGGAGATGACAACTGTGAGTTTCAAGTTGTGTCCCAACTTGGTCTGCTTGCAAGGGAGGGGGGGAGGGTGAGAAAGCAAGGAGCAGCGAGCTGGGCTTGTGAATGATGCTCTGAGGTGATCTGAAGCTTCAGTGTTCATCCAGCCTTTATATATATGGGCTGGTCACCCGTGCTCCTAATTGGCCTGAGGTCAAGGGTGATGCATGGGAAGTCAGAGGCAGAATGTTATGACACCGGTGACTCACAAAGATAGAACATATGTATTCATCAATGAATCCAGTGTTTATCATCATGTGGCTGAGGTGCAGGTTAGACATCATTGGCCAATGCTGATACTGCACATGTTTACTCAAGGAGGCTTTGTGGTGTCTCAGGAAAAAAATGTAGTGGAGAGATGATGGTGGAGATGTGTCTAGAGAGTTGATGATAGCAAATATAGTGGTTAGGAAGACAGTCAAGCATAAGTAGAGATGGGAGAGGGTGGTGGATGGAAGGGTGGTAGATAGGGCTTTAATGGACTATTATCATGGTACCTAGGAGAAGAGTAGGGAGAGTTTTGGATGTACATGTTCTAAGGGGAGAGAGTGGGAGAATATCAGATTATTTTAGGGAGTTGCTAAA
This sequence comes from Oratosquilla oratoria, assembly GCF_046742065.1. Lineage (NCBI taxonomy): Eukaryota > Metazoa > Arthropoda > Malacostraca > Stomatopoda > Squillidae > Oratosquilla > Oratosquilla oratoria. The sequence goes on from NC_134778.1 coordinate 82,840,995, forward strand.
TGTGGAGAATAGGGAGGAAAAGGTAGCTGCAGTGGGAAGTGCTAAGAAAATGACAGTGATGAATGAGGAAAATGGAGAAATAAGGAAAGATGAGATGAAAGCAGTTATTTGAATAATGAAATAATGGGAGCAGGTAAGGCACCTGGGTTGGATGGGTGTCATGCAGAGTGTCTAAAAAAGAGAGGTACAGTGATGGTAGACTGGCTGTTGAGGTTGTTTAAAGTTTGGTAAAAGAGGGTAGAATGCCAGAGGACTGAGGAGTTTGTTTATAGACTTTACAAGGGAAAGAGGGACAAGTGTGAGGGTAGTAGTTTCAGAGGGATCAGTTTGTTGAGTCTAGTTGGGAAGGCCTATGGGAGGTTTTAGATTGAGAGGATTAGGAGAGGAACAGAGGGAGTAACTGGTGAGGAACAGTGTGGGTTTAGGACAGATAGGGGTTGCATGGATCAGATTTCTGTGGCAAGACAGATATGTGAGAAAGCTTTAGGAAAAGGTAAAGATTTTTTGGGCTTTTATGGATTTGGAAAAGGCTTATGACAAGATAGGAAGGCACTGAGAGTTATTGCAGATATATGGAATTGGAGGAAAGCTTTTAAGAGCAATCAGAGTTTTTATCAGAGTAGTAGAGCCTGAGTTCTTTTTGGCTACCCCCCGTGAAAGGGGAAAAAAGTCTTTGGTATATGTATGTATGTAGTAGAGCCTGTGTTAGAATTAGAAGTGGAGAGAGTGGTTTGAGGTAAAGGTGGGACTTTGCCAGGGATGTGTTATGTCACCTTGGCTGTTCAATTTATACATGGATGAGGTGGTGCAAGAGGTAAACTCAAGGGTAATGGGCTAGAGACTGGAGATGGTTAAAGAAAATGTTTGGTGATGACATTGCACTTGTAGTGGGATCAGAGGAGGAAATAAGGAAGTTAGTGATAGAGTTTGGGAAGGTGTACAAAAGAAGGAAGTTGAAGATACAAGGGGAAAGGATGGCAGCAAAATGGAAGTGAGTATTAAGAGAGAGAGACTGGAGGAAGTGGATAGCATTAGATACTTGGGTGCAAATGTGGTGGGAAAGGGAGGAGTGAAGGTAGAATATAGATTGAAGCCAGTAAATGACTTAGGGAATTGAAAAGTGTAATGAGCTATATATTTGGGAATGTATACTAAAAGAAGGTTGTATGAAGGAGTGATTGTGCCAACAGCACTGTATGGGGCAGAAACATGGAACATTAAAGAGGAAGAGTTTAAATGTGTTTGATATGAAATGCCTGAGAAGTATGATAGGAGTTACTAGGCTGGATAGAGTAAGAAACAAGGGGGTGAGGAGGAGAGCAGGGGTGGAAAGGGAGTTGGAAGATAAGGTTGATGAAAGAGTATTGGGATGAGCATTGGGCGAGATGCAGGGATGACCCGTCATCCAGGAGGAACCAAGAAAAGATTGAGGGAGGGGTGTGGAGTGGAGTGGGTGGGGATAAAATGGATGGGAGTGAAATTATGTCTTTTGACTTTGGCTACCTCCCTTGTAAGTGGGAAAAAGCACTTGCTATATGTATTTGTTTGTTTATTTATTTATTTTATTTTTTATTTATATTTTTATTTTTTCAGTACCAAGGGAATTATGTCTAGTTGGGTGTGTGTTCTACATTGCGGATTATCATGGAGAAGTTACTCCAGATACATTGAATTCGTGGAAAAGAGTTATACAACAGCATGGTGGAGAGGTATGCTATGAATCAGATAAGTTACAGTATTTATTTTTTTCACTGACTACACTAAATGAAGTTTGTCATGAAAATAAAAACAAAGTATAAGAAAACTCCAGTATATCATAACCATAAAGAAATAGTAGGAGTAGGAGAGCACCAGTTGTCAGATCTCCTTCTGTGAGAAGGTGGAGGAAATACAGGTGGAATAGATACACACAGATCTGGTGTTCAGTCCAAAGACTGAATGCTGGACCCTTTAGGGTTGTATTTTGAGGTGGAGATGAGGGGGTTGACAGGTTTAGAAAATGGGCAACAAGGAAATGATTATTTGACTGACAGGACCATCACTAGCAGATATCTGTCATTGGTCCTATAGTTTGTATAGGGACACAGAGACAGAATATAGAAGTGGATGTCTTTTGCTTACTGTAAGTGAATCTTGCTTTCTATTTTCCACTCTTTTAACTCATATTTTGTATTGGTTAACAGGTAGTTCCACTCTACGATTCAACACGTGTCACTCATCTCCTCTGCAAGCACCAGAAGTCTCCTGTATTTCAGCAGGCTGTATGGGAAAACAAACGCTGCATAACAGTCTTTTGGCTAAATGATGTCCTTCTCCGTGGGAAAATGGCTCCACCCTGGCAGGCAATCCATCTTCCCACACCATTTGGGTAAAGGAATATCTCTTTCTGTTGTATCAGTAATAGCAGTACCAATTAAAAGTAACCTGATATTTATCTATATATATATATATATATATATATATATATATATATATATATATATATATATATATATATATATATATATATATATATTTATATATATATATATATATATATATATATATATATACAGGAAAAACTCTGGAATCATGTGTTCTTGGAAATGCAAGGTTGACCACGAATAAAAACTATTAACGCAGAGCGCTTTCGTGTATTCACATTTTCAATGCAAATAACACATTTGCACTGAAGATGTGAATACACGAAAGCGCTCTGCTTCAATAGTTTTTCTTTGTGGTCAACCTTGCCTATATATATATATATATATATATATATATATATATATACACACATACATATATATATATATATACATACATACATACCTACATATATATATATATATATATATATATATATATATATATATATATATATATATATATATATACATACATATGCCAAGGCTTTTTCCCCCTTACAAGGGAGGTAGCCAAAAAGAAAAAAGGCATAAAATCATTCCCACCCATTCCATCCCTGAATACACTCCACACCCCTCCACCCTCCCTCTCATTTTAGCACCTCCTGGATGACAGGTCATCCCTGCACCTTGTCCACTGCCCAGGGTCAGAAGCAGTGTCGCAAGACACAGCACATCCACAGCAAGGCCGCTTCATTAAATCGGCGACCCCCCTCTCCGTCCCCCCATGCATAAAAGGAGAAGACAGGGAGAAATCCCTTCGGGCTGTGTCAAAATTTGCTCACACATATTACCTCACCCCCCATCCCCCCACCCATTCCACCTCATGCATCACAACATCATCCATATACAACCATTCTCCATTCACCCCTGTCCTCTGTCCTCTCCCGTCCTTCCTCAACAGACATTCCCCTCTTCCCCAAAGTCCCCTTCACCCCATCCATCCACCTCATCCTAGGACGTCCCCTCATGTTCACTCCCTCCACATCTGCCTTCCATACCTCTTTTACTAGTCTTTCTTCACTCATTCTTTCCATGTGTCCAAACCATCCTAATACTCTTTCATCAACCCTATCTCCCAACCCCCTTTCCACCCCTGTTCTCCTCACCTCCTCATTTCTCACTCTATCCAGCCTAGTAACCCCCATCATACTTCTCAGACACCTCATCTCAAATACATTCAAACCCCTTCTCTCTTCCTCTCTTATGTTCCATGTTTCTGCCCCATACAGTGCTGTTGGCACAATCACTCCTTCATATAGTCATATATATATATATATATATATATATATATATTCTTTGTAGAAATGGGCAGGAGATTCTCTCTCAAGCATATTTCATTGAATGAAATTGCAAGTTTGTTGTGACAAAGCTTTTTGTCAATCTTCTCTCTCTTTCGTAAGGCAACTTTGCCTTCCATAGGCAGGAGTCTGAGTAATTCTATGGATGCCATGAGATAGGAATAGGCATAGTCGAAAGCCAAAATGCATTTTCGTACCTCCTGGTGCTTCCTCAGTGGCAATTGAAGTAATGGAGATTCCATGAAGATCAGCAATTTTTATACCCAGAAGGTGGATAGTGATTGGCTGGATTGCTGCTGGTTAGGTATGGTCTGTTCTCCCATTGGCTGAGAGGTGCGTGACATCATCCGTTTGTGCCCCAGCACCGTAATGGGCAGACCTCCTAACACTGGGTAATGCTTGCAGGTCATGGTGGTGTTAAGAGGAAGATGGGCTGTGTATTTTAGGGAATTGCTAAATGTGAAGGAGGATAGGGAGGGAAAGGTGGTTGCAATGGGAAGCACTAAGAAAATGACAATGATGAATGAGGAATATGGAGGAGAAATAAGAAAAGATGAGGTAAAACAGTTGATGAGAGCAGGCAAGGCACCTGGGTTAGGTGGGTGTCATGTTGAATGTCTAAAAAAGGGAGGTACAATGATGGTGAGGTTGTTTAATGTTTATCCAAAAGAGGGTAGAGTGACAGAGGACTGAAGGAGTGCCTGAATAATTCTGCTTTACAAGGGAAAGAGGGTCAAATGTGAGTGTAGTAGTTTCAGAGGGATCAGTTTCTTGAATGTAGTTGGAAAGGCTTATGAGAGGGTTTTAATTGAGAGGATTAGGAGAGGAGCAGAGGAAGTAATTGGTGAGGAACAGTGGGTTTAAGAAAGGGGTTGTGTGGATTAGGTTTTTGTGGTAAGGCAGATATGTGAAAAAGCTTTAGGAAAGGCACTGTGAGAGCAGTCAACAGTTTTTACGAGAACACTAGAGCCTGTGTTAGAAATGGAGAGAGCGAGTGGTTTGAGATAAAGGTGGAACTTCACCAGGGATGTGTCATATCGCCTTTGCTGTTCAATTTATACATGGATGGGGTGGTGTGAGAGGTAAATGCAAGGGTAATAGGCAGGGAACTGGAGATAGTTAAAGAAAATGGAGAAAAATGGGAGATATGTCAGTTGTTTGCTGATGACACTACACTTGTAGCAGGATCAGAGGAGGGATTAATGAAGTTAGTGATGGAGTTCAGGAAGGTGTGCAAAGGGAGGAAGTTTAAGGTAAATGTAGGGTAAAAGGTTATGAGATGTACAATGGGAGAGAATGGTAGCAAATGAGAAGTGAATATTAAAGGAGAGGGTGGAGGAAGTGGTTAGCTTTAAATACTTGGGTGTGAATGTGGAGGGAAAGGGAGGAGTGGAGGTGAAGGTAGAAGGTAGATTGAGAGAAGCAAGTAAATGCCATGGGGGTATTAAAAAGTATAATACATACATATACCAAAGGCTTTTTCCCCCTTACACGGGAGGTAGCCAAAAAACAAAGGCATAGAAACCACTCCCACCCATTCCATCCCCTACATACTCTACTCCCCTCTACCCTCTTCCCTCCCTCTTATCTTGGCACCTCCTGGATGACAGGTCATCCCTGCTAAGAGGAGATCGTATGAGAGGATGATTATGCCAATAGCATTGTATTGGGCAGAGACATGGAACATAAGAGAGAAGAAAGAGTTTAAATATGTCTGAGAAGTATGGTAGAGGTTACTAGGCTGGATAGAGTGAGGAACAAGGAGTGGGGAGGAGAGCAGTGGTGGAAAGGGAGTTGGGGGATAGGGTTGATAAAAGAGTATTGGGATGATTCAGACACATGTAAAGAATGAGTGAAGAAATCTTAGTAAAAGAAGTATGGAAGGCAGAGGTGGATGGAGTGAATATGAGGGGGCAACCAGGGATGATATGGATGAATGTGGTAAAAGGGTGTTGAAAAAGAAGGGGCTGTCTGTTGAAGGAAGAAGACAGAAGATAGGGGTAAGTGGAGAATGGTTATATATGAATGATACTGTGATGCATGGAAGGGAGTGGGTGGGGGATGGGGGTTTAGGAAATGGTTATTTGTGAATGATATTTTGACACAGCCTGAAGCTATTTCTCCTCGTCTTCTCTTTTTCTGCATGAGAGGATGGAGGGGGGTCACCAATTAAATGAACCAGCCTTGCTGCGGATGTGCTGTGTCTTGCTGCATTGCTGTTGACCCAAGGCAGTGGGCGAGATGCGGGGTTGACCTGTCATCCAGGAGGAGCCAAGAAAAGAGGGAGGGAGGGGTGGTGAATGGGAGTGGAGTGAGTGGGGATGAAATGGATGGGAGTGGAATTATGTCTTTTGACTTTGGCTACCTCCCTTGTAAGGGGGAAAAGCCCTTGGTATATGTACTAGATAAGATGTGTAGTAATGGAGATGGTAAAGGACAGTTTCAAGGGAGCAACATAAAGGAGGGACAGTTATAGTACAAAAGTGGCATCTCTATGAGTAGAGATTTTACATACATACATATACCAAAGGTTTTTTCCTCCTTATAAGGGAGGTAGCCAAAAAGAAAAAGATATAGAAACCATTCCCACCCCACCCATTCCATCCCTAATACATTCCACTCCCCTCCACTCTCTACCCTCCCTCTTATCTTGGCACCTCCTGGATGATGGGCCATCCCTGCATTTTGTCCACTGCCCTGGGTCAGAGGCAGTGACGCAAGACACAGCACATCCACAGCAAGGCCGCTCCATTAAATCGGCAACCCCCCCCCTTCCATCCCCCCATGCAGAAAAGGAGAAGACTGCGTCAAAATTTTTTCACACATACTACCTCTCCCCCCACCTATTCCACATCATGTATCACAACATCATCCATTTTACTTGCATATACTTATTTTGAAATTTTTCTCTTTTTGCAGAAATGACAACAAACCTTGCAAAGACCTTATAGCAAGTGTAAGTGGTTTTGAAAATGAAGAGCGGACCATCATCAAATTGATGTTGAATTTAGTTGGTGCCAAGTACACTGGTTACTTTTCCATACACAATCACCTGCTCATCTGCAAAAGGTATATATTTTTTCCATGCTCAAATTGAATTTATATCTGGCTGAAGGTTTTAATAAATCTGAGGGGGGCCAAGATGTGAAGTGGGGTAGGTGTTTCACTAATAATTTCGAAAAGAATAAATAAATTAAGAAAGTGAGAAACGGTGTAGGGAAGTGAAGAGGAGAGAAGGTAAGGGGAACAGATGGATAGATGGTAATGGAAGTGAAGGCGGTGAGTGGTCTATGTTTGTGTCGTGAGGAGGTGCAGGAGGGAATTGGGGGTTGCATTTTTTTTTTTTTTTTTTTTTTTTTTTTTTTTTTTTTTTTTTTTTTTTTTTTTTTTTTTTTTTTTTTTTTTTTTTTTTTTTTTTTTCTTGGCCATCCTCTTTGTAAAGAGGAAAAGGTCTTTTGTTACATGCCAAGATTGCAGGACTAATATATATATATATATATATTCTGTTAAAAACGACAGCAAAAGAATTATTATTTAACTTTTTCTGTGAGCTCTCAAGCTTGCGAAAAGTAGATTTCTGGTAGGGGGAAAGGGAGTAAATCAAATTTCCAAAACTTATAGGAAACAAAAGAGGATGCAGAAAGATCTGCGAAACGTTTTGAAATTTTATTTGTTCTGCTTGTATTTTGTTTTTTGCTGTATTCTTTGTACTCTTTTCTTGTATTTTGTTTACTGTGTGCAGTATTTTTGTGTTCATTATAACTTGTTTCCTATGAGTTTTGGAAATTTGATTTACTCCCTTTCCCCCTACCAGAAATCTACTTTTTGCAAGCTTGAGAGCTCATAGAAAAAGTTAATTAATAATTCTTTTGCTGTCATTTTTAACAGAATATGCATCAGAGAGAATCTCCTACCATGCTTCACCAATATATATATACATATATATACATTTTAACAACCACAATGCACTTTAATTCTAAGCCATCAAAGGCCAGCATGCTGAAATTGAAATGTGGTACTGCCCAGGACTCGAACCCAGCATCTTCATGACAAGTGCAACAGTGACTTTCCAATTAGGCTATCAAGAATCTCTCTTGATAGCCTAGTTGGAAAGTCACTGTTGCACTTGTCATGAGGATGCCGGGTTCAAGTCCTGGGCAGTACCACATTTCAATTTCAGCATACTGGCCTTTGATGGCTTAGAATTAAAGTGCATTGTGGTTGTTAAAATGTATCTCTGATCACTGGGACCCATTCAGTGTTGTGTATATATATATATATATATATATATATATATATATATATGTGTGTGTGTGTATTTTCTTTGTTTCTTTTGTCAATCTGTCTAATTTTTTCAAATTGCCTATGCATTTTATTATGCCTTAATGGTAGCCTTTTATAATGACTTTTCTGCTTTATCTAGACTTGAAGGTGCTAAAGTAGCTAAGGCACGGGAATGGAAACGACCCGTAGTAAATGGAGTGTGGCTTGGTGAAGTTTTGCTTGGTCAGAACACCCCACCTCTTGTCTATCAAGGCACAAGGTATCAGCATTATATTGATGATCCACTGCGAATTGACCCATCACTGGCAGCTCATCTGTTCAGTAAGTATTACTCTCAAAAAGGATTTTTTAAAGAATTATGTTTTAAGTGAGATGGAGGGATGACCCATCATCCAGGAGGAGCCAAGATAAGAGGGAGGGAAGGGGGTGGATGGGAGTGGAGTATGTGGAGATGGAATGGGTGGGAGTGGATTTTATGCCCTTGGTTTTTGGCTACCTCCCTTGTAAGAGGGAAAAAGCCTTTTATATATGTATGATTTATATTATCGTATTTCACAAGACAGGAAACCAGAAAAACCATGATAATAGTCTATCAATTGATCAAACATACTGTATAGTGTTTTTAGGATTCCTACAAAGAGGCCTCTTAACTAGTGACCTCTAAAAGCCCAATCCAGAACATCACAACAAAGTGTTCACCTATACAGATGACCTATTGATAACCAAACACATACATATACCAAGGTTTTTTTCCCCTTACAAGGGAGGTAGCCAAAAAGAAAAAGGCATAAAATCATTCCCACACATTTCATCCCTAAATACACTCCACTCCCCTCCACCCTCCCTCCCATCTTAGCACCTCCTGAATGACAGGTCATCCCTGCACCCTGTCCACTGCCCTGGGTCAGAGGCAGTGTCGCAAGACACAGCACATCCACAGGAAGGCCGCTTCATTAAATCGGCAACCCCCCTCACTCCGTCCCCCCATGCAGAAAAGAAGATGGGGAGAAATCCCTTCGGGCTGCATCAAATTTTGCTCACACATACTACCCCACCCCCCATCCCCCCATCCATTCCACCTCATGCATCACATCATCCATATACAACCATTCCCCATTCACCCCTGTCTTCTGTCCTCTTCCGTCCTTCTTCAACAGACATTCCCCTCTTCCCCAAAGCCCCCTTCACCCCATCCATCCATCTCATCCTAGGACGTCCCCTCATGTTCACTCCCTCCACATCTGCCTCCCATACCTCTTTTACTAGTCTTTTGTCATTCATTCTTTCCATGTGTCCAAACCATCCCAATACTCTTTCATCAACCCTATCTCCCAACTCTCTTTCCACCCCTGTTCTCCTCACCTCCTCATTTCTCACTCTATCCAGCCTAGTAATCCCTATCATACTTCTCAGACACCTCATCTCAAACACATTCAAACCCCTTCTCTCTTCCTCTCCTATGTTCCATGTTTCTGCCCCATACAGTGCTGTTGGCACAATCACTCCTTCATACAGTCTCCTCTTAGCATCCATTCCCAAATGTCTATTCATTCCCAAAATTAGCATCCATTCCCAAATGTCTATATCAAATGTCTAATCAAACACAACAACTATTAAACAGCCACTAAGAATACCCAATCATACTCAAACAAACAAGAAAATTAGCTAAGCCAAAATAGAATGGAAGCCTCCTCTCAGAAATCATCATTGACATCACCCCAGACATCTATGAATCAAAGTAACTTCCATGTATATAATTGAATAGACAATTCCTTCCATTGAACAAGAGCCCTAAAATTCTGGGCCTCAATTTTGGCAAAGTGGTACAGAAAGAAAAGGAAAAGGAGTGCAAGAAGAAGCTAAGAGAAGAGTGGGAGTGAAGGATAGAGTAGAATTAGGAGTGGAAGAGGAATGAGGATGTTTCAAGGAGGGACAAGGTGTGCAAAGATGGTGTGTGGAACAAGGAGGACAGGAGGAAATAGAAGGAAGGGTAGTGAGTGGTAGGATGAAGAAGCAAAGAAGGTAAAGGACGAGAGAATCATATGAGAGGTACAAAGAAAAGAGAAGAGAAGTAAAGCATAAGATGAAGTAGGCAAAAAGGAGAGCAAATGTGAAACGGGGGCAAGAGTGTGACAGAAAATTTTGAAAGTAATAAAAAGATGTTTTGGAAGGAAATTAAGAGTGGAAGAGGAGGCAAATCAAGTAGAGAACAAAAGGTAAAAGGTGCAGATGAAGAGATGATAATAGAAGAGACAGCAGTAAGAGGAAGATGGGCAGAGTATTTTAGGGAGTTATTAAATGTGAAAGAGGATAGGGAGGGAAAGGTAGATGCAGTGCGAGGCACTAAGAAAATGACAGTGATGAATGAAGAAAATGGAGGAGAAATAAGGAAAGATAAGATGAAGGCAGTTATTTTAAATGATGACAGCAGGTAAGGCACCTGGGTTGCATAGATGTCATGCAGTGTTTAAAAAAAGGAGATACAGTGATGTTGAACTGGCTAGTGAAATTATTTAATGTGTGTCAGAGGGTAAAATACCGGAAGACTGGAGGAGTGCCTGTATAGTTCTCCTTTACAAGGGAAAGGGGACAAGTGTGAGTGTAATAGTTTCATAGAGATCAGTTTTAAGTGTAGTTGGGATGGTTTACTGGAGGGTTTTCATTGAAAGGATTAGGAGAGGAACAGAGGGAGAATTGTGAGGAACAGTGTAAATTTAGGACAGGTAGGGGCTGCATAGGTCATATTTTTGTGGTAAGACAGATATGTGAGAAAGCTTTAGGAAAAGGTAAAGATGTTTTTGGGCCTTTATGGATTTGAAAGAGGCTTATGACAAGGTAGACAGGAAGACACGATGGGAGGTATTGCAGATATATGGGATAGGAGGAAAGCTCTTAAGAGCAGTCAAGAGTTTTTACAAGATTAGTAGAAGCTGTGTTAGAATTAAAAATGTAGAGAGTGGTTTGAGGTAAAGGTGGGACTTCTCCAGGGATGTGTTATGTCGTCTTAGCTGTTCAATTTATATGTGGATGGGGTGGTGCAAGGGGGTAGTAAGGGTAATGGACCGGGGATTGGAAATAGTCAAAATGGAGTAAAAAGGGAAATAAGCCAGTTGTTGTTTGCTGACGACACTACAATTGTAGCAGGATCAGAGGAGGGATTAAGGGAGTTAGTGACAGAATTTGGGAAGGTGTGCAAAAAAAGGAAGTTGAAAATAAATGTGGGTAAAAGTAAGGTGATGAGATGTGCAAGGGGAGAGGATGGCAGCAAATTGGAAGTGAGTATTAAGGGAGAGAGACTGGAGGAAGTGGATAGCTTTAGATACTTGGATGTGAATGTGGAGGGAAAGGGAGGAGTGGAGGTGGAGGTAGAATGTAGATTGAGAGAAGCAAGTAAATGCCTTTGGGGATTAAAAAGCATAATGAGAAATAGACATTTGGGAATAGATGCTGAGAGATTATATGAAGGGGTGATTGTGCTGACAGCACAGTATGGGGCAGAAATTTGGAACATAAGAGAGGAAGAGTTTAAATGTATTTGAGATGAAATACCTGAGAAGTATGGTAGCTGTTACTAACCTGGATAAAATGAGAAATGAGGTGAGGAGGAGAACAATGGTGGAAAGGGAGTTGGGAGATAGGGTTGATGAAAGAGCATTGGGATGGTTTGGACATGAATGAGTGAAGAAAGATTAGTAAAAGAAGTGTGGAAGGCAGAGGTGGATGGAGTGAACATGTGGGGGCAACCAAGGATAAGATGGATGGATGGGATAAAAGGGGCATTGGGAAAGAGTGGAGTGTCTGTTGAGGAAGGATGGAAGACCGGAGATATGGCTGAGTGGAAAATGGTTGTGTATGGATGATGCTGTGATGTATGGAAAGGAGTGGGTGGGGGATAGGGGTGTTGGTGAGGGAGTATATGTGAATGATATTTTGGCACATCCCAAAGAGATTTCTTCCCTTCTCTTTTTCTGTATAAGGGGATGAAGAGGGTGGGGTCACTGATTAAATGAAACAGCCTTGCTGGGGATGTGCTGTGTCATGCTTCTGACCCAGGGCAATGGGCAAGATGCAGGGATGACCTGTCATCCAGGAGGAGCCAAGAACAGAGGGAGGGAGGGATGGTGATTAAGAGTGGAGTATGTTGGGATTAAATGGGTGGGAATGGATTTAGCCTTTGACTTTGGTTATCTCTCTTGTAAGTGGGAGAAAGCCATTGGTACATGCATGTATGTATGGGAAAGTTTTAGTGCTTGATGGTGAATCATTGTCTGGGAACCATTTAATTTTTTCTTGGCTAATTTGTATACAGTCGAACCTCGAAAGCCCGGACTAATAGGGGGAAGGGCGGTCCGGTCATGCCAAAATTCCGGTCATTGAAAATGTCGCCCTAACACCCGTAGATTTTCGTAGCGGTATACGTATAGGTAATGTATATGGCATAGAAACTCATAAGAATAATACTCTAACACTGTAATAATAACAATACTGTAATAATAATAATACTATAATACTAATAATTCTGTAATAATAACTGTAATACAGGCATGTAAATGTACTGTGCATACAGTGTACTGTACTGTATTTTTTATTACGTACACTGTAAATATCGGAAGGTATGCACGCGGGACAGTGGTGGCGGCCAGGGTTGCCGCGTTTTCTACACTGCCGTGTAGAATGGGAGTGTTGCCATACCGGGGCATACATTTTTCTCGGGAGTGTTCAGACTTTCATAGCAAGATATACTTGTCAAACTTTGACAAAATGTTGGTTCTATTTTTTTTTTTTTTTTTTTTTTTTTTTTTTAATTCTTGAATGTATGTAAAGCCCCCATGCCCTAACATATTCAGTAAGATATATATATATATATATATTTTTTATATTATTATCGCTAGAATAAAGCTGAAACTTTAGCGTAGAATTTTTTTCTACACCGTAAAAACGTATCTTTTGGGGTATATTTTATAAGTAACACAATTACCAATAAAAGTCATATTTTGATGTACCATTTATTATTTGATAACTAGTTCTAAGCTTTTTAAACAAAAGTTTGAGTTTTTTAATGTTTTTAACAGCCAGCTATGTAGAAAAAAATTCCTCATGTCCTTGTGCAGTTGCCACATGCCGCTATTTTACTATGTTTTGGTACAAAATTCTATGAAATGGCAGCCCTGGTGCCAAAAGAAAGCTAAAACTTTAGCGTAGAATTTTTTTCTACACTAAAAACGTATCTCTTGGGGTATAATATTTTGAGTAACACAATTACCAATAAAAGTCATATTTCGATGTACCATTTATTATTTGATAACTAGTTCTATGATTTTTAAACAAAAGTTTGAGTTTTTTCATGTTTTTAACAGTCAGTTATGTAGAAAAAAATTCCTCATGTCCTTGTGCAGTTGCCACATGCCGCTATTTTACTACGTTTTGGTACAAAATTCTACGAAATGGCAGCCCTGGTGGCGGCTTGACTGGGCCGGGTTTGGGTACACGTGTACGGCCATCGCTGCCACCTACCGGACAAATAGGGAACTTTGCTTGAAAAGTCTGCCCCTTGTTCATTTCGACCGGTCATACGAGGGTCCGGGCTTTCGAGGTTCAACTGTATATCATTATCACAGTTACCTGTATTGTAAGGGTTTCCAAGCACCCATTACCTGCTATAATTGGGACTTCCATGTACATACATATACCAGAAGGCCTTTTCCCCCGTACAAGGGCTGAGCCACCCTAACCCATGTCAAACTCATCCCACATCTATCCAGAAACACTTGGTTTACATTGCATGTCTGATAATGTATGTTTTTTATCACAATTTACAGATGCGTGGAAATACTCAATAAGTGTCTCAAAAGAGTCGGTGGAGAAAGCAAAAGCAATGAGAGAAATGGCTCTAAAGAAGAGAAAAACAGAAGCTGAGGGTAAGTGTAATGATGTATTCTTAATTAAAGTAAAGGATTTATGTTTGTTGGTGTTTGTATCTGTGGACATTTAATTAATTGTTGCCCCAAGTTTCAATAAGTGTAAAACTCGCAGCCCCACAATGGCTAGCAATGATCCTCAGGCCCTCCTACAGATCTCCCTGAGGTCAGAAGCAGTGTCGCAAGACACAGCACATCCACAGGAAGGCCGCTTCATAAATTCAGCGACTCCGGCCCCCCTCTCCGTCCCCTCTTGTAGTAAAGGAGAAGACAGGGAGAAATCCCTTTGGGCAGCATCAAATTTTTTCTCATACTTCCTCACCCCCCATCCCCCACCCACTCCCCCTCATGCATCACAGCATCATATATACACAACCCTTCTCCATTCACCCCTATCTTCTGTCCTCTCCCATCCTTCCTCAACAGACATTCCTCTCTTTTCTAATGCCCCTTTCACCCCATCCATCCATCTCATCCTAGGACGCCCCCTCGTATTCACTCCTTCCACCTCTGCCTTCCACACCTCTTCTACTAATCTTTCTTCTCTCATTGTTTCCATGTGTCCAAACCATCCTAATACTCTTTCATCAACCCTATCTCCGAGCTCCCTTTCCACCCCTGTTTTCTTCCTCATCTCATTTCTCACTCTTATCTTGCCTAGTAACCCCTATCATACTTTTATACTACGACTGTCCCTCCATTATGCTGTCCCCCAACCCCTTGTTACTGTCTTGTACCATTTCTCTGAATATTCATTTCCTTTTTTTTGCCTACCCTGTGGTGGGGGAAAAGAATGCCACCACCAACTCTTTTCACTTGAGTCGTAAGAGGCAACAAAAAACAAGACAGGGGATGGGATTAGGAGTCCTACTACCTGTAGCCCCAAAGGGGACATTCCTAAAAATGTATTTATCTACTTATCATAAATTTCTTTTAATAGTCCATTTCTCTTCCATCTGTGTTTCTTCATTACAGAAGTTTTCCCAGTTCATGTTGCCTCTTGTCTCTCCTGCAGACCTGCAACCTGCAACTTTCATTTTTTTTCTTTTATATATATATTATATATATGTACATGAAAACTTCATGTAATTTTTTTTTCTTCTCATTTTTCAGGTGACCAGGAAAACAAAAGAGCAAGACTTGAAAGTTTACCAGCAGCCCCACAGCTATCAAATAGTAGTTTAACTTCATCAAATAACTCTTCCACAACCTGTACAGTAACAGCTTCCACTACATCTTCCCCTTCACTCCCCACAACAGTAGGCCCCAACACAAGTACCTCTTTAAGCAATGGTACCACTATGTCGAGTCATCAGCTCGTCTCCAATTACCCCATGAATCCCTCTCTTCATCAGTCCATTCCATCCTTATCATCCTCATTTCGTGGACCAGTCAGAATTATCAACAAGGAATTACCGCCTGAAGCACAACGTCCAAGAGTTTATTTATCTAGTGTTAAGAATAAAGAAGAAACAGAAAGGGTAAGAAAGAAGTTTTAGTGCTTGAAGTGATAAATGATTCATGATGTTTGACTTTTTTGTAGAGATGATCTAAGTATTAAAATTATATAATTTCAGAAAGTGTCAGAACTGGGTGGCTATATCGTCGGAACGTGTCGAGAAGCCACTCACTTAGTCATGGGGGGTGCAATAGCTCAAAGGACTGTCAACTTCATGTGTGCAGTTTCTTGCTGTTCATATATTGTCTCCAAGCAGTGGATTATAGATTCCCATAATCAAGCAAAATTCCTATGTAAGTTTGTTTCAGGTTTATGCATATATACATATACCAAGGGCTTTTTCCCCCTTACAGTGGAGGTAGCCAAAGTCAAAAAGTATAATTGCACTCCTACCCATTTCATCCCCACCCACTCCACTCCCACTCACCACCCCTCCCTCCCTCTCTCTTTTCTTGGTTCCCCCTGGATGACAGGTCATCCATGCATCTCTCCCATTGCCTTAGGTCAGAAGCAATGCAGCATGACACAGCAAATCCGTACAAAGGCCACTTGATTTAATTAGGAAAAACCCCACCCCCCCCTCCTCAGTCCCCTCATGCAAAAGAGAAGACAGGGAGAAATCCCTTCAGGCTGCATCAGAATATCATTCACACGTAACCACTCCCTACTCCCCACCCCCCACACTCCCTTTCATGCATCACAGCATCATCCATACACAACCATTCTCCACACAACCCTATCTTCTGTCTTCTCCTTTTCTCAACAGACCTCTCCCTCTTTCTCAACACCCCTTTAACTTCATCCATCCCTCTCATTCTCAGTCGCCTCCTCTTGTTCACTCCATCCACCTCTGCCTTCCACACTTCTTTTACTAATCTTTCTTCACTCATTCTTTCCATGTGTCCAAGCCATCCCAATATTCTTTCATCAACCTTGTCTCCCAGCACCTTTTCCACCCTTGCTTTCCTCCTCACCTCCTTGTTTCTCACCTTATCCAGCCTAGAAACCCCAACCATACTTCTCAGACATTTCATCTCAAACACATTTAAACTCTACCTCTTTTATGTTCATGTTTCTGCCCCATACAGTGCTGTCGGCATAATCACCCCTTCATACAATCTCCTCATAGTATCCATTCCCAAATATCTATTTCTCATTTCACTTTTCAGTCCCCCAAGGGATTTACTTGCTTCTCTTAATCTACATTCAACCTTCACTCATCACTTTCCTGCCACATGCACCCACAGGTATCTAAAGCTATCTCCTTCCTCCAGCCTCTCCAAACATCAACTGGCTTATCTCCCATTTTTCTCCATTTTCCAATCCCCTTGCATTTACCTTTTGCATCACCCCATCCATGTACACATTCAACAGCCATGGCAATATGTCACATCCTTGGTAAAGTCCCACCTTTACTTCAAACCACACACACTCTCCATTTCTAATTCTGATACAGGCTCTACTATTCTTGTAAAAACTCTTGACTGCTCATAACAGCTTACTTCCTATCCCATATATCTGCAGTGCCTTCCTGTCTACCCAGTCATAAGCCTATTTCAAATCCATAAAGGCCCAAAAAATATCTTTACCCTTTACTAAAGCTTTCTCACATATCAGTCTTACCACAAAAATCTGATACATGCAACTCCTACCTTTCCTAAACCCACTCTGTTCTTCACCAATTACTTTGTTCCTCTCCTAATCCTCTCTGTTCCTCTCCTAATCCTCTCACTTAAAAACTCCCCCATAAGCCTTCCCAACTACATTCAACAAACTGATCCCTCTGAAACTACTACACTCACATTTGTCCCCTTTTCCCTTATAAAGCAGAACTATACAGGCAGTCCTCCAGCACTCTACCCTCATTTAGACAAACATTAAACAACCACACCAGCCACTCCACCATCACTGTACCTCCATTTCATAGACACTTAGTATGACACCCATGTAACCCAGGTGCCTTGCTTGCTATCTTCATTTTAATAACTACTTTCACCTCATCTTTTCATATTTCTCCCCCATTTTCCTCATCTTTTCATATTTCTCCCCCATTTTCCTCATATTTTCATATTTCTCCCCCATTTTCCTCATCCATCACTGCCATTTTCTTAGCACCTCCTGCTGCAACTACCTTTTCCTCCCTATCCTCCTCTACATTTAGCAATTCCCTAAAATACCACGCCCATGTTCCTTTGCCTCTTCCATTATCATCTCTCCATCTGCACCTTTTACCTTTTCTTCTTACTTGATTTGCCTCCCCTACTTCTTTTAATTTCCTTCCAAAACATCTTTTTAGTACTTTCAAAGTTTTGTGTCATAGTCGTTCCCCATTTTACATCTCTCCATTTTGCCACCTTTATCTTAAGATTTTTTTTTTTTCCTCTCATATGATTCTCTTGTCCTATTTTGTAACCAATATGTGAATACTCATATCTTCTCTTCTACAGCATTATTTGCTTTATCATCCCACCACTCACTACCCTTCCCTCTATTTCCTCCCATCCTCCTTTTTCCACACACTATCTTTGTACACCTTATGACTCCTTCTTTGAAGCATTCCCATTCCTCCACTCTTAGTTCTACTGTATCCTTCACTCCCTCCCACTCTTCTCACAGCTTCTTGTACTCCTCATTTTCCTACACATTTAAGCAGGTTACTCTAAGCACCTCCCAACTTTCTGTATGTTTCCTCTTTCTCCATCTACCCTCCACTCTCAACTTACCTCCCACCAAAAAAATTATCTTATATTCCCCCACTCCCTCCCCTAAGAACATGGGCATCTAAAATTCTTCCTACTCTTCTGGGTACCACTATATAGCCCACTAAAGCCCTGTTTACCACCCTCTCCCATGTGTACTTATGCTTGACTTTCTTCCTAATTACCATGTTAGCTATCATCAACTCTATCCTCCATCAACTCTTCACTATGATTTTTCCTTGGCATTCCAGACTTCCTAACCACTCTGTCTATTGGTTCATCTACTCTAGCATTTAGATCTCCCAATACCACTACATTGACATTTATCCCGAAACCCCCTGTGCACTCATTAAAATCTATCCAAAAAGCCTCCCTTTCCTTTACACTCTTCTCACTACCAGGCCCATATATACTTACAAAGACCACCTTCCCAGTTTCATGTTCATCCACATTAACCTTGAAGAAATCTCCCACTCCACCACATGCTTACTGATCTCTTCAGTTACTAGTATAGCCACTCCTTTTCTCCCTTGTCCTCATGTCACTCCTGACACCCTCCCCACTATACTCCCAAACTCAAATTCACTCCTCCCTTTGAACTTAGTTTCACTCAATGCCAACTCATCCATCTTTCTTCTCACAAACATATGTCCTATCTTTTCCCTTTCACTCTCATCTGCACCATACCCATGCACATTAAGGACCCAAACCTTAGTGTTCTGTTTGGAAAACTCTCAGATCCTCATATGCATTGACTTTTGGTTTACAGTTTTGTGAATATTTCAATATTAGATTAAGGAAGTAGGAAATTATTGCAATAAAGTCACCTTGGGGC
Source organism: Oratosquilla oratoria (assembly GCF_046742065.1). NCBI lineage: Eukaryota > Metazoa > Arthropoda > Malacostraca > Stomatopoda > Squillidae > Oratosquilla > Oratosquilla oratoria. Next base: position 82,859,893 of record NC_134778.1, read on the forward strand.
ATTAATATACAAAGCCATCGCACATTGAACATTCCAGGGAGTCAATTACTCTTACTTTTTGAAAGAAGGTAGAGAATGATTGTTCTTCATTGTGGACTCTATCTTATTGCCATTGTATAAACAAGGGATCATGCTCTAACTATCTTATTGCCATTGCATAAACAAGGGATCATGCTCTAAAGTATAAATCTTTTCCATTGAAATGAATGTCTTATCTGTTTGGTAAATATTGTTGAGTAGAACTCCCTGTAAATCAAAAAGCATTTTTTCATCTAAAATATGACTTTTTTGTGGCTCTTTCAGTGGAAGAACCATATGAATGCACTATGCCAGCTTTTGAAAGTATATTAAGGTTTAGCCTAAAGGAAACTATGAGGAAACCAAATAGAAGACAATTGTTTCTTGTAAGTATTGTGTACATTTGTTATTTATTGAACAATTCGTATGCTTTATAATTGTAACTCATTGCAGCTCACCTTTGTCTGGAGGTATAGCATGAAGGGGCTGGCACTTAGTCTCAAGACAGGGTCAAAGATCTCTATCAAACTTCCTTTTCACATAAAGATAGTTGACAACTGATGACTGCTCCCCTTCAATTACTACTATAAACCAGGAACATACAAACTGTTCCACAATGATACAACACAGAAAACAGTCAACAGTTTTTCCAAGAGAGATTTATGTGAGGGCCCAAGGACTGCCACTGTGGGACTGTGGGCTAGTCAGTGAAAATCAAGACAACAATTATTATATTTGTTTTATTAACTGAATTGCCTTATCTTTGCAGGGCAAAACCTTCTATTTAACGCCATCTGTAGTTCCTGGAAGGACTTGGCTTCGGCAGATCATTGAATGTGCAGGTGGAGCTGTTGAAAATAAACGTAGAAGTCTCAAGGAAATAAAAGAGAGGAATAAGTAAGTTGTGCACTGTTTGGTCATGTGTGTGTGGGAAGGAGACCCACAATATTCCTAGAGGTTGGGGGCACAAACCCCATTGAATTTGGAAAAACTCATGAATAATTCTTTAAGGATTCAGTAGTTTCTCTGTTGGGGACTGGAGATGGTTAAAGAAAATGGAGAAAAATGGGAGATAAGCCAGCTGTTGAAAATAGACGTAGAAGTCTCAAAGAAATAAAAAAGAGGAATAAGTAAGTTGTGCACTGTTTGGTCGTGTGTGTGTGCGAAGGAGGTAAACCCACAATATTCCCAGAGGTTGGGGGCACAAACCCCATTGAATTTGGATAAATTCGTGAATAATTCTTTAAGGATTTAGTAGTTTCTCTGTTGGGAACTGGAGATGGTTAAAGAAAATAGGTGATAAGCCAGTTGTTTGCTGGTAACACTGTGTTTGTAGCAGGTTCAGAGGGAAGATTAAGGGAGTTAGTGACAGAGTATGGGAAGGTATGCAGAAGGAGAAAGTTGAAGGTAAGTATGGATAAAAGCAAGGTGATGAGATATACAAGGGGAAAGGATGGCAGTGAGTTGGAAGTCTTAAAGGAGAGAGGCTGGAGAAAGTGAATAGCTTTATGTTTGGGGTCACATGTGGGAGGAAAGGGAGGAGTGGAGGTAAAGGTAAATTGTAGATTGATTGAAGCAAGTAAATGCCTTGGGGGAGTAAAAAGTGTCATGAGAAATAGGTATCTGGGATTGGATGCAAAGAGGAGATTGTATGAAGGAATGATCATGATTGTCCCAATGACATTGTATGGGGCAGAGACTTAGAGCTTAAGATGAGGCAGAGAGGAAAAGTTTAAATGTGTTAAAGATGGAATGTCTGAGAAATATGGTAGGGGCTACTAGGTTGGATAAAGTGAGGAACAAGGAGGAGAGGTGGGGTGGAAAAGGAGGTGACAAGTAGGGTTGATGAAAGAGTATTAGGATGGGTTGGACATATGGAAAGAATGAGGGAAGTAAGATTAGTAAAAGAGGTGTAGAAAACTGAGATAGAGGGAGTGTATATGTGGGGACAACTTAGGATGAGATGGATGGGGTGAAAGGGGCATTAAGCAAAAGGGGAATGTCTGTTGAGCAAGGAAGAGAGAAGACAGAATATAGGGATAAGTAGAGAGTGGCTGTATATAGATGATACTGTTATACTATTTTCCAGTCCAAGACTGGAAAATGCATCAGTAGTATGGTCCCCACACAGAGTGAAGGATATAAGCAAGATTGAGAGAATACAAAGGGCAGCAACCAAACTGGTCCCCAGCCTGGTCTCCAGCCTGGTCTCCAGCCTGACAGATAAACCATATGATGAAAGACTAAAAGTACTGGATCTACCAACTTTGAAAGAGGTGACATGATCCAACACTGTTCAGAACACAAAGGTGATAAATTGCATTGATAGAAGAGATATCCTGATTAAAGATGGGAGGGCCATAAGAGGTCATGGAAGTAAATTAAGAAACACCAAATGTTGAAAGGATGTGAAGAAATACAGTTTTCCATATGTATATGTGGAATAGCTTGGGTAATATGGTCCAATCACAAACAATACACATACATACATACATACATATACCAAGGCTTTTTTCCCCCTTACCAGGGGGGTAGCCAGAAAGGACAAGGCACAAAAACATTTCCACCCATTTCATCCCCGAAAACACTCCACACCCCTCCACCCTCCCTCCCATCTTAGCACCTCCTAGATGACGGGTCATCCCTGCACCTTGTCCACTGCCCTGGGTCAGAAGCAGTGTCGCAGGACACAGCACATCCACAGCAAGGCCGCTTCATTAAATCGACGACCCCCCCTCTCTGTCCCTCCATATAAAGGAGAGGACGGGGAGAAATCCCTTCGGGCTGCGGCAAAATTTTTGCTCACACACACTACCTCACCCCCATTCCCCCGTCCAATCTACCTCATGCATCACAACATTTTCCATATACAACCATTCTCTATTCACCCCTTTCTTCTGTCCTCTCCCGTCCTTCCTCAACCGACATTCCCCTCTTCCCCAAAGCCCCCTTCACCCCATCCATCCATCTCATCCTAAGACGTCCCCTCATGTTCACTCCCTCCACATCTGCCTTCCATACCTCCGTTACTAGTCTTTCTTCACTCATTCTTTCCATGTGTCCAAACCATCCTAATACTCTTTCATCCACCCTATCTCCCAGCTCCCTTTCCACCCCTGTTCTCCTCCTCACTTCCTCATTTCTCACTCTATCTAGCCTAGTAACCCCCATCATACTTCTCAGACACTTCATCTCAAACACATTCAAGTTCCGTCTCTCTTCCTCTCTCATGTTCCATGTTTCTGCCCCATACAGTGCTGTTGGCACAATCACTCCTTCATACAGTCTCCTCTTAGCATCCATTCCCAGATTCCTATTCCTCATTACACTTTTTAAACCACCAAGGCATTTACTCGCTTCTCTCAATCTACATTCTACCTCCACCTTCACTCCACCCTTTCCTGCCACATTTGCACCCAAATATCTAAAACTATCCACTTCCTCCAGTTGCTCTCCCTTAACCACTTCAATACGGGACTTAAATCTCGCGGGCAGCAGCCAATGCCAGCCGTACGACGTAACGAAATAATATTCGCATCATAAAATATAGTCGCCGCTTATATCGATCGTTCTCTCTTTCACCCGCGAATTTTGAAAACCACAGAGAATGGGATTAAGGGCGCATTTGGGAGAATGTAAAAACACAGGGGCGACTACAATAAATATAATCAAGACGCCGATATGGCAGCGTCGCGAATCCACTTGCTCCTCATGACGCCTACGTGTGCGGCACCGTATGGAAGGGGTTAATGCTCACTTCCAGATTACTGCCACTTTCACCCCTTGTACATCTCATCACCTTACTTTTACCCACATTTATCTTCAGCTTTCTTCTATCACACACTCTCCCAAACTCTGTCACCAGCTTCCTCAATCCCTCCTCAAATATATAGATTAATTTGGAACCATACATGAATTTGAGTCTGGATATGTTTGAAAATTTGAGAATAGATGGGACCCAATAAACATTTCTCCTTTCCTGTATACCTCCCCTCCCTCTCCCCTCATACATACACATGCACATGACAGTTGAAGTGACAGCAAAGATTGGAACTCCATAAAAACTTCAATATTCGTGGATCTCAATAATGAGGGAGTACCTGTGGGAAGGGGAAAGCTTGTGGTGTAGTGGGAAGGTGAAGAAAAAGGGGAAGGGGAGGGATTATTGAGGAAAATTGAAGGAAATGAAGAAGGGGATGAACAAGCCCCAGTAATCAGAAGGAATGTCAACAAAAGATGCGCAGACGACAGAGGTGAAGTCAAAGATATTAGTAAAAATGTAAAAATTAGAAATATAGATAAGAGCAGCACAATGGAAGGTGAAGATAATTATTTCCATGGATTTAATGAGGGAGGAGATGACAACCTCCCCCGATTAGTCTAGAAGAAAAACTAGCAAAAATGAACGAACAGTGGGAGGTTAGGTTCAGTCAACTTACACGGATTGCACAAAAAGTTGATAAATTGGAAGAACTAAAGAAGGAGAACCAAAACCTAAATAAAGAAATAGAAGAATTAAAAAGACAGTTAAAAGAAGTAAAGGATGAAAATGAAGAATTAAAGAAGAAGAATAAAGAGTCCTTAGCAAAAGAGGTACAGGGTTGGAAAAAAATCCAAGAGAACAACAAAATTGAATTTAGATATATAGTAAAACAACAGATGAAAGAACAAACTAAGGACACAGTTATTAAAGTGATGAGAGACAAGGAAAATATAGTAAGAGACTTAGCAGATAAAAAGAAATGTATAATTATATTAGGGATGGAAGAGAAGCATAATCCAAATAGGACTACAAGAGTAAAGGAGAAGGAAAAAGTAAACAAGATATTAAAAGTAGTTCACAAAGATGAATAAGAAATAGGGAAAAAAATTAAAGAAAATATAGACTAGGGAAATACAATATAGGTAAGACCAGACCAATTAAGGTTAAATTCAGGTCACAAATGACAGCAGAGAATATCTTAAAACAGGGAAACTAGCAAAAAGTTATCTATATAAGTAGGTATGGATAAAGAGATGAATAAAGAGGAAAGAGAGGAAGAGAAAACAAAAAGAATAGAAGCAATGGATACAAGAGAATACTAGGTATAGAAATGAGGAAAAACCATCGAGACTGGACCTAATATTCACATCAGAACCTGAAATAGTGGACAAGATTGAATATAAGACACCAATAAGTAAAAGTGACCACATATTGGTTGAACTGGAACTAAATGAGGAAAAATACATGGAAAAAGACAAACAATATAGAAACGGAAGATTGATGTATGGAAAAACAAATTTTGATAAAATAAGAGAATTCTTTCAAAAAGCAGACTGGGAAAGAATACACAAGGAGGAAACAACAGTAGAAGAGAAATGGAATATTTTGACAAAAATTTAAAGAGTGGAAAAGATGTGCCAAGACAAAAACAAGAAAAAGGATATGTAAAGTGTTGGTACAACAAAAGATGTAGGGAGTTAAAAGACAAAAGGGATAAAGCTTGGATATAATGGAAAAAAGACAAGACCTGAAAAATGGAAAATATATACTTGTTATAGAAATGAATATGTACAAATTTGCAGAGAGGAAAAGAGAAAATATGGAAAAGATGTCAGAAAAATCTAAAGATCAACCAAAACTATTTTATAGATTTGTAAACAACAAACTGAAAAACAAACAAGAATTAGTGAAACTACGACAAGGAGTTAAATACACAGAGGAAATAGAAATGGCAGAAATTATGAACAAGCATTTTAAATCAGTGTTTACGAGGGAGAACATACAACTTAGAGATGTTGAGTGGGAGGAGAAAGTCCCCCCTATGAAAGAGATAGAAGTAACAAGGAAAGAAATAATGAATCACTTGAGTAATCTCAATGTCAGAAAATCACATGGACCAGATGAAATGGCAAACTGGATTTTTAGAGAATGCAGGAATGAACTAACAGACAAAATACATAGTCTAATAAGCAGTTCATTGAAAGAAGGGAAAGTTCCAGAAGATTGGAAAAGAGCAAATATAGTACCAATATATAAAGGGGGAAACAAGGAAGATCCTACTAACTATAGACCAGTCTCCCTTACAAGTATGATAGCTAAAATCTGTGAAAGAATTATCAAAATTAGATGGGTAAGGCATTTGGCAAAAAACAGCATACTAAATCCAAGGCAGTTTGGATTTAGACAAGGACGATCATGCATCATATACTTAATGAGTTTCTATTCAAGGCTAATAGATGTAATACAAGAGATGGATGGGCTGATTGTTCATTTCTAGACCTGAAAAAAGCTTTTGATAAGGTGCCACATAAGAAATTGCTAAAGAAATTAGAAACTGCAGGAGGAATACAGGGCAAACTGCTAAAGTGGATGGAAGACTTCTTGCATGAAAGAAAAATGAGAGTGGTGATAAGAGACAAACATTCTAATTGGGATGAAGTGATTAGTGGAGTTCCACAAGGAACAGTTCTGGCCCCAATAATGTTTGCTATATGTATATTAATGATATGGATAAAGGAATTTAAAGTTATTTGAGCTTCTTTATGGACGATGCAAAATTGTTGAAAAAAGTGAACACTGTAGAAGATTGAGAGTTGCTGCAAAGTGATCTCAATAAAGTATGGGAATGGAGTAGGAAGTGGGAGATGGAATTCATTATTAAGAAGTGTGATATAATGGAATTTGGAAGAAGCAAAAAAAGAATAGTGGGATCATATAAATTTGGAGAGGAAGAAATTAAAAAAGTAGAAAATGAGAAGGACCTGGGAGTCATTATTATGAATAATGTCCCCTGAGAAACATATAAACAAGATTTTTGGAGAAACTTATAATTTAATAAGAACAATCAAAGTGGCATTTACATACCTGGACGAAGAAATGGTGAAGAAAATACTAGTCACTTTTATAAGACCAAGATTGGAGTATGTAGCGACAACGTGGTCACCAAGTACAAAAAAAAAAAATGTATAACAAAACTTGAAAGAATACAAAGAGCAATTACAAAAATGGCACCAATAGTCTCAAAACTATCATATGAGGAGAGACTAGCAAAACTTGAGCTACAGGCATTAGAGCAAAGAAGAGATAGAGGAGACTTGATAACTATTTTTAGAATCGTGAAAGGCATAGAAACTATTGATACAGAGGATCTAATAAAATGGGATAGTAGAGATACAAGAGGACACAGAAAGAAAATCAAGAAAGACAGTTATAGAAGAGACCTGAAAAAGAACCGCTTTCCCCACAGGGTAATAGATGTTTGGAACAAGTTAGATGAAAATGTGGTGTGTGCAAAAAATGATACATGAATTTAAAAACAGTCTAGATAAAATGAGATATAAAGGTGGACACCACGAGCATAGCTCCTCTTTCCGTAAAATACAACTAGGTAAATATGACTAGGTAAATACACGCTCTCTCTCTCTTTCATTAAACTTTACATATATTGAAAGCTAAATCTGGCACCCAATGACAGCTCCCCCTCTCTTGCAATTTTTTCCATAGAAACTGTTCTGCACTAAGATAACACAGGCGCTCCCAGAAACATTTATGGGAGGGCCTGAGAATTATTGCCAGCTACTGTGGAACTGGGGATTTCGAGGTAGTGAACCTCAAGGTAGCATTTATTATTACAAGTGTAGATGATACTATAATTAGATCACCTTATTTCATTACTACTTTTTTCATTTTACTAGGGATGGATCAATGCAGTTCATCGTAATAACTACGCAGACAGATGTGCACTTAGTAAAAGACCTTCTAGAAGAAAAATTGCGTAAGTATGATGAGTAAGAATAAGTAAGAGAAAAATAGAAATGAATGGAGAGATTGTAAATGAATGAGGATCTTAATGATACTTCCTGAAGGGATCTTCTTGTCTACTCCATAAATTTCTCAAGTGGATGAGGGAGATCATACAAATATGTAAGAAAAGTTGCACTCAACTTATATCTCTCTTGATGGTGTTGTGGTCAAGTCACTACTAGCACTTGTCACGTGCTGGCCTTGGTTCAAGTCCTCAGGCATACCACGTTTCAATTTCAGCATGTGCCTCCACGGTATTTCCGATGTTGATGGCTTAGAATTAAAGTGCACTGTGGTTGATAAAAAAAAATGTATCTCTAGTCACTGGGACCCATTCAGTGTTGTACAGATACTTTCCCTCGTTCATATACTTACCAATGTACTATCGTAGTGGAGATGGGTTGAATGCAAACTTTCATGTATGTGTATGTAACTCGAGCATACAAATATATAAGAAAAGGTGTGCTCAACCTATATCTCTCTTGATGGTGTATTGGTCAAATAGTCAATACGGCACTGGTAACGTTCTCGCCGCATGAGGTTTGAGTCCTTGGGCATACCACGTTTCAATTTCTGCATGCGCTTCTATGGTTTGTCTGATGTTGATGGCTTAGAATTAAAGTGCATTGTGGTTGATAAATATATATATATATATATTTACCTCTTTGTGATCATCTACGTCCGGAAGACATCTTTAACATATCCACTATAGTTCTTATATGACAACCCATCTTTTAGCTCATTACCTAAACATAGAGGTCCTCTAACACCACTACATTACATGCCTCCTATAATTCTGTACACACCTCTTTAAATCATTTAAAAAGCCTCCTTCTCATCTTCCCTTTTCTCGCTACCAGATGTATGGGTGTGAGGCTGGCTACCTCACTTCCCAAAAGATTTCTATTAAAGGAAAGGTATGGTCAAAGCAAGTGTTTTGAAGAAATATGCCACTTTAATTCTTTAGTTTAATATTTTTTCTTTCGTTTTTTCAGCTGTGTACAATGCAGAATTTGTACTAGGATCGATATTGAAGCAGCATATAGATATCCAAATAGCTGTCTTTTTAGAAGAGGATTGAGGACCAATTCTGTAGCTACCAACTTCAAGATGACTATGGTTTTACCATGTTGCTCCAAGTTTATGTACTGGTTCGTCAGGCTTTGATATAGCCCAATTATCCTTTCAATTATCTGAAATTTTATGTAGCACCTAAAAAATTTGGAGAATGACCAATTGCAAGAGGTCTTCTGCATAACAAAAAGAAAAATCAGTCTTATAATTGCCTGAAGTACATAGAATAGTTTAAAAAGAAATAAATATGGAGCATTTTTTATTATTAATTAATTGATTAATTAATTAATTAGTTGTATAGGCATTGTAAATACCCAAATGATGCAATACTCTACTTAGGAAAGTAGAGCAAAAACAAAGTAAAAGGATTGGTATTTGTTCATCTAATCCTGTATGCTCAATTCATGAATCCCATATGAGTTGAGGTATTTTGTTACAGCTTTTTTGTAAGTTTTGATGTATGACACATGAGCTTACTAGATGGATCAGGTAAAATGATTTGAGCAGTGTTTGAATTCTGTGGCACATTTTTTTTCAAGAAGAGACATTATTTATTTTAATTTTTATGTTCTTATAGTTTATGAAATGTTACAAGGAAAAAATAAAAAATTTACAATATTACAGTAAAACATAGTATTTTTATAACATATATGCAACAAAAAAATGCAAGGTATCATCCTTTAGGAATGTATGAAATAGTTTGTATCACAGTAATAACATGATTCACATGTTTATCACTGTACTTGACCAGTTCACTTCATAGAACAGTGGTTCCTAAAGTTTTTCAGTCCTGATACCCCAAAACTCAACTCCAAATCAACCTGATACCCCCTCTCTAATAGCTTCTAATTTTCAGTACAAAAGAGCAAACAGGACGGCTATAACCCAATTTTTTTTTTTTTTTTTTTTTTTTTATGAATAAATAAATGAAGTACAACTTTATAAAAAAAAAAAAATCCACAATTTGAATCAAGGAAGCCCCCTTTAATATTTTTTAGAATGCCTTTTTCTATATCCCCAAGAACTGGTTTTGATACCCCTGGAGATATTGAGGCACTACTTTAGGAACATCTGTCATAGTGGGTGCCATGTAGATGAGCTAGGTGGTAGCCAGGGGGAAAGCAAAAGTGTCACCTGAAATGAAAATGTTTGGTCATTTTCTGATAAACAAGGTGTCACCAAAATGAATGAAATAGGCTGGTGGCAGCCAGAATAGATTGGAAATGCCACCTGGTATGGAAAAGATTAATTAAAAAATGCCTGATTTGTTTCAAAACGGTTGAGCCATGTGTTGATAGTAAATCAAAAAGTAAAGAGCATCTCGAGGGGCATGTATCAGGTGTTTTCATTCTTCCATGAATTAGGAATGTTACACATTGTTTTGTATCTGATGTTAATGTATCTTTATGAAATGACATGTTTCACTATTTTACCAGATTGTAGAACTTGTGATTATGTCAAGATTTATGTATGTATTTGATCTATTTTATTACATAAAATATGTCATTTATAAACTTGATGGGTTTTTAAGGAACATAGTAGTCCTGTGAAGTGTATATGAGGCATTGATTATCCACACTTTGTAATATATTATTAAAACTATTCTACAGACTATCGATGAGACTCATTTAAAAAATAATAGATAAATGTGGCATTATAGTATAAAAATATTTACAGGTTTTGTCGTCTCTTATTCCTATGGTTTGAAAATAATTTATTCCTCATGAAAAATTGGAAGATGATTTATAAGAGAGAAATGTCAGTGTATTGAATGTGCCATCCATTCTGTGATCCCAGTACATTCCACTCACAGTTACAGATCATAAGAAAGAGGATTGGGTAGACTGCTGCCTGGAAAGTAGCTAAATGTTACCTCGCCATCTCTCAAGTGAAGTTCCATGGAATTGACACCCACCAGGGAAATTGATGCTAAGTGTAAGGTAACATTTGACTAACAAATATAATCAATCACTTTTATAACTTTTCCTACCACTATAATAAAAATAATTTATTTTTCCTTTTTAATAATCAAAGTCCCATGATGATGGTGGATGACAGTGGGGGCAGGAGAAGGTGATATCTGGAAACCTGTAGCACAGTCCACATAGGAGCGGTGTGAGCCCAGTATTTACCTGATACTTGAACTGCTATTGCCACTGCAAGAGAATGCCCACAAAGCCAGTAGTTAAATGCTTCCATACCTCTGAATAATATTGTATTCCCAAAGTTCCTCAAATCTTCATCTTAATCCATATCAAGATAAACGTGACTGACCTGGACTATTCTGAGATGTTTGGCTATTACCCAATGGATCATCCTTTGTTTTACATTGTCTTTAGAGTGGACAGAGGCTTCACCCCTTAATGTAGGCTAATACAAATCAAACTGTCTGCTACCCCATAGTCATCAGTGATACTGTTTCCCCGAATACCATGAATCAAACATCGATCAAATCATGGCTAACCTCACCCATTGGACAAAATCCCAAAATACTAGGCTCCACGTTTCATACATGACCTTCAGCCCACACTGTAAAGACCTGGTAGGAAAAAATAGAAACAACATAATAAGAACAGTAACAGGTACAGGATTTGGACAGCAGAAAGAAATACCAATTGTTGTACATTTATAAGAACTTAACTGTGCACCCACAGTATGGCTACCCAAGCAGTAAGAAAATAAAGACATCTAGCTAATAGAAAATAAAGCAGCATTAAAACTTGAATAAAAATCTTTCCCATAATACATACATACATATACCAAGGCTTTTTCCCCCTTACAAGGGAGGTAGCCAAAAAGGAAAAGGCATAAAATCATTCCCACCCATGCCATCCCTGAATACACTCCACACCCCTCCACCCTCCCTCTTATCTTAGCACCTCCTGGATGACGAGTCATCCCTGCACCTTGTCCACTGCCCTGGGTCAGAAGCAGTGTCGCAAGACACAGCACATCCACAGCAAGGCCGCTTCATTAAATCGGCGACCCCCCCTTTCCGTCCCCCCATGCATAAAAGGAGAAGATGGGGAGAAATCCCATCGGGCTACATCAAATTTTGCTCACACATACTACCTCACCCCCATCCCCCCATCCATTCCACCTCGTGCATCACAACATCATCCATATACAACCATTCTCCATTCACCCCTATCTTCTGTCCTCTCCCGTCCTTCCTCAACAGACATTCCCCTCTTCCCCAAAGCCCCCTTCACCCCATCCATCCACCTCATCCTAGGACGTCCCTTCATGTTCACTCCCTCCACATCTGCCTTCCATATCTCTTTTATTAGTCTTTCTTCACTCATTCTTTCCATGTGTCCAAACCATCCTAATACTCTTTCATCAACCCTATCTCCCAATTCCCTTTCCACCCCCGTTCTTCTCCTCACCTCATTTCTCACTCTATCTAGCCTAGTAACCCCCATCATACTTCTCAGACACCTCATCTCAAACACATTCAAACTCCTCTCTTCCTCTCTTATGTACCATGTTTCTGCCCCATTCAGTGCTGTTGGCACAATCACTCCTTCATACAGTCTCCTCTTAGCATCCATTCCCAAATGTCTATTCCTCATTACACTCTTCAATCCACCAAGGCATTTACTCACTTCTCTCAATCTACATTCTACCTCCACCTTCACTCCACCTTTTCCTGCCACATTTGCACCCAAGTATCTAAAACTATCCACTTCCTCCAATCGCTCTCCCTTAATGCTCACTTCCAGTCTACTGCCACTTTCACCCCTTGTACATCTCATCACCTTACTTTTACCCACATTTATCTTCAGCTTTCTTCTATCACATACTCTCCCAAACTCTGTCACCAACTTCCTCAATCCCTCCTCTGATCCTGCCACAAGCACAGTGTCATCAGCAAACAACAGCTGGCTCACCTCCCACTTTTCTCCATTTTCTTTAACCATCTCCAATCCCTGACCCACTACCCTTGCATTTACCTCTCACACTACCCCATCCATGTATAAGTTGAACAGCCAGGGCGACATAATGCATCCATGACGAAGTCCCACCTTTACCTCAAACCACTCACTCTCTCCATTTCTAATCCTGACACAAGCTCTACTACTCTCATAAAAACTCTTGACAGCTCCTAGAATCTTTCCTCCTATCCCATATATCTGCGTAACCTCCCACAGTGCCTTTCTGTCTACCCTATCGTAAGCCTTTTCCAGATCCATAAAAGCCCAAAAAACATCCTTCCCCTTTCCTATAGCTTTCTCACATATTTGTCTTACCACAAAGATCTGATCTACACAACCTCTACCCGTCCTAAATCCACACTGTTCCTCACCAATTACTCCCTCTGTTCCTCTCCTAATCCTCTCAGTCAAGATCCTCCCATAAGCCTTCCCAACTACACTTAACAAGCTAATCCCTCTGAAACTACTACATTCACACTTGTCCCCTTTTCCCTTGTAAAGTGGAACTATACAAGCACTCCTCCAGTCCTCTGGCACTCTACTTTCTCTCCAGCAAACATTAAATAACCTCACCAGCCAGTCCACCATCACTGTACCTCCTTTTTTTTTTTTAGAAATTCTGCATGGCATCCATCCAGACCAGGTGCCTTACCTGCTTTCATCATCTTAACAACTGCCTTCACCTCATCCTTCCTTATTTCTCCTCCATTTTCCTCACTCATCACTCTCATTTTCTTAGCATTTCCCACTGCAACTCTCTTTCCCTCCCTATCCTCCTTCACATTTAGCAACTCCCTAAAATATTCTGCCCATCTTCCCCTTACTGCCTTCTCTTCCATTATCATCTCTCCATCTCACCTTTTACCTTTTCTTCTCTACTTGATTCGCCTCCTCTTCCTCTCTTTATTTCTTTCCAAAATATCTTTTTATTACTTTCAAAATTTTCTGTCATACTCTTTGCCTCCTTTACCTTTTGCTTTACTTCTCTTTTCTTTTCTTTGTACGTCTCATATGACTCCCTCGTCCTATTTTGTAACCAATCTGTGAAAGCTCGCTTCTTCTCTTCTACAACCTTCTTTGTTTCCTCATCCCACCATTCACTACCCTTCCTTCTATTTCCTCCTGTCCTTCTTGTTCCACACACCATCCTTGCACACTTTGTGACTCCCTCCTTGAACCATTCCCATTCCTCCTCCACACCTAGCTCTACTCTATCCTTCACACCCTCCCACTCCTCCTTCAGCTTCTTCTTGTACTCCTTTTCCTTTTCATTTAAAGAGTTCACTCTAAGCACCTCCCTACCTTTTGTCCCTTTCCTCTTTCTCCATCTATCCTCCACTCTCAACTTACCTTCCACCAAAAAATGATCTGATATTCCCCCACCCTCTCCCCTTAGCACATGTACATCCTTAACTCTTCCTATCATAATCCCATTTACCACTACATAATCCATCAATGCTCTATCTACCACCCTTCCATCCACCACCCTCTCCCATGTGTACTTATGCTTGACTTTCTTCCGAAACACTGTATTTGCTATCATCAACTCTCTTTCTAGGCACATTTCCACCATGAACTCTCCACTACGATTCTTTCCTGGAACTCCACATTTCCCAACCACTCCATCAATTGGACCATTTCCTACCCTAGCATTAAGGTCTCCCAGTACTATTACGTTGACATTTCTCCCTAAATCCTCTATGCACTCATTTAAATCTATCCAAAAGGCCTCCCTTTCTTCTACACTCTTCTCACTGCCAGGCCCAAATGCACTTACAAAGACCCACATCTCCTTTCCCAGTTTCACCTTCATCCACATTATCCTTGAGGAAACCTCCTTCCACTCCACTACAGGTTTACCTATCTCTTCACTAGAATAGCCACCCCTTCCCTCCCTCGCCCTCTCTTCACTCCTGATAACCTCCCACTTACACTCACCCTTCCCTTTCTACTTAGTTTCACTCAAAGCCAACACATCCACCTTTCTTCTCACAAACATACTACCTATCTCTTCCCTTTTACTCTCATCTGTACCACATCCACGCACATTGAAAGACCCAAACCTTAGGGTACTGTTCCGAAAACTCCCAGACCCTCTTATGCCTTTACTTTTTCGTTTAGGAATGTCCCCTGTGGGGCTACAAGGAGAAGGATGCCTAGTCCCACTCCCCGTCCCTTTCAGACATCAACACAAAGTATCTTGCAATTGATTTGTAGTTAAAATCAGTAGCAACTGCTGATTACCTGGACACTCCAGGTCTCCTGCAAGAGATACCTAGAACAAAGGATTGATAGATCAGTCCTGTCAAATGGTGACCCAGTCATTAGATCCCTAATAATGGAGCTTGAATCCTAAGCCCAAATCAGCAAAGTCCAATAATTTTACCAGAGCCCCAATCTAAAATGAACCACATGCAACCTTCAATTTTTGCATAGATTTAGGTAATGCCTGGTGATGCAATTTAATTTATTATTATTATTATTATTATTATTTTTTTTTTTTTTTTTTTTTTTTTTTTTTTTTTTTTTTTTTACACTGCCAAAGCTGCTCAGATATTAATATTGATTATGTAAAAACAGGTGTAAGTCCTTGATTCACCACCTTATGGTACCCCCATGGGATCAACCCCCACCAGGGGAGTCAATGGTAAGAGTGAAGTACTAGTGACTGACTAATTGACAGTATAATCAATCTCAACTTCATTCTTTCGTATACTTACACAAGTCTGCCAATGATGGTGCTTGTCAATGGGAGAAGTAGCTAGTGATTTCTGGAATCCTTTTGTCATGATCCACATGGTGACAGTGTAGGCCCAGTAGTTGCCCATCACTGGAACCAGAGCAGAAGTACTGTTTGGCAGCTATCCACATATCTGAGCAGCCCTATTTAGGAATCACTGCTCACCCAACATAAAGTACCCTAAACATAATATGCCTTCATTTGGCTAAAAAGTCACCCAATCTGTTGCCATAACAATGATACACTATAAACAGGAATGGAGGGTGCAGTTGCACTTCCAGACTCCACAAATATCCTCTGCTGCATCTGTGCCCAATGCTGTTATACCTCCCCATCAACAGGACAGTGAGCCCCCCACCATGAACCAGTTTGGTTTGGCAACACAATGGCTGTTAAACACCTATCTCCCAACCCAGGAAGGATATGACACTGCTGCTACTACCACAACAGAATGGCCATTGGATCAGTCTGTGGCCTTTAGGTATTGTTTTAATGCTAGATGGTGTACAGAGCACAGGTATGCCAGTATGGCTCTTGTCAGTTTCTCTCTCTCTCTCTCTCTGTGTTGGGCTCATATCTAAGGATTGGAATGTTGAATTTGGTGGGTGCCTAGAAGGTCTTGTTTAATCATCTGGGTGTAAGTGCATGTTTCTCTGTGGATGATTTGTGTGGTTTAGATGTAATAACATAAGAATGAAGGAGACTGCAAGAGACCATAAGGCCTACACTAGGGAGTTCCATGTCCATTACCACCTGTCGTCCCCATCCATAAAATTGTCTGTTTCTTAAAACAACTGTTAGTTTCAACATTCACTATATGGTTACTAAGTCTATTCCATTCATTGACCACCCTATTAGTAAACCAATTCTTGCCTATTTCCTTCTTACATACATATACATATACCAAGGCTTTTTCCCCCTTACACGGGGGTAGCCAAAAAGAAAAAGGCATAAAATCATTCCCACCCATTCCATCTCTGAATACACTCCACACCCCTCCACCCTCCCTCTTATCTTAGCACCTCCTGAATGACGGGTCATCCCTGCACCTTGTCCACTGCCCTGGGTCAGAAGCAGTGTCCAATTTAAGGCCATTACTGCAAGTCCTGCCCTGTTTTCTTAATATGATTACCTTGTTTACATCACCCTTGCCTTTGATCCACTTGAATATCTTTATTAGCTCACCCCGCACTCTGTGTCTTTCCAGAGAGCATAAGTTAAAGTGCCTAAGCCTCTCTTTGTAAGGTAAATTTCTGAGCCCATGTATCATTTTGGTCATTCTCCTCTGTACTGATTCTAGTGAAGGGTGTGTGTTGTCTAGGGTTCTGGCATAGAATTATGTTCTCATTTTCATTTGATGTTCCATTTGGAGGATTTTTATTTCTGTACATAGGTTTCTAACAAGGATGGTTTTAGCACACCCTGTTATTACTCTTGGTGCTCCTTTGTGTAAAGTATTATTTGAGTCAGTGGCATGCAGGGTGGGGGAGCAAAGGAATGGTGGCCCTGGGCATCTAAATGGGGAGGGACATTCAATCAGATCATCTAAGGAAAAGAACTTAATAAATTTCTCCCCTACCTTGTAGTAAGGAAGAAAGAATACTGCCACCAAGTATTCCCATGATAGGAAGAGTTAAGGATGTACATGTGCCAAGGGGAGAGGGTGGGGGAATATCAGATCATTTTCTGGTGGAAGGTAAGTTGAGAGTGGAGGACAGATGGAGAAAGAGGAAAGGGACAAAAGGTAGGGAGGTGCTTAGAGTGAACTCTTTAAATGAAGAGGAAAAGGAGAAGGAGTACAAGAAGAAGCTGAAGGAGGAGTGGGAGGGAGTGAAGGACAGAGTAGAGGTAGGTGTGGAGGAGGAATGGGGATGGTTCAAGGAGGGAGTCACAAAGTGTGCAAAGATGGTGTGTGGAACAAGAAGGACAGGAGGAAATAGAAGGAAGGGTAGTGAATGGTGGGATGAGGAAATAAAGAAGGTTGTAGAAGAGAAGAAGCGAGCTTACACAGATTGGTTACAAAATAGGACGAGGGAGTCATATGAGACGTACAAAGAAAAGAAAAGAGAAGTAAAGCAAAAGGTAAAGGAGGCAAAGAGGAGAGCAGATGTAAAATGGGGTAAGAGTATGACAGAAAATTTTGAAAGTAATAAAAAGATGTTTTGGAAAGAAATTAAGAGAGGAAGAGGAGGCGAATCAAGTAGAGAAGAAAAGGTAAAAGGTGCAGATGGAGAGATGATAATGGAGGAGAAGGCAGTAAGGGGAAGATGGGCAGAATATTTTAGGGAGTTGCTAAATGTGAAGGAGGATAGGGAGGGAAAGATAGCTGCAGTGGGAAATGCTAAGAAAATGAGAGTGATGAGTGAGGAAAATGGAGGAGAAATAAGGAAGGATGAAGTGAAGGCAGCAGTTAAGATGATGAAAGCAGGTAAGGCACCTGGTCTGGATGGATGCCATGCAGAATGTCTTAAAAAAGGAGGTACAGTGATGGTGTACTGGTTGGTGAGGTTATTTAATGTTTGCTGGAGAGAAAGTAGAGTGCCAGAGGACTGGAGGAATGCTTGTATAGTTTCACTCTACAAGGGAAAAGGGGACAAGTGTGAATGTAGTAGTTTCAAAGGGATTAGTTTGTTAAGTGTAGTTGGGAAGGCTTATGGGAGGATCTTGATTGAGAGGATTAGGAGAGGAACAGAGGAAGTAATTGGTGAGGAACTGTGTGGATTTAGGACAGGTAGAGGTTGTGTAGATCAGATCTTTGTGGTAAGACAGATATGTGAGAAAGCTATAGGAAAGGGGAAGGATGTTTTTTGGGCCTTTATGGATCTGGAAAAGGCTTACGACAGGGTAGACAGAAAGGCACTGTGGGAGGTTATGCAGATATACGGGATAGAAGGAAAGCTTGTAGGAGGTGTCAAGAGTTTTTATGAGAGTAGTAGAGCTTGTGTCAGGATTAGAAATGGAGAGAGTGAGTGGTTTGAGGTAAAGGTGGGACTTCGTCAAGGATGCGTTATGTCACCCTGGCTGTTCAACTTATACATGGATGGGGTAGTGCGAGAGGTAAATGCAAGGGTAGTGGGTCAGGGATTGGAGATGGTTAAAAAAATGGAGAAAAGTGGGAGGTGAGCCAGCTGTTGTTTGCAGACGACACTGCGCTTGTGGCAGGATCGGAGGAGGGATTGAGGAAGTTGGTGACAGAGTTTGGGAGAGTATGTGATAGAAGAAAGCTGAAGATAAATGTGGGTAAAAGTAAGGTGATGAGATGTACAAGGGGTGAAAGTGGCAGTAATCTGGAAGTGAGCATTAAGAGAGAGCAACTGGAGGAAGTGGATAGTTTTAGATACTTGGGTGCAAATGTGGCAGGAAAAGGTGGAGGTAGAATGTAGATTGAGAGAAGCGAGTAAATGCCTTGGTGGATTAAAAAGTGTAATGAGGAATAGAAATTTGGGAATGGATGCTAAGAGGAGACTGTATGAAGGAGTGATTGTGCCAACAGCACTGTATGGAGCAGAAACATGGAACATAAGAGAGAAGGAGCTTGAATGTGTTTGAGATGAAGTGTCTGAGAAGTATGATGGGGGTTACTAGGCTAGATAGGGTGAGAAATGAGGAGGTGAGGAGGAGAACAGGGGTGGAAAGGGAGTTGGGAGATAGGGTTGATGAAAGAGGATTAGGATGGTTTGGACACATGGAAAGAATGAGTGAAGAAAGACTAGTAAAGGAGGTATGGAAGGCAGATGTGGAGGGAGTGAACATGAGGGGACGTCTTAGGATGAGATGGATGGATGGGGTGAAGGGGGCTTTGGGGAAGGCGGGAATGTCTGTTGAGGAAGGACGGGAGAGGACAGAAGACAGGGGTGAATGAAGAATGGTTGTATATGGAAGATGTTGTGATGCATGAGGTGGAATGGACGGGGGGATGGGGAGTGAGGTAGTGTGTGTGAGCAAAATTATGACGCAGCCCGAAGGGATTTCTCCCCGTCCTCTCCTTTATATGTGGGGACGGAGAGGGGAGGGTCGCTGATTTAATGAAGCGGCCTTGCTGTGGATGTGCTGTGTCTTGCGACACTGCTTCTGACCCAGGGCAGTGGACAGGGTGCAGGGATGACCCGTCATCTAGGGGTGCACGACTTTTCGTCGCCGGACTTTTCGTCGCCGCGACTTTTCGTCGCCGGACGTTTCGTCGCCGCGACATTTCGTCCCCGCGACTTTTCGTCGCCGGTCTTTTCGTCGCCGGACTTTTCGTCGCCCCAAGCATAAATTGTATGCAAAGATTGACAATTGGAAATATATGATTTAATGTCATACTTGTACTTATATTCCTACTCCCAATGCAATAATATGAGTGTGGCAAATTTTATTTAAATTACAATAAATAATTTAATACATCATTATCTAAATATATATTTGACACGTCAGTATATATGATGATTTATTATTGGCATATCATGCAGTAATAATTTGACACGAAATCATAATTATGAAGCTATTCATTAAAGTGTAAGGGTAAAATCATTTATTATAAAATTAGTAAGTTATTAGTAAATAGTAAATTAGTAAATATGTATTGAAATGTAAAGTTCTTTAGTAAGGCACGATGTTGTGTGATTATTACTAGAAAAAAAGTGACTGGACAGACGCTACTACCAATAATCACATCAAGATCAATCAGAAGAAGTATATTGAATTTGGCATTAAATCATATATTTCCAATTTTATATTTCAATTATTTTATATTTCAAATATTGTCAATCTTTGCATACATTTTTGCTTGGGGCGACGAAACGTCCGGCGACGAAAAGACAGGCGACGAAAAGTCGCGGGGACGAAATGTCGCGGCGACGAAACGTCCGGCGACGAAAAGTCGCGGCGACGAAATGTCCGGCGACGAAACGTCGGCGACGAAAAGTCCGGCGACGAAAAGACGGCGACGAAAAGTCATGGACCCGTCATCTAGGAGGTGCTAAGATGGAAGGGAGGGTGGAGGGGTGTGGAGTGTTTTCAGGGATGGAATGGGTGGGAATGATTTTATGCCTTTTCCTTTTTGGCTACCTCCCTAGTAAGGGGGAAAAAGCCTTGGTATATGTATGTATGTATATATGCCTGTTAGTGAGAAGAGTGTAGAGGACATGGAGGCTTCTTGGATAGATTTAAATGAGTGCATATAAGGTTTAGGGAGAAATGTCATTGTAAAGGTATTGGAATATCTCAATGCTAGTGTAGGCAATAAACCAATAAATTGAGTGGTTGTGAAGTTTGGAGTTCCACGAAAAAATCGTTGTAAAGAGATAATGGTGGAAATGTGTCTAGGAAAAGAGTTGATGATAGCAAATACAGTATTTAGGAAGAAAATCAAATATAATTACACATGGGAGAAGTACAAGAAGCTGAGAGAAGAGTGGGAGGGAGTGAGGGTTAGAGTAGGACTAGGAGTGGAAGAGGAATGGGGATGTTTCAATGGGAGTCACGAGGTGTGCAAAGATGGTTTGTGGAACAAAGAGGATGGGAGGAAGCAGAAGGAAGGGTAGTGAGTGGTGGAATGATGAAGCAAAGAAGGTTGTAGAAGAGAAGAAACAAACACTCACAAACTGACTACAAAATAGGACAAGAGAATCGTATAAGAGGTACAAAGAAAAGAGAAGACAAGTAAAGCATAAGATAAGACACAAAGAGGAGAGCAAATGTGAAATGGGGTAAGAGTATAATAGAAAATATTGAAAGTAATAAAAAGATGTTTTAGAAGGAAATTAAGAGAGGAAGAGGAGATGAATCAAGTAGAGAAGAAAAGGTAAAAGGTGCAGATAGAGAGATGATAATGGAAGAAACAGCAGTAAGAGGAAGATGGGTAGAGTATTTTAGGAAGTTGCTAAATGTGAAGGAGGATATGGAGGGAAATGTAGTTGCAGTGGGAAGTACTAAGAAACTGACAGTGATGAATGAGGAAAATGGAGAAATAAGAAAAGAGGTGAAAACAGCTATTAAAATGATTAGAGCAGGTAAGGCATCTGGGTTGGATGGGTATCATTTGGAATATCTAAAACAGGGAGGTATGGTGATGGTGGACTGGCTGGTGAGGTTATTTAATGTTTGTCTGAAAGAGGGTAGAGTACCGGAGGAGTGCCTGTATAGTTCCACTTTATAAGGGAAAAGGGGACAAGTGTGAATGTTGTAGTTCCAGAGGGATCAGTTTGTTGAGTGTAGTTGAGAAGACTTAGGGGAGGTTGAAAGGATTAGGAGAGGAACAGAGGGAGTACTTGGAGAGGAACAGTGTTGGTTTAGGACAGGTTGAGGGTTCCGTGGATCATATTTTTGTGGTAAGGAAGATATGCAAGAAAGCTTTAGGAAAAGGTAAGGATGTATTTTGGGCCTTTATGGATTTGGAAAAGGCTTACGACAGGGTAGACAGGAAGAAACTGTGGGAGATTGCAGACATTTGGGATAGGAGGAAAGCTGCTAAGAGCAGTCAAGAGTTTTTACAAGAGTAGTAGAGACTGTGTTAGAAATAGAAATGGAGAGAGTGAGTGGTTTGAGGTACAGGTGGCACTTTACCAGGGATGTATTATGTCACCTTAGCTGTTCAATTTATACATGGATGTGGTGGTGCAAGAGGTAAATGCAAGGGTAATGGACCAGGTTTTGGAGATGGTTTACGAAAATTAAAAAAAAGGGAGATAAGCCAGTTGTTTTGTGATGACACTGAACTTGTAGTAGGATCAGATGAGTGATTTAGGATGTTAGTGACGGAGTAAGGAAGGTGTGCAAAAGAAGGAAATTGAAGGTAAATGTGGGTAAAAGTAAAGTGATGAGATGTACAAGGGGAGAATGTGGCAGCAAATTGGAAGTGAGTATTAAGGGAGACTGGAGGAAGTGTATAACTTTAGATGCTTGGGTGAATGTGGCAGGAAAGGGAGGATTGGAGGTGGAGGTAGAATATAGATTGAGAGAAGCAAGTAAATGCCTTGGGGGATTAAAAAGTGTAATGAGAAATAGACATTTGGGAATGGATACTAAAAGGAGATTGTATGAAGGAGCAGAAACATGGAACATAAGAAAGGAAGAGTTTAAATGTGAGATGAAATGCCCGAGAAGTGTGGTAGGGGTTACTAGGCTAGATAGATTGAGAAATGAGAAGGTGAGGAAGAAAATGGGGGTGGAAAGGGAGTTGGGAGATAGGGTTGATGAAAGAATACTAGGATGGTTTGGACACAAGGAAAGAAAGAGTGAAGAAAGATTTAAGAGGTGTAGAAGGTAGAGGTGAAAAGTGTGAACAATGGGGGGCAACCATGGATGAGATGGATGGATGGGGTAAAAGGGGCATTGGAAAAGAGAAGAATGTTTGTTGAGGAAGGAAGGAAGAAGACAGAAAATATGGATGAGTGGAAAATGGTTGTCTATGGATGATGCTATGATGCATGGAAGGGTGTGGATGGGGAATAGGGAGTGAGGGAGTATGTGTGAGTGATATTTTGATGTAGCCTGAAGGGATTTCTCCCCATCTTCTTTTTTCTTCATGAGGGGATAGAGAGGGGGAGGGTTGCTGATTAAATGAAGTGGCCTTACTGTGGATGTGCTGTTTCTTGCTACATTGCTTCTGACCCAGGGTGGTGGACAAGATGCAGGGATGACCCGTTATCCAGGAGGAACCAAGAAAAGAGGGAGAGAAGGATGGTGAATGGGAGTGGAGTATGTGGGGATGAAATGGATGGGAGTGGATTTATGCCTTTGACTTTGGCTACCTCCCTTGTAGGGGGGAAAAAGCCTTTGATATATGTATGTGTATTTAAATCAAACAAAGTGTCCATTTAGTTTCACCTGTGTTTACACATTTAAGGGGACCCCCCCGCCCCCAAATTTAAGAAAAATTAGATTTTTTTTTATTGCATAAATACATAGTAGGGATCTTGCTCTAGATGCTGGTAAAGTGTTTTTATCGTACCGCCATTTTTAAAGGGTTTAAAGGGCCTACCCTCCCTCCCCCCGGCAGCCACATGCTGCGCACGACCATTGTTTACATACGTTTTGACCATATTTTACCCTATTTTTTTGCGTTTGATACACTCATGAAGTTTTCTCTTACGTCCGGCATGCACGTGAGTATGTGGTGTGAGGAAGTTCAGCCTGCATGACTGGCAGTGGCCTGAGTCTTACAAAGTAAAGGACATGTACACATTAGCTTGCCGCATTCACTAATTTGCCGTGTGAAATTCGCATCTATTTTTCAGTGAAGAGATATTTGAAGATAGCCATGCCTAAGCTATCCAAACAAAAGGCACACTTGCAGAAGATAAGAACGTCTACATTAGCAACTCAAGGGGAGAAAGAAAGAACCCCAGCATCAACTTTGTTATCACCACCTCCGCCATCACCACTAGTACTCCCCCAGCAGCTCTCTCCCTTCCATCTACATCCACATCCTCAGCACCTGATCCTCTGTCCTCTACACCTATATCAGACAAGTTGTCTCTACGCAAACAACTGTTTGCTAACAAGTGGCTACAAGGATGCCTCCTTGTTGCAACACCTTGGGTTTAGAGTCTCAAACCTCACAGTGATGTCCCTGATGCAGCAAGAGCCTGTTCCAACACCAGAAAGGAAACCCAAGAAAAGAAAGAGAGCTGAATCCCAGCAATCAGACTACCTTGCTGGGTCATTCTAGACCAAGAACTCAAACTTTGCGACAAAGAGTGAGGTGGCGGCTTATGAGACCATTAATTTGAGTGAATAATATCCTACACTGTAGGAGGGTACAAAGTGCCTGAGTTACTTGAAAGATGCAAAATCATCATGAAAATACAATGGAACCTGTTTTCAATGGGTCTTAGATGGTCCAATGTAATATTTAGTCAAACTAAGGAAAAAAAAACTTTAACACTCATTTCTGAAAAATGTAAGTTTTTGATACTCAAAGTCTATCTCCTCCCTCAATTTTCAACCGATTTTTGCATATGAGGTCTCTATTAATAGCTAGATAAATGACAAAAAATAAAATAGAGAGTTTTTTTGCATATGTTAAATAATTTTTTTTAATAACGTGTCAAAGTCAAATTTTTGCTTTTTTTCGATAATTTTTTTTTATATTTTTTTCCTCTGCGTTAAACAAAGATATTAAAAAAATCTCTCTATTTTGTTTTTTATATATGTAGAAGATTCTTTTGCTGTAAAATGAAAGACATCGAATAAAAATTGTAAGAGGAGATAGGATTTGAAAGAAGCCCAAAAATACGGTATTTTTCACGTTTTTTATTAAAAAATAAAAAACTACTCGTCAGATCTGAATAAAACTTATGCTGTGAAGGTTTCCTCAGATCTAGATATCACACAGAAAAAATCAGCAAGATCCTTCAGAAAAAAAGATTTTGGGCGGGTCCCCTTAAAATATCTTCCTCATAATATTTCTCCATACTAGGCCTTATAATTGAAGCTTTGGGGCATACAATCAAGGGGTTGGCCCTGGGCATCATCATACTTCTATATGCCAGTGATTTGTGTGTTCTTTGCTGCTATTTTTTATTTACTCTGCTGGGTTATTATTGTCATGTTATCAGCATATGAGAGAATATTGGTGTTCACTTCTGGTTCTGGAGTTGGGAGAAAAACCATGAAAAGGTTGAATAGTAAAGGTGAAAGTACTGCACCCAAAGGGACTCCATATTATGGCCTTTTTACACATGAGATTTGTTCGTTTTGGGTTACTCTACATCATCTTCCTGCCATAAAGTTGATTAACCACTTTTTGTCATTGTTATAGATACCTGTTGCGAAGATCTTTTTGGATAGTATGTGTCCGGGGACCTTATAAATAGTCTTGTTTATATAGCAATCATATTTTTTTAAATCCTTCCAGTATTTGTGTGATGTATGTAAGCAGAGTGCTGATAGAGTGGTCTTCCTTAAAACCCTGTTGATTGGATGTGATAACATTTCTAATTTAATTCTTCTGTTAGCCTCATTGAGTGGGCGAGAAGCCACACACAATATTTTATAAATTCAATGAAGCAGCATCCCTGCATATGGAACATCAAGAGCAATACAAAATAAAGAACATAAGGAGTGCAAGCCTTGATGTTATGAGAACAGAGTTGTCACTTCTGAACCATGACGTTAGAAATGAGATTTTCTAGGTTAGGTTGGGTGCGGTTGTGCTATTTTCCATTGCAGTCACCCCACCCCCCTAAAAAAAAAAAATATATATATATATATATATATATATATATATATATATATAACCTATCACTCTCTCATATATATATATATATATGTCACAAAATCCCTGGACAGTGGAAGGAGAAGGTGGTGGTTGTGGGGGCGTGGGAAATACCTACCTTAAGTGAGGGATGAAGGGGGAAGGATAGCCGCAGTGGGAAGCCGAAGTCCAGGAGATTTGAGTCACCGACCGGGACCACGCGCGCTCCCTTCTCGGCGCGCGTGTATATAACTCAAAGGGGGGTGGGACAACTCATTAAGTAGACCATCCTAGGCTAATCAAACAGATCATCCTATTGTGAGTTTTAATGATCAAGATTATTTCTACAATCAGACGTTATTGGCATGCTACTCCAATCCTTAGTAGAATTTCTTAATAGATAACCTAATTTCACTTATGTATCCTGACTAACTAACCCCTGCGCAAAGCCTATGACATCTAACTAATACTTTACCACTAGGTCGATATATTCTTTCCTTCTCTACGTGACTTCTGCTGGTTGCGGGGATGTCTTCAAATAGGCGCGGGTCCCTCGTTCAGGCAGGATGCGTCGTGGGTGTGAGGATGCCTTTGTGGTTGAGCTCGGCGGTAACTGACTGCCCTCGTGGGGTGGCACTTCACGGCGGGAGGTGAGATCGATTCCGCAGGAGTCTCTCCGTAGTTATGCCAGTTCCTTTCCGGTCAGGATGTCCCGAAAAGGGGGGAACTGTTCACTCTAATTCGTCGAGTTCACTGGAGGCTGACCTCGTCGCGACACCGTTCAAACCCGTTCCCACGAGGGTCGGGCGTCACTCGCATCACTGTTCACAATTCGATAAGTCTCGGGGGGGGGGGGGGCACATGAATCACTCGTGTAGGGTCTGACGGTGCGTAAACGAGTCACTTTAAGGAGAAAATCCTCGATAGCCACCGTATGGGAGGGTAGGGCGCATTTGAACTTCCGAGAATACGAGTGGCCCAACCTCCCTGTGGGGGCCCAGAGGGATGACTGCCCAGTGCCCGGCACCGCCGGGTCAACTGCCTATGCCCATACACTGTATGGCATACACCGTTGCCGTTTTTTCTAAATGTCAAATCAGTAGTTCCGTAGGGAGCGCCGTGCACGTTTATGTGGAAGTTGAATCAGTTCTAATTGTTCCTTGAGGGTAGTCACTACTCACGAGAGTGGAAGATATGATCCTAACCAGTCTAATTAAAACTAGCCTAAACAATAAATGCCAAGTGCGCAGGGGGGGGTCTGAACCGTTAGAACCAATTCGAACGGTAACTCTTGGATGTAATACATTAATTCTATTCATAAAGTAGCAACTTACAACTGCAAGAAGGATCAGTAAACTTGAGAGGTTGTGGAATCCCACACTTAATTTTAAACATTCGTGTCTTTGCTCGCAGGCATAGGCAGACACCTAGAAAGGGAAGGGGGGATGGTTTTCCTGAGCAATTAGAAGTCCCTCTCAAATTCGTTAAGGCACTGTAATTGACTGCCAAATTGGCGCAACAGTTAATGAGGATAAGAAGGAAAAATATCAAGAAGTAGTTGCTAGAAGCCTTAAGAGTTCCGGTAATTCCAAAGAGTAGAGGGAATTGATAGCCGAAAAGGGCTGAAAGGAAACGAAAAAATGTGGAGCCTGCGTCGGCTAGGCCCTTGAGCGAAAGTATTTGGTAACTGTGGTTTAGGAGCAGACGGAAGAAAATGAGAAGAAATGGTAGGCCGTGTGTCACAACCCAAAGTTGTGACACACGGCAATGACGTTACTAAATTTGCGATATTTGTGTCTCAAAATAGATTTACAGGAGCTATCCAATGGCATAGATTAGAATTCCATCTGTGAGACAGGCAGACAATTTCATATACGCCGATTTTTCCTTAATAAACATAAGATAGTACGAAATTTTGAAACAATTTTCAGACAGCAGATTTTGATATCTTCCTCCTCCTAGCGATGGTAACATATTTACAACATAGTTTTTAGATTAGGCACGATTGTGATATTCACCCACCCCCCCAGGCCCTGCAAACAGTAATACTAATAATGATAATAATCATAATACTAATGATAATAATAATAATAATAGTAGTAGTAATAATAATAATAGTAATAATAATAATGATAATCTATATACTGATAAAATAATTCCTGTTGATATCGATCTATATCGGACCGGAAATCGTAAATCCCTCGAGGGGACACGTCACCTCCGGCCCCTGATTGGTTGAGAGTGGTAACGTCACGGCATCGGAGACGACTGATTGGCTGAAGGCGCCTGCGAGCAAAGCGAGCTCACTCGAAGGGCCGAGCCCCCGCGTAGCGAGTTCGGGCGTAGCTGTTGTTCGTAATAACAATAATAATAATAATAATGATAATAATAATAATAATAATAATAATGATAATAATAATAATAATAATGATAATAATAATAATAATAATAATAATAATAATAATAATAATAACAATAGTAATAATAATAAAGATAAGAATAAATCAATAAATCGATACTGACTTTATTATCAATTTGAGATTTTTATTTATGAGGCTCAAAATACTCAGAATGATAGGAGCAGTAGTGGGATTCAGCCGGTTCTTACCTATTCGCTAGAACCGGCTCACGCAAATTTGTCAGTTCGGCGAACCGGCTAACTGGCGAACCGACTAGTTGCT
Organism: Oratosquilla oratoria; assembly: GCF_046742065.1. Lineage (NCBI taxonomy): Eukaryota > Metazoa > Arthropoda > Malacostraca > Stomatopoda > Squillidae > Oratosquilla > Oratosquilla oratoria. The sequence continues at coordinate 82,888,310 of NC_134778.1, forward strand.
CAGCTGGTCAGTGGTCTTCTGCATCTCATCCGATAAGTACCGGGACGGTATGTTTCGTAACTTTCGTTAGTGATTTATTGCATAGTTTATTTACACAAGTGGTTACCAGTTTTTTTCATGTATATAGTGCTTGGTTTCTCTGTATATTTGTGTTATTAAACTACATTTTATTATAATTATGGACATACATACATACACGCACTCTCATACACACTCCTTAGGCCTACCCACACAAACATGTTTGTTTATAAATAACACAAATGCATTGCACACATGCACACACATACTCATGTACATGTACACATATGCACACGTGTAAGCACATACATAGCCTATACATGCACACACTACCCCCACACAAACATGCGTCCGTAAAAAAATAAATACACCTGCACTAGGTTGCCCAAATCGAATTTTTTGATCACGAGACTAACTATAGGTTGGCACCCAGGTCTATACCCCATTTTTTTTTTCCACCTGACAATTTTTCAGGTTTTTCGTATGTAAATATTTGAATATTTTTTACGTTTGGCAGCCAGAGATGCATTTTAATTATAATATTGTTAGTTTTCCATATTTCTAGTTAGAATATTTAATTGATAACAATAATATAAAGAAAATGTGGCTAAGAAGTGGTTGCAAATTAGTGTCAGATGGAAATACACCGACTATAACAGAACCGGCTGACGAAAAATTTGAATCCCACTACTGGATAGGAGCCATCCAATGATATAGTGAGACTAGTATTCTTTCCTCATGCTCACTTATGTGGACATCAATGTGGACACTTAGCTCAGTATTCAACACCGCCACCTGCTACATGCAGAGCATGAGGCACAGTGTGGACCGGCATAACAAAAAGTGGCTCAACCATATGGAGGGGGGGGGGGCGGTGGTGAGAAGCACCTCAATTTTTTACGTGGTCGAGTAGCTGTTTAGAATTAACTGTGGAATCCCCCCCCCACCATACACACACCATGCGACAAAGGCCCGAAGTGCTCCGCCGTCACTCAGGTCATGGTAACGTTTTTCTATTACTCAATTAACTGTTTGTGAGCATTAATGGTTAGATTAGATTAAATTAGGTTAGTTAATAAAAAAAAATACCTTGACTTGAGCAACGGCAGTATGGTGACGCAGCGCTGGTCAAAACCAGACTGACCGTCACACATGTGTGTGTTTAATTTGGGAGAGAGGCTCCCACGGGCTTTAGGTGTGAGCCCGTTTGGTGGGTGATTGTACATACGAGTGTGTGTGGGCCCAGCCACACACACTCATACATTCACAAGATGTGCACACGCATAAGAATGCGCATGCACATCTCCGTGAATGCACCCTTCTCAATATAGCTGAATTGGATGGTAGGTGGTGACATCTTCGTAAATATAATGTAAGAAAAGGGGAGGGGGGTGATCCAATGTATGAGTGTGTGTGACCTTGGCCACACACACTCATACATACATTGGATGTGCATACGCATGCAATATGCGTATGCACATCACCATGAATACACCCTTCCTGACAATAAGCATATATATATTGAAATTAAAAGGGGGGGGTGATTCAATGTATGAGCGTGTGTGGCCTTGGTCACACACACTCATACATACATTAGATGTGCATACGTATGCAATATACGTATGCACATCGCTATGAATTCACCCTTCCGAAAGAGACATGTATATATAATATATTAAAGGGGGGGCTGACACTCCACCAGCCGACGCAGTTCAAACTGACTTAAGTGGCTGCATAGGCGGCGCACAAGACCCTCAGATGTTGTCGGAGGCCCTCTCCTCAGAAAAGCAGTTGCGGGGCAATGCTTGAGGTAGTGGTTCAGGGTGGCTTCAGGGTGGCGGCAATGATGGCATCTCTTTTCTTCTGGTGTGGGGTTCGTCTTGATTTGCCAGAAACAACGGTCCTCCAGCCGCAGACGGAAGAGCAGAGTTTCCACTTTTCTAGGTGTGGAGCGAGGAAGTACAAGGGGCTCGTAGTCTGTGACTGCCCTGTACCACCTCGCCCTCTCTGACACCTCTGCCTCCAGTCTGTGCTCGAGGAACCGTTGTACCTGGTTAAGAGCCCTGGTGCGTAGACGCAACTGATTTCTGCTGAGAGGGACGACAACATCGACTTCAGGTCTTTTGCGCGCCGCTTCTGCTGCGGCGTCGGCTAACTCATTACCTGGGACGCCTACGTGGCTTGGCACCCAGTTGAGCGTAACACTCCTGCCTTGCTGATGCAGCTTCAGCAGGAGTGCTAGGATGGAGGTCAGTAGGCGTACAATGTCGCTGGGCTGTATCGATTCTAAACTGCCTAGCAAGGACTGTGAATCCGTGTGGATCACCACAGGACTAGCTCGAGATATTAGAGCATGCTCTAACGCTCCTTGGACCGCTATGGCCTCAGCTTGGAGAGTGGACGCATGATCAGATACTCTCCTGCCGTAGGTCAAACCATCCGTCACAAAAGCAGCCCCCGCACTGCGAGGCCTGTTGGGGTCTACAGAGCCATCCGTGTAATAGACCGCCGTTCCAGGTCTCGACAGTGCGCGGACGCCTTGTAGGGCCTGAGCTCGTACTCTCTCCTGGTCACATAACTTCTTCTTATTGGGAAGCTTTGTGACAACGAAAGTTGCAGGTATCGACAGCCATGGTGGTGGGGGCTTGAACTCTGGATGTGGAGAGTCCCTGCTTTTCTCAAGGAGAGTGCTGGTGAGCTTGAAGGAGTCCAGGATCTCTGCCGCCTGTGCCAGCCAGGTATCGGAGTGGATAAAAGTACCCAACCGTCCCAGAGCTGTCACAAGGCTCTGACTCAGGTCAGTTATCCTGGGGCTCTGGACCAACTTGGCAAGAAAGTCGACCTCCAGCCTTCTGACCCGTGATGTTAATGAAGGCAACGAAGCCTCCATTCGGAGGTTAACGATCTTAGTCCAAGGTTGAGCTCCTAGGATAATCCTTGCTGCGGCATTTTGGCAAGGCTCCAGGTCTTCAAGCTTGGCAGTCGCCACATTTATGAGAGCTGGGGCAGCGTAGTCCACCAGACTGCGGACTGCGTGCACATAGAATGTGCGAAGGACCCGATGCGTGGCACCGAGTGCCTTCCCCGTCATTGCTCTCATAACTGTGGTTCTTGCCTTCAGTCTCTCCTTGAGATAGGTAAGTTACACATCTCGAGCTAGGCCTATATACTCACCGAAGTTAGCAAGACGTCTCGACCACCTCCAGCCAGCACCCAATCAGAAACTCGGGAAAGCTCTCCGGGGACCTCGCTGAGCCGCCGACCTCCTTTAAAAGGACGGCGTCTTGCCGAGACAACCAGTTCTTTCAACTCAGCGCTCCTAGAGGTCGGACGTCTCTTCAACCAACTCTCTCCACAAGCTCCAAGTATCATCGCCGGCCGGTGGTGGCTGGGGGATATATCTCCTAGCTGCTGCCGGTCTGGCATGGCCGACCTCTACGTTGACGTCGGCAGGCGGGTTTACACCAAGACAAATACACACACACATTTCCCAAGTCACGTAAATCTCTGTTTTCAGAGTAGTGCTTGGAAGAAAAGAGGCACATGCACACTTTCTCGCTAGCAAAGCAGAGGCCCAAACCGTCTCTCTCAGTACGCCCAATCTGACCGCAGGCTGGTTGACGGAGAGACTTGGGACACCTTTCTGTCCGACCGGCCCGCAACCAAACGCTGGCCTCTCGCTGACGCTGGTGAGCGAGTTTACACTTCTGACATTTACACACAATTCCCAATCGCGTAATTCTCTGTTTTCAGAGTTGTGATTGGAAGGAAAGAGACCATACAACACCCGCCCGTCTGCCCCTCCCTCGCATCGCCACTGAATCGACTCTTCCGAAATCCAAACCCAGTCTGGGGATAAACAGGCAACGCTCGCCCCACCTGTGGCTCATCAGGAACGCGCTCGCCAGCGGTGGCGGCGAGGAGTTATCTCCTTGCCGCTCCCGTTCTGGTCACTGATCTCTTCGTTGACGTCGGCAGGCGGGTGTACACCGCCCGTCTGCCCCCCCTCGCACCGCCCCTTGATCAACTCTAAAAGGACTTCAAACCCAAAACCTGGGGATAATCAGGGTACGCTCGCCCCCCCTGTGGCTTATCAGGACCGCCCTCTACACGCGGAAAGTGAAATCAACTCACTTCTCGTAAGATACACACATACACCTCTCACGAACAGAGCCACAACACACGCACAAACATCCACACTTACTTTTTCTTCGACTAAAATTCGCTTCCTTTCTAACTTTCTCTTCTACTACATCTTCTCATTTCAGTTTACCTCCCACTAAAGATTTTTCCGTTTTTCCACCTTTCTCTACTACTACGCCTCCTACCATTTTCTAAACTTTCGTTGGTGATCCTAACCCCGTTGGTAATCCTAACCTCCGGCGTCAAACGCTGCCCTCCAAGCTCCCGGTCCAGTTCTCCTAAGCCACGACAACAAATAAGCCCCTAATCGCTCGCAATTCGCCCGGTGGCAATAGCCCTCTTTTATACACTACTATCTTTTCATTTTCTAACAGACATTCTTCCCCTCCCCCAAAACCCGATCCCGCGCAAGCGAGGTGGTCTTTTCTTGGAATCCAGAATCCAGTTCTTTCCAAGCAACAGTTCTCTCTAGCAAGTCGCCTCGTGACCAGTTCTCTCCAGCAAGTCGCCTCGGGCACAACATCTCCAAGCTTCAAGTGGCCCTTTGCACTCAGCCCACGACACTTGAATGCCCTTACCCTGGACCTTCCCTCCTGTGGCCCTTCGCTCTCAGCGCACGACACTTGAAGAGGCCCTCACTCCGGACCTTCCCTCTACGAGCCCTCGTCCGTGACCTCCGAGCCTAGTATTCATTAAATCTTGTGTGCCTTAGTGCAATTGTGAGTTTCATTTCCCTGGCTTGTCTGAACCTAACCACGACAGGAGGATCCCGGACGCCAACGGATCAGCGAGGGGGAAGGGGGGCTCTACAATTGATCCGTTGTTTAATCCATTGTTCTTGGAGAAATGAAGGAATGTCCAATTGTGAGCTTGTGAAAATAAGGCTACATGCGAGATGATATTAAAATTTATGTACGGGAAGTCCTTATACCCACCCTTATTGATATTTTGGCTGAACTTCTAATAAGTAGTTTCAGAAATGTCTAACAGTGAACTGACCACTGGGTGAATGATAGAAGTACAATGCCACAGGACGGTAGACCTCACAATGACATGCTGTTCATAGAATTATATACATTTTTTATTTACATTATGTCCAGACTTGCCACAGAGGTTATTTATGTACGGGAAGTCCTTATACCCACCCTTATTGATATTTTGGCTGAACTTCTAATAAGTAGTTTCAGAAATGTCCAACAGTGAACTGACCACTGGGTGAATGATAGTAGTACAATGCCACAGGACGGTAGACCTCACAATGACATGCTGTTCATAGAATTATATACATTTTCTATTTACATTATGTCCAGACTTGCCACAGAGGTTATTTTGGCCTTTCTCCACAACTAGAAATGTTTTATAGCTCCTACTTGATTGGTAGAGGAGAAAGAATACTGCCACTGAGTGTACAAGGCAACTAAAACGGGACGGAAGATAGGACTAGGCATCCAACTCTCTGTTGGACATTTCTGTAAGGAGTTTTCCAACAAGAGCCCTAAGGTTTGGGTCTTTAATGTACATGGGTGTGGTACAGATGAGAGTAAAAGGAATAACATAGGTAGTATGTTTGTGAGAAGGAAGATGGATACGTTGGCAATGAGTGAAATTAATTAAGTTGAAAGGGAGGGGTGAGTCTGAGTTTGGGGGTGTCGGGGGTGAAGAAAGGATGAGGTAGAGAAGGGGTGGCTATACTAGAAGTGAAGAAATAGGTAAGCGTGTGGTGGAGTGGAAGGAGGTTTCTTCAAAGTTAAAGTGGATGAATTTGAAACCGGGAAGTGAGATGTGGGTCTTTGTAAGTGCATATAGGCCTGGTATTGAGAAGAGTGTAGAAGAAAGGTAGGTTTTTGATAGATTTAAATAAGTGCATAGAGGGATTAGGGAGAAATGTCATTGCAGTGGTACTGGGAGATCTCAATACTTGTGTAGGAGATGAACCAATAGACAGAGTGGTTGTGGAGTGCCAGGAAAAATCATAGTGAAGAGGTAACGAGAGGATGGTAGATGGAAGGGTGGTAGACAGGGCTTTAATGGACTATATAGTGATAACTAGGAGAAGAGTAGGAAGAGTTTTGGATGTAAATGTATTTAGGGGAGAGAGTGGGGGGAATGCCGGGTCAAGTTTTGGTGGAAGGTAAGTTGAGAGTGGAGGATAGATGGAGAAAGAGGAAGAGGACAGAAGTTAGGGAGGTGCTTAGAGTAAACTGTTTAATAAAAAAGATAAGGAGGAGTACAAGAAGAAGTTGAGGGAAGAATGGAAGGAAGTGAAGGATAGAGTAGAGCTATAGGAGTGGAGGAGGAATGGGGATGCTTCAATGAGGGAGTCTCAAGGTGTACAAAGATGGTGTGTGGAACAAGGAGAACAGGAGGAAATAAAAGGAAGGGTAGTGAGCGGTGGAATAATGAAGCAAAGAATATTTTAGAAGAAAAAAAAACGAGCATACACAGAGTGATTACAAAATAGAATGAGAGAAACATATGAGAGGTACAAATACAGATATGTGAGAAAGCTATAGGAAAAGGTAAGGGTGTGTTTTGGTGTTTTGGACTTTTATGGATCTGGAAAAGTCTTATGACAGGATAGACAGAAAGGCACTGTGGGAGGTATTGCATATATACGGGAGAGGAGGAAAGCTTTTAGGAGCTGTCAAGAGTTTTTACGAGAGTAGTAGAGCGTGTGTAAGGATTAGAAATGGAGAGAGTGAGTGGTTCGAGGTAAAGGTGGGACTTTGTCAGGGATGTGTTATGTCACCCTGGCTGTTCAATTTATACATGGATGAGGTGGTGTGAGAGGTAAATACAAGGGTGGTGGGCCAGGGATTGGAGATGGTTAAAGAAAATGGAGAAAAGTGGGAGGTAAGCCATCTGTTGTTTGCGGATGACACTGCGCTTGTAGCAGGATCAGAGGAGGGATAGAGGATGTTAGTGACAGAGTTTGGGAAAGTGTGTGAAAGAAGGAAGTTGAAGATAAATGTGGGTAAAAGTAAGGTGATGAGATGTACAAGGCGTGAAAGTGGCAGCAGACTGGAAGTGAGTATTAAGGGAGAGAGATTGGAGGAAATGGATAGTTTTAGATACTTGGGTGCGAGCATGGCAGGAAAGGGAGGTGTGGAGGTGGAAGTAGAATGTAGATTGAGAGAAGCCTTGGGGGATTAAAAGTGTAATGAGAAATAGACATTTGGGAATGGATGCTAAGAGGAGATTGTATGAAAGAGTGATTGTACCGACAGCACTGTATGGGACAGAAACATGGAACATAAGAGGAAAAGAGAAGGAGTTTGAATGTATTTGAGATGAGGTGTCTGAGAAGTATGGTAAGGGTTACTAGGCTGGATAGAGTGAGAAATGAGGAGATGAGGAGGAGATCGTGGGTGGAAAGGAAGTTGGGAGATAGGGTGGATGAAAGAGTATTGGGATGGTTTGGATACATGGAGAGAATGAGTGAAGAAAGACTAGTAAAAGAGGTGTGGAAGGCAGATGTGGAGGAAGTGAACATGAAGGGGCGACCTAGGATGAGGTGGATAGATGTGGTAAAAAGGGGCTTTGGGGAAGAAGGGAATGTCTGTTGAGGAAGGACGGGAGAGGACAGAAGACATGGGTGAATGGAGAATGGTTGTGTATGGAGGAAGTTGTGATACATGAGATGGAATTGATGGGGGATGAGGGAGTATATGTGAGAAAATTTTGACGCAGCCCGATGGAATTTCTCCCTGTCCTCTCCTTTTCTGCACGAGGGGACGGAGAGGGGGGGGGGTGTCGCCGATTTAATGAAGCGGCCTTGCTGTGGATGTGCCGTGTCTTGCGACATTGCTTCTGACCCAGGGCAGTGGACAAGATGCAGGGATGACCCGTCATCCAGGAGGTGCCAAGATAAGAGGGAGGGAAGAGGGTGGAGGGGAGTAGAGTGTGATAGGGATGGATTGGGTGGGAGTGATTTTTATGCCTTTGTTTTTTGGCTACCTCTCATATAAGGAAAAAACCTTTAGTATATGTATGTACAAAGAAAAAAGAAGAGAAGTAAAACATAAGATGAAGGGGCAAAAAGGAAAACAGATATAAAATTGGGTAAGAGTATAACAGAATAAAATAAAAAGTAACAAAAAGATGTTTGGGGAGGAAATAAAGAAAGGAATTGGGGCGGATCAAGTACAGGAGAAAAGGCAAGAAGTTTAGATAGAGAGATGATAATGAAAGAGCCGGCGATAATAGGAAGGTGGGCAGAGTATTTTAGGAGTTCCTAAATGTGAAGGATGGTAGGAGGAATTGGTGGTTGCACTAGGGGGGGCGCTAAGAAAATGACAATGAGGAATATGGGGGAGAAATATGACAAGATGAGGTGAAACCAGTTATCAAAATGATAAGAGCAGGTAAGACATCTGGGTTAGATGGATATCATGCGGAGTGTCTAAAAATAGGAGGTACAGTGATGGTGGACTGGCTGGTGAAGTTATTTAATGTTTGTTTAAAAGAGAGTAGAGTGCCAGAGGACTGGGGAACTGCCTATATAATTCCGCTCTTCAAGGGAAAAGGGGACAAATGTGAGTGCAGCATTTTCAGAGGGGGTCATGTGTTGAGTGTAGTTGGAAAAGCGTATGGGAGAGTTTCGATTGAGAGGATTAGGAGAGGAACAGAGGAAGTAATTGGTGAGGAACAGTGTGGGTTTAGGACAAGTAGGGGTTGCGTGGATCGAATTTTTGTGGCAAGGCAGATATGTGAGAAAGATTTAGGATAAGGTAAAGATGTTTATTGGGCTTATATAGATTCGGAAAAGGCTCATGACAGGGTAGGCAGGGAGGCACTGTGGAAGGTACTGCAGATATATGGGGTAGGAGGAAAGCTGTTAAGAGCAGTCAAGATTTTTAAGAGAGTAATAGAGCCTGTGTTAGAATTAGAAATGGAGAGAGTGAGTTGTTTGAGGTGTAAACATGAGACTTCGCCAGGGATGTGTTATGTCACCTTGGCTGTTCAATGTGTACATGGATTGGGCAGTGCGTGAGGTAAATGCAAGGGTAATGGGCAGAGGATTGGAAATGGTTCAAGAAAATGGAGAAAAATGGGAGATAATCCAGTTGTTGTTTGCTGACGACACGGCACTTGTAGTGGGATCAGAGGAGGGATTAAGGAAGTTAGTGACAGAGTTTGGGAAGGTGTGCAAATTAGGAAGTTGAGGATAAAAGTGGGTAAAAGTAAGATGATGAGACGTACAAGGGGAAAGGATGGCACCAAATTGGAAGTGAGTATGAAGGGAGAGACACTGGAGGAAGTGGGTAGCTTTAGATACTTGGGGCACATGTGGCGTGAAAGGGAGGGATGGAGGTGGAGGTAGAATGTAGATTGAGAGAAGCAAGTAAACGCCTTGGGGGGATTAAAATGTGTAATGAGAAATAGACATTTGGGAATGGATGCTAAGAGGAGATTGTACGACGGGGTGATTGTACCGACAGCACTTTTTGGGGCAGAAACCTGAAACATAAGAGACGAAGAGTTTAAATGTGTTCAAAATGAAATGTTTGAGAAGTATGGTAGGGTTTATTAGGCTGGAAAAAATGAGAAATAAGGTGAGGAGGAGTTGGAAAATGAGTTGGGAGATAGGGTTAATGAAAGAGTATTGGGATTATTTGGGCACATGGAAAGAATGAGTGAAGAAAGATTAGTAAAAGAAGCATGGAAGGCAGAGGTGGGTGGATTGAATAGAAGGGGGCGACCGAGGATGAGATGGTTGGATGGGGTAAAAGGGGCTTTGGGGAAGAGGGGAGTGTCTGTTGAGGGAGGAAAGGAGAAGACAGAGGATAGGGTTGAGTGGAAAATGGCTGTATATGGGTGGTGCTGTGATGCGTGGGAGTGAGTAGGGGATGGGTGGTTAGGGAGTGGTTATGTGTGAATATTTTGACGTAGCCCATAGGAATTTTTCCCCATCTTCTCTTTTTCTGCATGAAGGGACGGAGAGGGAGTGTCGCCGATTAAATGAAATTACCTTGCTGTGGATGTGCAGTGTCCTGCTGCACTGCTTCTGACCCAAGTCAATGGGCAAGATCCAGGGATGATCCGTCATCCAAGAGAAGCCAAGAAAAAATGGAGGGGCGGTGAATGGGAGTAGAGTATGTAGGGATGAAATGGGTGGGAGTGGAATTATACCTTTGGACTTGGGCTACCTCCCTTGTAAGGGGTAAAAACCCCTTGGTGTAATTGGTTTTTGTGGAGCTTCATTCGTCATTGGCTTACGCCTTACATAAAACGTTTGACTCCTAACGTTTGAAACTTGTAGTGATAGAGATACGCATATGGAGTCCGTCATAAGGTCTCACTGACTATCGTCGCAGTTGCAGTTTATCTCGTTTTTCGCAAAGAAATCTTCAATTGTTTCCGTTCTGTCAAGACAGCTGTTTACTATAAATAACCGCGGGTCCCAGCTGTAGCAATAATTGTATATACACCTGGTGTTCTTATCATATACAATAAAAAGTAAGTGGAATCTGTTGAATATATTTGTTAAAAGATCTTCTAAAGGAGAAGGCAGTGTAACGTTGAAATATCACGTTCTGTACCAGGGAAAGTCGAACTGTGTCAGTGACAGGAGCATACTACCTCACGTACCGGTAATCCACATGTTCGAAGTAGTTTATATGTCACAGTTCTCTGTCATCCTTCCTTGAGGAAACTAAATCTAACGAATTATTTGATATGTGATACTTTCGCCTTGGTTCTTGTAGTGCCACTGAATAAAAATGCATCTGAATAATCCTCTAAATTTTCAGGTTTTATTTGATCAAACTACTTGACAGCTTTAGTCATTACAGAACATTGAAATTGATAGCAAAAACTGAAGAATTGGCCTGTTCTCTGCCCCCTGCTAGATTTGCAACCATTGAACATGGGAGCTATGCAAATAGAATGGTTCACTACTGTACATGTTCTCTGCCCCCTTCCTTGTTTAGGTTTACATAAAATATAAACTAATAATAATAAAGAAAGAAATAAATATAATTGTAAAGCTAAAATAGAGTTTTTGTTGATATGTGCTAAGTAATTAAGAAATGTAGCTGGCAAAAGTCTTCTGGCCTCCATGGACCACATGAGGAGGATGTCAGAGTCTGACATTTCCTCCTCAGACTGTTCACTTCTGTGTATGACTATATTGTCTAAGTTGTGAGATGTTTCTTATTTCTTTTTTTTATTTGAAAGATCTATATTCCTCTATGGAACAGTTACATTAGGTTAGGTTAAGAGCCATTGTACATGCTTGCATGATTCTGGAAATTTACTGTCAACTTGAGGGGAACATTTGGCAGTTTTCAGTAGACCTGCAGTGGGGTATTGACTACATAGTAACATTCACTTGTTATTTTAGGGATGGTTTTTGGGTGCTCCTACATATCAGAGTTTAAAATCTGCACTCATAAAGGAATGATGATATTTTAGTACTATTATGTCCCTCTTTTATACTGTCCTCTTGAACCTAGGAATTCCTCACTCGGTATGTAGTTGTGAAAGTAGTGTATGTAAGTTGTATGTGTTGCACAGGATAGTGGCATGTGAGTAATTTATGAGTTTTGTGTATGTTGGACCTATGAAGAGTGAATATGTTTCAATATCACCAGCTAGAATCTGTGGGAAGGCAGACACTGGAGTATTGACTCTTTATGTGAAAGAGAGAGGGTAGGGGTGTGGGGTTCTGAAAGAAGTGAAAAAGTTCTGGATCCCAGCCACCTGTCCCTTGTGGCCACACCTCTAGGTAGAGGTGGGGAGAATGAAACTGTTTCCTCTTTCAGTGGGCACTGGTGTCTTTTTATGAGCTTTTGTCCTGATGAGATGGTGACATTCTGTCTGTCACTGCTATGGTACCAGAATATTGAGATAGAGAATAAAACATAAAGGCTTCTGGGCTATAATGGAAGGTAGTCTGAACTTTGCAGTTCACTGGTACAGTTCCATCTAGAATGAACAATAAATTTCAGGTTCCCATCCCTCCTGAAGGCAGTCTTATTTTGGGAGTAAATAGTCACCTAGTTTGTATCCTAATGTGTTTAATGATCTTCACTCTTGTATATATGTCTATGCAGAATGGGCAAGAAGAGCAATGCAAAACGTGCTGGGAGCAACAAGAGTGGACCACGCCGCCTTCTGCCTCAAACGAGGTCAGAACTATCAAGTGTAGTGGATGAGGTCTTCAAGCGTAAGTAACAGATGTTATATTGGATTGGAATTTTGAGTAGAAAATTAACTCTCTGAACATGGTGACACACTGTTTAGATTATATTCATGATAGGCCAGATATCTTAATTCATAGCTGTGGAGTTGATGGTGTCAAGAGTGATGGGTCATTTAAATAAAGGGGTCACATGAAGAATTGTCAATCCAGTACGCTAGATATCAACCGTGGAGTAAAGATAAGGTTAGGTTAGGTTGAATAAGGGTTATGCTTATTGTCATCAACTTATGCAACCAAAGAATTGTAAACTTGGGATGGCCCACATGAAGAATTGTCACCCTCTCAAAGTCTGGGGTAACGATTCTTCATATGATCCAAATAAAGTCTTCCATCCTAGGCATGCCTTTTGGCTGTAAAGACCTGTATTATTGTAGCTATAAAAAATATGTTAAATAAGTTATAGGATGCATGGGGTTTTGTATTCCTTGATACACTTGTTAGTATCTTGTTTAGGATTAGTGAGCCTTGAAGATTGCAAAAGTTTCTGGTATCAAATATGTATATATTAATCTCATTGTATTGTACATGAAAGGAGCTTATGTATTTGGGGTCCTGTCTCTTATTCTTCAATTATCACACCTTGGGTTTTATCCTTTTTTAGACTCTTCCAGGAGCTTATGCATCTAAATGGAAAGCTGTATCTTTTCACATCCTTCAAACATATGGTCTTTTTCATTTTATTCTCTTGACCTTTAGCCAAAGAAACTAACTGCCCCCAGGTGCAACCCTCACACAGAAGTCACAAAGCACCTTATCCTATACTGCCCCACCTGCACTGGCCACTCAGAGGCAGCTGGAGAGTTAATAGATTTATAAATTGGTTCATAAACAAATGTTATATTGATGCCTGTGCTATATTAGGGGTATATGGTACCTGTGGAGAAGTTAGGTTCTTTGGTATTGTTTTGGTACTGGATAGCATTCTGAGAGGATGCCAATAAAAGCCACTTGTGAATATATGATGTTTTTTCTTCTAAATAACTACATTGATGATCTTACTCTGAAATGCAATTTTTTCTTCTTTTTCCAGGATGCACCAAAGTTCCCTCAGCAGTCACCCCAAGCCCAGCACAGGAATGGACTGAGTACACAGAGTTGTATGCACTGGTGGAGAAAATCAGGGCATATGAAAGTGGTAAATAGATATTTTATACAAGTCATGCGTGACTACAGTCTGTAGGGACACCCCAGAATTGTTCCTAAACCATTGGCTGCATACTACCACACAGTCACTACTGCATGATAACATGCAATCAATATCCCAATACAGGGTATTGACTACATTTTATGTATATGTAGAGCGCCAGAGGACTGGAGGAGTGCCCATATAGTTCCACTTTACAAGGGAAAAGGGGACAAATGTGAATGTAGTAGTTTCAGAAGGATCAGTTTGTTGTGTAGTTGGGGAGGCTTATGGGAAGGTTTTGATTGAGAGGAATAGAGGGAGTAATTGGTGAGAAACAGTGTGGGTTTAGGACAGGTAGGAGTTGCATGGATCAGATTTTTGTGGTAAAACAGATATGTGAGAAAGTTTTAGGAAAAGATAAGGATGTTTTTTGGGCCTTTATGGATTTGGAAAAGGCTTAAGACAGGGTATACAGGAAGGCACTGTGGGAGGTAATGCAGATATATGGGATATGAGGAAAGCTGTTAAGAACACTCAAGAGTTTTTACAAGAGTAGTAGAGCCTGTGTTAGAATCAGAAATGGAGAGAGTGAGTGGTATGAGGTAAAGGGATGTGTTATGTTGCCTTAGCTGTCATGGATGGGGTGGTGCAAGAGGTAAATACAAAAGTAATGGGTTAGGGATTGGAGATGGTTAAAAAAAAATTGAGAAAAGTGGGAGATAAGCTACTTGTTTGCTGATGACACTGCACTTGTAGCAGGATCAGTGGAGGGATTGAAGAAGTTAGTGACAGAGTTTGGGAAGGTGTGCAAAAGAAGCAAGTTGAAGATAAATGTGGGTAAAACAGGTGATGAGATCTACAAGGGGAGAAAGTAGCAACAGACTGTAAGTGAGCATAAAGGGATAGAGACTGGAGGAAGTGGATAGCTTTAGATTCTTGGGTGCAAATGTGGCAAAAAAAGGAGGAGGTAGAATGTAGATTGGGAGAAGCAAGTAAATGACTTGATGGATAAAAAAGTGTAATGAGAAATAGATATTTGGGAAAGTGAATGCAAGGTAATGCACATAGGTAAAAATAACAGTAAGTACGATTACAAGTTATTTGGAAATTTGTTAACAAAAGTGGATAGTGAAAAAGATCTCGGCATAATTATCAGTAACGACCTCAAATCATCCAAGCAGTGTATTTCAGCCTCTGAGAAAGCAGATAAGATTCTAGGACTGATTGCGCGATCTTTTGATTTCAAAAGTCCATCACTCATTAACAAGCTATATAAATTGTTAGTTCGTCCACATTTGGAATATGCTGTTTCCGTATGGTCACCAAATCTCATTAAAGACATTGACAGACTGGAAAAAGTACAACGGCGAGCCACAAAACTGATTCCAAATATCAAAAATAAATCATACGAAAATCGACTAAAACATATGAATCTGTTTTCCCTAAAAAAGCGTAGACTCAGAGGTGACTTGATACAGGTCTTTAAGATTCTAAAGGGAATTGACAACATCAAAAGTGACCAAATTTTCACATTGAATGAGAATCAGACAAGAAACAGTGGTCTCAAACTGTCCTGAAATAGATTCAATTTAGAAGTAGGTAGAAACAACTTTGCCAACTGTGTAGTTAATGAATGGAATAAACTTCCTGCACAGGTAGTGCAATGTAGTTCAGTTCGAAGCTTTAAGAATCATTTAGATATACACCTAAGCAAGATGCTGTAATGATTATAATTTATTTTATATTGTTTTTGTTTTGTTATCATTTGTCTGTCTGATTTTCATTTATTATTAGTTATATGTTAATTTATTATTATTTACTATTTACCTGTTTGTCTATTATCTAACTATACCTATGCATTTATTTATGTATTTTATTTGTTATTTACATTATTATAGTTTTTATTTATTATTTTATTATACGATTTTTTTCGCATCCGACCTAGATATGGACCAAAAGGTCTCCTGTCGGTATGCTCCGCCTTTGTAATCCTTTGAATGGATGCTAATAGGAGATTGTGCTGACAGCCCTGTATGGGGCAGAAACATGGAACATACAAGAGGAAGAGAGGAGGAGTTTGAATGTGTTTGAGATGAGGTGCCTGAGAAATATGATAGAGGTTACTAGGCTGGATAGAGTGAGAAATGAAGATTTGAGGAGGAGAACGGGGTTGGAAAGGGAGTTGGGAGAAATTTGATGAAAGAGTTTTGGGATGGTTTGGACACATGTATAGAATGAATGAAGAAAAATAAGTAAGTGGTGTGGAAGGCAGAGGTAGAAGGAGTGAACATGAGGGCGCAACAAAGAATGAGATGGGGATAAAAGGGGCATTGGGAAAGAGAGGAATGTCTGTTGAGGAAGGACAGGATAAGATAGAAGATTGGGGTGAATGGAGAATAGTTGTGTATGGGTGATACTGTGATACATGAAAGGGAGTGGGTGAGGGAGTATGTGTGAAAAAAATAATTTGATGCAGCCTGAAGGGATTTCTCCCCATCTTCTCTTTTTCTGCATGAGGGGATGGATGGAGAGGTGGGGGATCACTAATTAAATGAAGCAGCCTTGCTGTGGATGTGCTGTGTCTTGTGATACTGCTTTTGACCCAGAATAGTGGGTGAGATGCAGGGATGACGCATCAGACAGGAGGAGCCAAGATTAGAGGGAGGGAGGGGGGTGAATGGGAGTGGAGTATGTGGGGATGGAATGAATGGGAGTGGATTTTATGCCTTTGTATTTTGGCTACCTCCCTTGTAAGGAGGAAAAAGCCTTTGGTATATGTGTATATATATATATATATATATAGTATCAGGAACGTAGGGGACATGAGCCGGGCTGAAGACAAACTCTCCAAAGTTTTGCTAGTTTATTTATAGTTGGGCGCATAATGAATCAGATAAATAAGCTTGCTTCTGGCAGTGAGAGGAAGAGGAGGAGGAGATAGTGGCTGTCCTCAGTGAAGTCTCAGTGCTGGAGGTGGCTGGAGATAGCTCCCTCAGTCGTGAAGCCATCTTTCCTTTGTGAAATCCTGGTGACCTCTTATATTCACCAGGATCAGGTCATGACCCTTGCATTAAGTGTCCCTTGGGAGATGCTCAGCACAGCTGGGGGCTGCAGGTGTTCCAGGAGACTCATTTCCTCACAGCTTTCCACATAGAGTGGTGGATGTCTGGAACAAATTGGATGAAACAATAGTGTGTGCAAACACCATACATAAATTTAAAAACAAACTAGATGTTGCGAAATACAAAGACAGGACACTGTGAGCATAGCTCCCCCTCCCGTAGAATACAACTAGGTTAAATACACACACACACACACAAAAGAGTGCCACAAATTTGATCTGTTTCTATTCAAGGTTAATAGATGTAATGCAAGAAAAGGACAAAGGATTACAAAGGCGGAGCATGCTGACAGGAGACCTTTTGGTCCATATCTAGGTCAAATGCAAAAAAAATAATCATAATAATAATAAATGAATAAATGAAAACTATAATAATGTAAATAACAAATAAAATACATAAATAAATGCATAGGTATAGTTATTATTATTTTTTTTATTATTATTATTATAGGTTTATTCAACAATATTAAATACAATTAGACATACATATATACATTTTTTTTTACAAAATTGGTAGTTGAAAAGGGAGAGCGAGAAGCAAAGCTTATGGGGAGTTGCTCTCCCTTAAGGAAAAAATTATTTTTATTTATTTATTTTTGTTACATGGTAGTATGGTACATACACATCTACACACATATATACACACATACATGCATACACATATATACACACACACAATTGCATGCGTCACGACGTCCGCTAACTCCGACCTCACGTAGAAATCGGGGGCACGAGCGAGCATCGCAACTTGTGGGGGTCAGGTGAGAGGTGAGAGGTCAGGTCGATTGTTGACGGGACGATAATTGCTTAATGCGCAGATCTGGGTCACCGTGACCTGCTGGAATAGAAAAAAAAAGAGCGGCAGACTTGGGCAGTGCATGACAGTTTCTCCATGAATACAACCATGAAATGGACCTGAAGTGTTCAATATACTAATACTTATAGATTAAAGACTTTTTTAAGTATCGTTTGAATGATGATAAACATTTTGTCTTAGGTAAATCCTTTTCCAGTTTATTCCATGTGTTAACACCTATAATAGATAAGCATTGGCTTTTTTTGGTTGTTCTGTATTGAGTTTTAAAGAAGTCGTTTGTTTGCCTAGTCGCATAGCGAGTTTCGTAAGTTGAGTAAAATTTCAATATGTTTTGATTCATGTGTTTATTGTAGATTTGGTGCATAACAATGGCAGTTTTGTACTTTATTAAGTCATTGAATTTGAGTAGATTTAGTTTTTTAAATAAATTATTTGTATGTTCCAAACGACCTACATTGCAGATTATACGCAGTGCCCTTTTTTGAGAGGTAATTATGCGTTGAAGATTAGTTTGATAAGTATTACCCCAAATTTCTGAACAATAGTTTAAGTATGGTAGTAGTAGACTACAATAAATGGTACGTAGGGTATTTTCATTGAGGATATTTCTCATTTTATGCATAATTCCTAAAGTTTTGGATATCTTATTTATCACGTGATTTATATGATGTTTCCAATTAAGTTGATCGTCTAAATACACGCCTAGGAATTTACTGACGGACGCTTTTTCAATAATTTCGTTGTTTATTTTGATCGGCTTAGTACTTTCATTATTTTTGTAGAAAAGCAGGTAGTTAGTTTTTGATACGTTTAAGGATAGCTTATTGGCTGAAAACCAGTTGGATAGTTGACATAATCCTTCATTAATTGTCTTGATCAGTTTGTCGGAATTTGTATCGGAGCATAGAATGGTGGTATCGTCGGCGAACAGTATAAATTTCATAAGGTTGGATACATTTGTAATGTCATTAATGTATAGTAAGAATAGTTTGGGTCCTAGAACTGAACCTTGAGGTACTCCGCATGTAACTGGTAGAATGTGTGATCTTTCTTCCTCAATGGCCACATATTGTTTCCTGTTTTTTAGATAACTTTTTAACCAGTCATTAACTTTACCTCTTAGCCCATAGTATTCGGCCTTTCGAATTAGGATTTCATGATTTACTGTGTCAAATGCCTTTTTAAGATCAATAAATATGCCGGCTGTCTTTTTCTTTTGTTCTATATTGTTAGTTATCTCTTCAATTAATTCCATTACTGCTGTAGACGTTGAAAGATTTCGTTGAAATCCATATTGACTATGGTAAATGACGTCATTTTTTTTTAGAAATGAGTCAAGGCGAATTGTGAATAACTTTTCAAGAATTTTGGAAAACTGTGGTAATAGTGAAATTGGTCTATAGTTATTATAACTTGATTTGTCGGCTGATTTGAATATCGGTATTACTTTTGCTATTTTCATTGCATCTGGAAATATCCCTTGTTCAAATGATTTATTGCATATTGTCAGAAAATGATCTTTGATGATAGGCATAATTTGTTTTATGAGGTTCATATTGATTCCTGTGCAATCGAGTGATTTCTTGTTCTGCATTGATTTTACTGTGTTCATAAGTTCGTTTTCCGTGACGGGTTTTAAAAACATAGTGTTATTTATTCGGTGTTTCAAAAATGTCTCGTAAGTTTGATGTGTTGTCTTTATTTGTTTCGCGAGGTTAAGTCCTACATGGGAGAAAAATTCATTAAATTCGTTTGCCACTTCTTTTTTCTTTTTTTCTTTTTTAATAATGTCTATGAATTCATTGGTGTTATTAATTTTGTGCCTAGTTAAGTTGTTTATTACTTCCCATGTCTTTTTTATATTACCTTTATAACCTTCAAGCAGTGTGTCATAGTATTTTTTTTCACAGTTGCGTAAAATTGTTGTAAGTTTGTTTTTGTACACTTTGTATTTGTTTTCGTCTGTCAAGGACTTGCTTTGAATTGATTTCTTGTAAAGTTGGTTTTTCTTTCGACACGCGTTCTTAAGACCGTTTGTAAACCATGGTTTTGAGTTTACGTTACGTGGTTTTATTTCTACTTCTCTCTCTGGGCAGCATTTGTTTACATTACTCATGATAATGCTTACAAATTCGTTATATGATAGATTGGCATTTTCTGACTCGTAAACCTGATCCCAATTTTCTTCTTTTAACCACTTCAGTACGGGACTTAAATCTCGCGGGCAGCAGCCAATGCCAGCCGTATGACGTCACGTAATAATATTCTTATCATAAAATATAGTCGCCGCTTATATCGATCGATCGTTCTCTCTTTCACCCGCGAATTTTGAAAACCACAGAGAATGGGATTCAGGGCGCATTTGGGAGAATGTAAAAACACAGGGGCGACTACAATAAATATAATCAAGACGCCGATATGGCAGCGTCGCGAATCCACTTGCTCCTCATGACGCCTACGTGTGCGGCACCGTATGGAAGGGGTTAAGCATTGATTTAATTTTGCAATATCTTTTTCGTCAATTTTACGTTTAAGTACAATTCTGGGTTTTGTTATGCAGTGCATTTCTTTTGGACTGATAGTGAATACCGGTAGATGGTCACTTATATCACTTATTAAGATACCACTATGAATCTCGGAGTTTACAATATTGGTGAAAATGTTATCTATCAATGTTTCACTTGTATTTGTTATTCGGGTTGGTTTATTTATCAAAGGATATATACCTAAAGAGAAAATCATATCTGTAAAGTGTCTTGTTTGTTCATGAGTCTCATACTTAAGTAAATCTATGTTGAAGTCACCACAGAGATATAGATTTTTATTTCTAAATGGAGTTATGATTTCTTCAAGCATATTTGTGAACTCATTGATGTTTGTGCCTGGCTTTCTGTAAATACTTGTTATGACGGTATTCTTTTTAGTTTTACTGAAAATCTCAACAGCTACGCAATCAAATAGGTTTTCATACGAATTAGTGGATTGATTTATTAGTTTGCATGAAATTGATTTTTTTATGAAGATAGAGACTCCGCCGCCTTTTTGGATCTGTCTATTAGCACTGTAAGGAGTATAGTCTTGTAAGAAGTTTACTAGACATCCTGGGTCAATCCATGTTTCGCTTATCACTATAACGTCAAAGCTTTTATTGAGTAACTTGAGATAACAGTCAATTTTCTGATAATTGGCATTTAGGCTCCTTGCATTGATGTGAATTAGTGTGAAACCATCAATATCACGAAATACCGTGTCAAATTGTGTATCACTATAGTAATCGCTGTCTTTTGTTAATTTTGAGTAAAAATTTAATTCGGGGTCAATTTGGGTATTATTGTGATTAAATATCGAAAATTCCTTTTCTGATATTTTGTCTATTTCTTTATACTTCTTAATGGCGGTATATACATCTGGGTTTTTTGATGCGAGATTTGGCGCGGAAAACAAAATATTAATTTCTGTGTTTGAGATGGCATGATAGGGAAATGTTTTTGAGCAGTCTAGGCAGAACCAGTTATTGAAAATATTGGGGTTATTTTTGGTAGTATTTACGGGTATATTTGCACACATGAGATGATATAAATGTTTGCATAATGTACATTTGAGGTGATTGGTAGGGACAAGGGTATGGCATGAAGAACAGTTTTTTGATATGTTTGTTTTAGTTTTTGTGTTAGTTGTAGTGTTCATGGTTATGTTTGTGTTAGAAGATTAAGGAATGTGAACTATTGAAATTCAACTAATTGTTCAAGATTACTTACTTGATGTACTTTTTCATCCTTGCACTTGATATACACCTTGCAGTCTCTTGTCCATGTCGAGATGATCTTCCCTTGTTTCCTCATGTCGCGTGCTGTTTTGGCAATCTCTCCGGTTCGTTTTGTCAGGTGTTCATTCACGTAGACGCCCGTCCCCTTCAATTTCTTGGCGTTTTTCAGCACGTTCACCTTCGACTTTCTTGAAACGAATCTCACGATCACATTTTGGGTACCGTCCTGTTTTCTTTTTCCCAGTGTATGGCAAGCTGATATCTCTGTGTCTCTGATCTGTATTCCCTTGTTACTTAGAGAATGGATCACTTGATTTTCTACAATGTTCTGACCACTGTTATCTGCACTATAGTCGGAGTCACCTTTCACAGCTTCCGAATACGTTTTCACAATCTTTAAACCACTGATGATGATATCTTCTCTCCTCGTGTACTGCTCTAGGTCTTCCACTCTAGCTTGGAGATTAACTACAGTCGATTTGAGATATTGTATCTCCTGCCTTTGTTGTTTAACTATCTCTTTCAGCTCGCTTAGGAACTGTTGGTCTTCTTTCCTTGCTTGCATCAGGAACTGTCTGTCCTCTTCTCTTGCTTTCACAAGACTCTCCACCATATCTTCAAGTTTCTTGGAGCTGTTGCTGTTTCTGGTATGTGCCATGTTGAATTACTTTCTCGTAGGGAGCTCTGAGTGGAGGGTGTTAAATAATAAACAAACAGGTAAATAGTAAATAATAATAAATTGACATATAATTAATAATAAATGAGAATCAAACAGACAAATGATAGCAAAATAAATGATAATCATTACAGCATCTTGCTTAGGTGTTTATCTAAATGATTCTTAAAGCTTCGAACTGAACTACATTGCACTGCCTCTGCAGGAAGTTTATTCCATCCATTAACTACATGGTTGGCGAAGTTTCTACCCACTTCCAAATTGAATCTATTTCCAGACAGTTTGAGACCATTGTTTCTTGTCTAATTCTCATTCAGTGTGAAAATGTTGTCACTTTTGTTGTTGTCTGTGCTTTCCTGGATTTACAAAAGGCGTTTGATAAAGTACCACACAAAAAATTAAGATGACTCAAAATAGCAGGAGGTATACAAGGAAAGCTATTGAAATGGATGGAAGATTTCTTGTATGGAAGAAAAATGAGAGTGGTGCTCAGAGATAAGAATTTTAAGTAGAGTCCCACAGGGTTCAATACTGGCTCTGATAATATTTGCTATATATGTAAATGACATGGATGAAGGTGTAGAATGTTATATGAACTTCTTTGCAGATGACACAAAACTATCAAAGAAAGTAAGTACAGAAAAGATTGTGAATCACTACAGAGAGATCTGAACAAGGTGTGGGAATGGAGTCAGAAGTGGGAAGTGGACTTCATCATTAAGAAATGTAGTATAATGGAATTTGGAAAGAGTAAAAAAAAAGAATATCAGGATAATATATAATTGGTGCAAAGGAAGTAAAGAAAGTTGGGTCCAAAAAGGACCTATTAGTAATCATCACCAAGGACATGTCCCCAGACAAGCAGATGAACAAAATAGTCGGAGAAACTTCTAATTTGTTAGGATCAATAAAGGTGGCTTTTAATTACTTGGATGAGGAAACGGTAAAGAAAATACTAGTCACACTGATAAGACCAAGATTGGAGTATACAGCGACACTGTGGACACCCAATACAAAAAAGAATATAAGGAAAATAGAAATAATCCAAAGAGCAACAACAAAGATGGCCCCAACACTTTCAAAACTAATCAAGGTTCTGTATTTGGTCTGATAATGTTTGCTATTTATTGTAAATGACATGGATGAGGGTGTGGAATCTTACATGAGCTTCTTTGCAGATGACACAAAATTGCTGAGGAAAGTGAGTACTGAAACAGATTGTGAGTCGCTGCAGAGGGATCTGAACAGGGTTTGGGAATGGAGTCAGAAGTGGGAAGTGGACTTCAACATTAAGAAATGTAGCATAATGGAATTTGGAAAAAGTAAAAAAAATAATATCAGGACAATATAAAACCAGTACAAATGAGGTAAAGTGGAATCTGAAAAAGACCTGGGAGTAATCCTCACAAAGGACATGTCCCCTGATAAACAAATAAACAAAATTGTTGGGGAAACCTACAACTTGCTAAGATCAATAAAGGTGGCTTTTGCCTACTTGGTCAAAGAAATGGTGAAGAAAATACTACTCGCACTGATAAGGCCAAGACTGGAGTATGCAGCAACACTATGGTCACCCAGTACTAAAAAGAATATAAGGAAAATTGAAAGAATCCAAAGAGCAACTACGAAGATGGCCCCAACACTTTCAAAACTGTCATATGAGGAGAGATTGTCAAAACTGGAATTACCAACTCTGGAACAAAGAAGAGAAAGAGGTGACTTGTTGACCATCTATAGAATCATGAGAGGCATGGAAGTCCTTGATAGAGAAGACTTACTAAATTGGGATAAGAGAAATACAAGGGGACATGAAAGGAAGCTCAAAAAGGACAGTTATAGAAGAGACCTGAAAAAGAACAGCTTTCCACAGAGTGATGGATATATGGAACAAATTGGATGAAACAATAGTGTGTGCAAAAACCCTACACAATTTTAAGAGCAAATTAGACACTACAAGATACAAAGACAGGACACCTCAAGGGTAGCTCCCCTTTCTATAAGATACGACTAGGTAAATACACACACTAGCACATACATCTTCAGAATTATGAAAGGGATGGAAGTTCTTGATAGAGATGACCTATTGAAATGGAACAAAAGAGAGAAACAAAAGGACACAATAAGAAGCTAAAGAAGGACAATTACAGAAAAGACCTGAAAAAGAACAGTTTCCCACACATAGTGATCGATGTCCGGAACAAACTAAACAGTGAATGCCAGAACTATACAGGAGTTCAAGAATAAACAGGAGGTGGGGAGATATGAAAATGGGTCACAACGAGCATAGCTCCCATCCCGTAAAATACAACTAGGTAAATACAACTAGGTAAAATACAGAAAAAGACTGTGAACCACTACAGAGAGACCTGGACAAAGACTGGAAATTGAGCCAAAAGTTGGAAGTGAACTTCAACATTAAGAAATGTAGTATAATAGAGTTTGGAAAAGGTAAAAAGAAAAAAAAAGAAGAAAAGAATATCAGGACAATATAAAATCAATACAAAGGAAGTAAAGTAAGTTAGCTCTGAAAAGGACCTAGGAGTAATTATCACCAAAGACATGCCCCCAGACAAGCATATAAACAAAATAGTCGGAAAAACCTACCATTTACTAAGATCAATAAAGGTGGCTTTTAATTACTTGGATGAAGTAATGGTAAAAAAAGTATTAGTCACACTGATAAGACCAAGATTGGAGTATGCTGTGACACAATGGACACCCAGTACAAAAAAGAATATAAGGAAATTAGGAAGAATCCTATACATGGATTCCAAACTTATACATGGATGGGGTAGTGCAAGAGGTAAATGCAAGGGTAGTGGGTCAGGGATTGGAGATGGTTAAAGAAAATGGAGAAAATTGGGAGGTGAGCCAGCTGTTGTTTACGGATGACACTGCGCTTGTGGCAGGATCGGAGGAGGGATTGAGGAAGTTGGTGACAGATTTTGGGAGAGTATATGATAGAAGAAAGCTAAAGGTAAATGTGGGTAAAAGTAAGGTGATGTTATGTACAAGGGGTGAGAGTGGCAGTGGACTGGAAGTGAGCATTAAGGGTGAAAGACTGGAGGAAGTGGATAGTTTTAGATACTTGGGTGCAAATGTGGCAGGAAAAGGTGGAGTGAAGGTGGAGGTAGAATGTAGATTGAGAGAAGCGAGTAAATGTCTTGGTGGATTAAAGAGTGTAATGAGAAATAGACATTTGGGAATGGATGCTAAGAGGAGACTGTATGAAGGAGTGATTGTGCCAACAGCACTGTATGGGGCAGAAACATGGAACATAAGAGAGGAAGAGAGAAGGAGTTTGAATATGTTTGAGATGAGGTGTCTGAGAAGTATGATGGGGGTTACTAGGCTGGATGGAGTGAGAGGTGAGGAGGTGGGGAGGAGAACGGGGGTGGAGGGGGAGTTGGGAGATAGGGTTGATAATTGAGTATTAGGATGGTTTGGACACATGGGAAGAATGAGTGAAGAAAGACTAGTAAAAGAGGTATGGAAGGCAGATGTGGAGGAAGTGAACATGAAGGGATGTCCTAGAATGAGATGGATGGATGGGATAAAAGAGGCTTTGGGGAGGAGGGGATTGTCTGTTGAGGAAGGACAGGAGAGGACAGAAGACGGGTAAATGGAGAATGGTTGTATATGGATGATGTTGTGATGCATGAGGTGGAATGGGTGGGGGGATGGGGGGTGAGGTAGTATGTGTGAGCAAAATTTGATGCAGCCCAAAGGGATTTCTCCCCGTCTTCTCCTTTTATGCATGGGGGGACGGAGAGGGGGGGTTGCCGATTTAATGAAGCGGCCTTGCTGTGGATGTGCTGTGTCTTGCGACACTGCTTCTGACCCAGGGCAGTGGACAAGGTGCAGGGATGACCCGTCATCCAGGAGGTGCTAAGATAAAAGGGAGGGTGGAGGGGTGTGGAGTGTTTTCAGGGATGGAATGGGTGGGAATGATTTTATGCCTTTTTCTTTTTGGCTACCTCCCTTGTAAGGGGGAAAAAGCCTTGGTATATGTATGTATGTATGTAGGAAGAATCCAAAGAGCAATGACAAAGATGGCACCAACACTTTCAAAATTGACATACTAATAAAGATTGGCTAAACTGGAACTACCAACCCTGAAACAAAGAAGAGAAAGAGGAGATCTATTGGCCATTTACAGAATCATGAAAGCCATGGAAGCCCTTGACAGAGAAGACTTATTAAAGTGAGATAAAGAAAAATGAGGGGACATGAAAAGAAACTCAAAAAGGATAGTTATAGAAGAGATCTGAAAAAAATAGTTTTCTGCACAAAGTGGTGGATGTCTGGAACAAATTAGATGAAACAATTGTGTGTGCAAACATCATACAAGAATTTAAGAACAAGCTAGATACTGAAAGATACAAAGATGGGTCACTACAAGCATAGCTCCCCTTCTCATATAATACAACTAGGTAAACTAGGTAAATACACACACACAACCTGGGAAGAAATGATAAGTGGTGCCCTCCATGGCTTGGTAATGGCTCCAATCATGTTTGCCATATATATAAATGACATGGATGAAGGAGTGGAATGTTATATGAACTTCTTCGCAGATGACGCAAAAATACTAAAGAAAGTACATAGGAAGATTGTGAATCATTGCAGATAGACCCAGACAAATTCTGGAAATGGAGTCAAAAGTGGGAAGTAAACTTCAATATCAAGAAGTGTGGTATAATGGAAGTTGGAAAAAGTAAAAATAGAATATCAAGAAATTATAAAAGAGACCTTGGAGTAATAATCAGCAAAGACATGTCACTGGACAAACATATCAATAAAATAGTTGGAGAAACCTTCAGCCTATTAAGGTCAATGAAAGTAGTATTTGACTATTTGGATGAGGAAATTATTTAAAAAATATTAGTTAAACTAATAAGACCAAAACTGGAGCACGCAGCAACACTATGGACACCCAGTAATAAAATGAATATAAAGAAAATAGAAAGAATGCAAAAAGCAATGACAAAGATGGCACCAATTCTCTCCAAATTATCATATGAACAAAGATTGTCCAAATTGGAACTACAAACTCGGGAACAAAGAAGAGAAAGAGGAGATCTACTGACTGTTTATAGACTACGGTAATGAAAGGAATGGAAATCCTAGATAGAGATGATTTATTAAAATGGGACAACAGAAAAACAAGAAGACATGAAAAGAATCTCAAAAAGGATAATTACACTGGGTAATAAATTTTTTTTTTTTTTAAATCGTCCAGGGTTTTCCAGTGGAATTAGACTAATTGTGATGCTCTGAGTCCAAAAATGCCCTTGGTTTTTCTCAATCAGGTCAGGATTGTTTGCTACAGACATTTAAGAAAAAAAACGATTTTTCGTCCAAAACCCAATTTCTGCGGATCATAAAAATTCAGTTTTTCCGTTTTCCTGGGGAAATAAAAGTCAACGTATCCAAATTCATTCATTTTTTATATACTCGATTACATATGATAAGCTTAATACATGTACATGAGCGTTACGTGACACAAAAGTTCGGAGTTCACGGCGTAAATCGCCGTTTCCTCGAATTCCGTGTGTGAGCAGCTGCTGGGTTGTCTCTCTTCAGCGACCAGCAGTAGTCCGCGAGCATGACTGCGTCCCACCTCCCCTGGTACCTCTCCTCCATTTGACGCATGTCCTGATGGAACCTTTCTCCCTGCTCGTCGCTGACCGCACCAAGGTTTTCAGGAAACTTCTCCATGTGTGAGAACAGGAAATGCATCTTTATACTCATCAAACACCCGAGGTTTTGGAAGTTCTTTATCATGCTGTTGATGAGTGTGGCGTGGTTTGCTGCTTTCTTGTTCCCCAGGAAGTTGTTCACCACCTGCACAAATGACCTCCAGGCGGTGCACTCTAGCGTGTTCATGGAGTTTTCGAACTCTGTGTCCTTGATGAGCTGCCGTATCTGTGGGCCATCGAAAATGCCGGCCTTCAGCTTCTCAATGGTCACTCCAGGGAAGGCTCGCCACAGGTAGTTGAAGCACCTCCCATCCTTGTCCAGAGCGTGCGTGAACTGTTTCATTAACCCAAGCTTGATGTGAAGTGGTGGGAACAAAATCTTTTCCCGGTCAACAAGAGGTTCGTTTATGACGTTGCTCGCCCCAGGTACTAACTGCTCTCGTGCCGGCCACTCTTTCTTCACATAGTGCTGGGCTCTGTCTCGACTGTCCCACTTACATATAAAGCATGGGTACTTTGTGTACCCGGACTGCTGACCAAGTAGAAAGTTCACCATCTTAAGGTCGACGCAGATGAGCCATTGGTGCTGCTCATATTGGATTTTGTCGAGCACGTACTTGACTGCTTCATATTTCTCTTTGAGAGTTGTGGAGTGCACAAGAGGAATTGAGGCGAACTCGTTCCCATTGTGGATGAGCACACTCTTCAAAGAGCGCTTGCTACTGTCTATGAAGAGTCGCCAATCTCTCGGATCATATTGAGGAGTGCCGAGTTTAACAAGAAGACCGGCGACATCTCGGCAGTACACGAGGTCTTCCTCCTGGCAGAAGTAGCCCATGTAGTCCTGATGCCTTCTACGAAAGAACGTGATACGCGCGTCCTCGCCGAGTAGATTTTTCTCTTTGAGTCTGGAGGCCAACAGCTCGGCGGAAGTCTTCGACAAGCTGAGATCCCGAACCAGATCATTAAGCTCACATTGTGAAAAGGGCTGTGGACCATCTTGTGTTTCATACTCTTCTTCTATATCTCCTCCCTCATATGCAGTGGTGGCCTCGTCATCGCTGTCAGGAAGCTCTCTGCACGCTGGTACAGGAAGTTCTTCGCAGTGAGCAACTGGACGGCGGGCAGATGGAAGGTCGGGGTACTGGAGGCTGCTCCGATTCTTCTGGTTGATGCCAGTAGTATTGATGGCGCAGAAGTAACAATCCGATTCATGGTCAGACGGCTCCCTCCAAACCATCGGAATCCCAAACTTCAGTGAAGTTTTCGTGCCCTTCGTCCACCGCCGGAGGTATTCCACGCACGTCATGCACACCGTGTGCGGTGCCCAGGACTTATTTTGGTCACCCAGCTTGACTTGAAAGTAAGCCTGGTATGCGCGCTTCACAAAGCTTGTGATGCTCTTCCTGTGCATTGACAGCGTGTATTCTCCGCAAATGTAGCAGAAAATGTCAGGATTATTCCTGCATGACCGTCGCGCCGAAGCCATATCAATACCCTGAAAAGAAAGAAATAAGTCAATTAGTCAATTTCAAACAGAAACACACCAGAAGCAACCATTTATATATGAATAATTCGCTATATTCTTCAAGAAAAATAGGATTGAACTCAAAACCCTTCAAATTATCATATGTATAGCTCGTCAGGTAGGCCTATGGCTGTATCTCAAAAAGTTGACCTGATTGAGCAAAACCAATGTGATATTCGGACTCAGAACACCAAAATTAGTCTAAATCAGCTGAGAAACCCCTGACGATTTTTTGGCTGTTACCCAGTGTTATAGAAGAAATCTAAAAAATAATAGCTTCCCACTTAAGAGTGGTGGATACCTGGAATAAATTAGATAAGGAAACAGTGTGTGCAAACACTATTCAAAATTTTCAGAAAAAAATTGATGCTGAAAGATACAAAAACAGTCATCATGAGCATAGTTCCCTTCCTGTATAATGCAACTAGGTAAATACACATTTATATATTCATTGATGTATTATTCTTTATTATATCTATGTAAAAAGTACTATAACATTGGCTCTAATACCAAAACAAATATTTTCAGTATTGTTACTCCTAAATAAATGGGCTTTTATCATAAAACAGTAGGTTTAATCAAGAGGGGAGTTGTTAGTTATATAATCAGTAAAGGAAATTAACTTTCTACAGGGTTGATAAAATGTAGCAATATGTAGTTTAAAATTGAGACCAACCTTTGATATGCTACAGCAATCTTATAATTCTTTGCAGAATTGGTGCTTCCCAAGTATAAACGCATGGATGAGGTGTCAGCTTTTATGGTCTGGCTACAGGAAAAAGGAGTCCAGGTATGTATAAATATGTTTGTCAAGAAGGTGCACATTTAAGTGGCAACATCAAGTTGGTGGAAGGATGATGGAACCCTGAAAGGCACAGTATCCTAAGGAAGAACTGTCAACTTGACCAATGCACAGAGCAGCTAACAGCCCTCTGTTTTCACCCAGAGGTGTGACTCCAGAATAGGCCCACTGCTCTTTCAATCTTTCACAACATTTTAGATTCCTTCCTTTAATTTCTTCATTTAAGGCAGACAGTTTGCCAGAGCCAGCCCTACCAAGGTGTAAGGTGTATTTACTTAGTGGTACCAATATTTAATGTACAGTTCTTGCTTAGTTTTTAATAATTCATGTTTCTTTACAGGTTGATGGAGTGACCATAGCTGATTATGGGGCAGAAGGTTTGGGGCTTCAAACTGAGAAGGACATTCCTCAGGGTCATCCAGTTATCACAGTCCCTGTTCATGCTATGATGACAGAAGAGACAGCCAAAAAATCATATTTAGGTATGAAGCTGATCCTTGCCTGATGATTAAAGTATTTTTATAGAAGATATTGCATATATATGGGATAGGAGGAAAGCTGTTAGCCATCAAGAGTTTTTGTGAGAGTAGTAGAGCCTGTGTTAGAATTAGAAATGGAGAGTGAGTGGTTTGAGAAGGTGATGAGATGTACAAGGGGAGAATGTGGCAGCAAATTGGAGGTGAGTATTAAGGGATAGAGACTGGAGGTAGTGAAGAGCTTTAGATACTTGGGTGTGCATGTGGCGAGAAAAGGAGTGGGGGTGGAGGTAGAATGTAGATTGAGAGAAGCAAGTGAATGTTTTGGGGGATCAAAGAGTGTACTGAGAGACATTTGGGAATGGATGTTAAGAGGAGATTGTATGAAGGAGTGATTGTGCTGACAGCACTGTATGGAGCAGAAACATGGAACATAAGAGAGGAAGAGTTTAAATGTGTTTGAGATGAAATGCCTGAGAAGTATAGTAGGGGTTACTAGGCTGGATAGAGTGAGAAATAAGGAGGTGATGAAGAGAATGGGGGTGGAAAGAGAGTTGGGAGATAAGATTGATGAAAGAGTATTAGGATGGTTTGGACATATGGAAAGAATGAGTGAAGAAAGATTAGTAAAAGAGGTGTGGAAGGTAGAGGTGGAAGGAATGAACATGAGTGGGTGACCAAGGAGTAAATGGATGGATGGGGTAAAAGGGGCATTGGGAAAGATGGGATTGTCTGTTGAGGAAGGATGGGAGAACACAGAAGATAGGGGTGAATGGAGAATGGATCTGTATGGATAATGCTGTGATGCATGAAAGGGAGTGGATGGGGAGTGAGGGAGTATGTGTGAATGATATTTTGATGCAGCCCAAAGGGATGTCTCCCTGTCTTCTCTTTTTCTGCATGAGGGGACAGAAGGGGTTCACTGATTAAATGAAGTGGCCTTGCTGTGGATGTGCTGTGTCTTGCTACATTGCTTCTGACCCAGGGCAGTGAGTGAGATGCAGGGATGACCCAATGTTAGTTCCGCTGCTACTAACACTTTCAGTAAGTCCTCAGTCACTTACAATTTTCTTCACTTTCTTTTATCCACTTATATTTGTACATTATTCATCTGTAGGCCCCATGCCTCTTTCATCCTACGTAGTCAAGTTCCATTATTCAGTATGAAGGTGAATTAAACATAAATTTTCTTCTTCTTTTCTTCCGAATAATGTTACACTTCTACAACTTAGTTGAGTAAGTACACCATAGGACTCCCACCTGGGATCCTTGTACACCCACCAAGCCAAGTCTGCTTCGACGTCACTATTTAATTCATCCAATAACTTTGAACATTACAGATAAGTGCCACCCTTTAACCACTTCACTCCGGGACTTAAATCTCGCGGGCAGCAGCCAATGCCAGCCGTACGACGTGTCGTAATAATACTCGCATTATAAAATATAGTCACCGCTTATATCGATCATTCTCTCTTTCACCCATGGATTTTGAAAACCATAGAGAATGGGATTCAGTGCATATTAGGGAGAATGTAAAAATGCAGGGGTGACTACAATAAATATAATCAAGACGCCGATATGGCAGCGTCGTGAATCCACTTGCTCCTGATGACGCCTACGTGTGCGGCACCGTATGGTAGGGGTTAACCTCTTCACTCCGGGCCAAAATCTCGCGGGCAGCATTATCTGCCAGACGTACGATGTGTCGTAATAATACTCGCATAATAAAATAGTCACCGCTTATATCGATCGTTCTCTCTTTCACCCGTGAATTTTGATAACCATAGAAAATGTGATGAAGACAGTTTAGAGAGTATGTCATTACGCAGGGGCAACTACAATAAATATAATCAAGACGCCGATATGGCAGCCTCGCATATCCACTTGCTCCTCATGCCGCCTACGTATGTGGCACCGTATGCATGACTTTACCTCCATGCACCAATAATTTCTCTCCTCCTCCACCCTTTTCTCTAATCAGAAAGGCAGTTATACTGTCTCAACCAGTACTGCTTACACAAGCACTTCTGTCACGAAGCGAAAGTGGCTTAGCATATACATTTTGCAACATCATCACCTCTATTAATACCCTAGCTTGTGTTTACAAATATTGGATGGTGAGTGAGAATGTGCAACTCTGCAACTTCCTCTCGGCCATTGTTTCAAAACATCAAATTAAAAAAATGAATTCCTCCACCTACCCCTCTATCTACCTACTTGTCTACCTCAATCTACCGGCCTCTTACACCCGTTATCCACGAAGAGCCAAGAGAAGAGGGAGGGAGGGTTGGTGAATGGGAGTGGAGTATGCGGGGAGGGAATGGTTGGGAGTGGATTTTATACCTTTGTTTTTGGCCACCTCCCATGTAAGGGGGAAAAGGCCTAGTACCTAGTCTCTAGAATAGGCCCACTGCTCACTTGATCTTTCACAACATTTTAGAATCCTTCCTTTGATTTCTTCATTTAAGGGGGACAGTTTGCCAGAGCCAGCCTTACCAAGGTGTAAGGTGTGGATAGGCTTACTTGATAAAAAGGAGCTGTTAGTGAAGGGACCAGAGACCATGAGATGAAAGGGGGGAAAAGGCCTTTGGTATGTATGTACATTACAATTTCGTATTGATGGTCATCTATAGAGGCATATTTCTAAGCTTGCAATAACCTGTGATTTGATTTATTGCTGGAGTAGGTGATTGTCAATATGAAAGTGTATTGAGTACCTCATGGACGAAGGATCCCCGCCCCCCCCTGATCAGGTCAAAGGCAATGCAGTAGGACCCATCACTATTTTTAGTAATAATAGTAAATGTGTAATATATATATATATATATATTTCAGAGGGAATGTGAATGGTATTTTATTTTTTGGGTAAGAGGGGAATGTTCAGTTGGGAAGAGAGAGGGCAAGAGTTAGGGGTGAGTTGAGTTGTTGTGAATGGATAATGTAAATTGACACAGCCTAAAGGGATTTCTCATGTCTTCTCTGTATTTCTCATCAGTTGATTAGAGGGTGGGGGGGGTTAAAATGTAATGAGGAAGTGGGGGTGTTGGATAGGGAGCTTTCACCAAAAAATTGGGACCACCCAGGAATTGAATCCAGGATAACCCAATTGCATGGGAGTCATGCTTACCAATTACACCATGGTCACCTCCAGTGACCACTCACACATCTCCCCTTCGGCCCTGGCTGCTGGGGGTAGATCCAAGAGTTTGCACTGTGATAGGATCCTACTCACTGTGCCATGTTGGATAGGGAGCTTCACTGAAAAGTCGGCACTGCTTGGGAATCAAACCTGGAACTTCCCTTTTGCTGGGTAGGTGTGCTTACCAATTACACCATGGTCACCACTAGTGACCTCTCACACAGGGGATAAATCAACTTTGGCCATTGAGCCTTGCTATGGGGTATTTTGTGTTGTATTTCTTGACCCAGGTAGTGGGTAGGAGATGGGATATCCCTTCATCTACAAAGAATGAAGGTAAAAAGGAGAAGAAATAAATGTTGAATGAGTGAAAGGTGGGTGCTTGTTTTTGCTGGCCAACCTGCTTATAAGGAGTAAAAGTCCTTTTTGTTGTATGTGTTTATTCTATGACTTTATTCAAAATATTTTTTTTTCCATATTTGGAACAATTAGCAAGTACAAAACTGACATCATAAAAATGAATATAATATGAAAAATTTGAAACTCTTTTTAAGTTACACTTCACATTGTTCTTACCCTACAGGGTCGTTGATTGAACGGGATCCCATCCTTCAGCACATGGGCAATGTTTCGTTGGCCCTCCATCTCCTGGGGGAAGCTGTCAACCCAGACTCCAAGTGGGCACCATATATACATGTGCTGCCTGAGTCCTACAGCACTACTCTTTACTACACACCTGAACAGATGCAGTTGCTCAAAGGATCTCCTGCTCTAGGTTAGACACATTAAAAATCATGAGTTGGCAAACATGTGGTCATTGGTAGCCACAGTAAAGATAGAGAAGAGGCAGTTTAGGAATACAGAAAAGTGGAAGAGGTGTCAGAATGGTTTGTAATATTGGTGAGATGTAGGATGTCATTTATATTTCCATTAATAACATATTTTTGCAAATGCAATAGAAATTATGATGAAATTGCTAAAAGTGTTTTGTAATTTTGCCATGTGCCACTCTTGCAGAGGAAGCCTTGAAGATGTTTCGGAACATTTCCCGGCAGTACTCCTACTTTTACCGGATCTTACAGTCCCTACAAGAGGCCAAGAGTTGGCCTATACGAGATTTCTTCACTTTTGATTCGTACAGGTGAGATTCATACTTTGATTCTTCACACTTTTGGCTCTATGATATATATATATATATATATATATATATATATATACATATATATATATATATATACATACATACATACATACATACATACATACATACATACATACATATATATATATATATATATATATATATATATATATATATAGACATACAGTATATACATATGTATATATATATATATATATATATATATATATATACATATATATACACATATACC
This sequence comes from Oratosquilla oratoria, assembly GCF_046742065.1. Lineage (NCBI taxonomy): Eukaryota > Metazoa > Arthropoda > Malacostraca > Stomatopoda > Squillidae > Oratosquilla > Oratosquilla oratoria. Next base: position 82,923,224 of record NC_134778.1, read on the forward strand.
AAAGGCTTTTTCCCCCTTACAAGGGAGGCAGCCAAAAAACAAAGGCATAGAATCCACTCCCACCCATTCCATATCCACATACTTAACTCCCATTCACCCTTTTCACTCCCTCTTATCTTGGCTTCTCCTGGATGATGGGTCATCCCTGCTCTCGCCCACTGTCCTGGGTCAGAAGCAGTGTTGCAAGACACAGCACATCCACAGCAAGGCTGCTTCATTTAATCAGTGGCTCCCTCTCCATGCCCTCACGCAGAAAAACAGAAGATGGGGAGAAATCCTTTCAGGCTGTGTCAAATTATTTTTCACACATACTCCCTCACTCCCCTATCCCTCACCCACTCCCTTACATGCATCACAGCATCTTCCATACACAACCATTCTCCATTCACCCCTATCTTCTGTATTCCTTCATCCCTCCTCAGCAGACATTCCCCTCTTTCTCAATGCCCATTTTACCCCACCCATCTCGTCCTTGGTTGCCCCCTCATGTTTGCTCTTTCCAGTTCAGCTTTACACACCTCTTTTATAAATCTTTCTTTACTCATTTATTCCGTGTGTCCAAATTATCCCAATGTTTTTTCATTAACCCTATCTCCCAACTCCCTTTCCACTCCTGCTCTCCTCCTCAAATCTTCATTTCTCACTCTATCCAGCCTAGTAACCCCTATCATATTTCTCAGGTATCTCATCTCAGACACATTCAAACTCCTCTCTTCCTCTCTTATGTTCCATGTTTCTGCCCCATACTGTGCTGTCAGCACAATCACTACTTCATACAATTTCCTCTTAGCATCCATTCCCAAGTGTCTGTTTCTCATTATGCTTTTTAATCCCCCCAAGGCATTTACTTGCTTCTCTCAATCTATAATCTACCTCCACCTCCACTCCTTTTCCCGCCACATTCGCACCCAAATATCTAAAACTACCCACTTGCTCCAGTGTCTCAGCCTTTATACTCATTTCCAGTCTGCTGCCACTTTCTCCCCTTGTACATTTCATCACCTAAATTTTACCCACATTTATCTTCAACTTCCTTTTTTTTGCACACTTTCCCAAACTCTGTCACCAACTTCCTCAATCCCTCTTCTGATCCTGCCTCAAGTGCAGTGTTGTCGGCAAGCCTCACTTTTCTCCATTTTTTTTAACCATCTCCAGTCCCTGACCCACCACCCTTGCATTTACCTCTCACCACTCCATCCATGTATAAATTGAACTGCCAAAGTGACAAAACACATCCCTAGCAAAGTCCCACCTTTAACTCAAACCACTCACTCTCTCCATTTCTAATTCTAACACAGGCTCTATTATTCTCATAAAAGTTCTTGACTGCTCTTAACAGCTTTCTTCCTATCTCATATATCTGCATTACCTCCCACAGTGCCTTCCTGTTTGCCCGGTCATAAGCCTTTTCCAAATCCATAAAGGCCCAAAAAAAATCCTTACCTTTTCCTAAAGCTTACATATCTGTCTTAGCACAAAAATCTGATCCACACAACCTCTCCATGTCCGAAACCCACACATTTCCTCACCATTTACTCCCTCTGTTCCTTCTGTGTTTGAGATGAAATGCCTGAGAAGTATGGTGTATGTTAGGGGTTACTAGGCATACAGTGAGAAACAAGGAGGGGAGAAGGAGATTGGGGGTTGAAAGGGAGTTGGGATGGTTTGGACACATGGAATGAGTGAAGAACAATTAGTTAAAGAGGTGTGGAAGGCACAGGTGGAAGGAGCGAACATGAGGGGGCAACCAGTGATGAGATGGATAGATGGGGTAAAAGGAGCATTGGGAAAGAGGGGAATGTCTGTTGAGGAAGGACGAGACAAGACAGAAGATATGGGTGAGTGTGGAATGGTTGTGTATGGATGGGGGGTGAAGAAGTATGTTTGAATGATAGTTTGACACAGCCCAAAGGGATATCTCCCCATCTTCTCTTTTTCTGCATGAGGAGATGGAGAAGCGGGGGTCTTTGATTAAATGAAGAGGCTATGCTGTGGATGTGCTGTGTCGTGGTACATTACCTCTGACCCAGGGCAGTGGGCGAGATGCAGGGATGACCCGTCATCCAGGAGGAGCCAAGATAAGAGAGAGGGAGGAGGGTGAATGGGAGTGGAGTATGTGGGGATGGAATGGGTGGGAGTGGATTTTATACCTTTGTTTTTTGGCTACCTCCCTTGTATGGAGGTAACAGCCCTTGGTGTGTGTGTGTGTGTGTGTGTGTGTGTGTGTGTGTGTGTGTGTGTATATATATATATATATATATATATATATATATATATATATATATATATTCAAAAATAGCTGGAGTCCAGGAACCATTTTATGGAAGAAAGTATACGCTGGACGTACGTCGAGTCCAGCGTATACTTTCTTCTATATATATATATATATATATATATATATATATATATATATATATATATATATATATATATATATATATATATATATATATATATATATATATATATATATATTCTATCTATATACCAAGAGCTTTTCCCCCCTTATAAGGGAGGTAGCCAAGTCAAAGGTATGTATCTACTTCCACCCATTCCACTCCCATCCACCACCCTTTTCCCTCTTTCATCTTAGTTCCTCATGGATGATGGGTCATATATATATATATACACACATACATACATACATATACCAAGGCTTTTTCCCCCTTACAAGGGAGGTAGCCAAAAAGGAAAAGGCATAAAATCATTCCCACCCATTCCATCCCTGAATACACTCCACACCCCTCCACCCTCCCTCTTATCTTAGCACCTCCTGGATGACGGGTCATCCCTACACCTTGTCCACTGCCCTGGGTCAGAAGCAGTGTCGCAAGACACAGCACATCCACAGCAAGGCCGCTTCATTAAATCAGCAACCCCCCCTCTCCGTCCCCCCATGCATAAAAGGAGAAGACAGGGAAAAATCCCTTCGGGCTGCGTCAAATTTTGCTCACACATACTACCTCACCCTCCATCCCCCTGCCCATTCCACGTCATACATCACAACATCATCCATATACAACCATTCTCCATTCACCCCTGTCTTCTGTCCTCTCCTGTCCTTCCTCAACAGACATTCCCCTCTTCCCCAAAGCCCCCTTCACCCCATCCATCCACCTCATCCTAGGACGTCCCCTCATGTTCACTCCCTCCACATCTGCCTTCCATACCTCTTTTACTAGTCTTTCTTCACTCATTCTTTCCATGTGTCCAAACCATCCTAATACTCTTTCATCAACCCTGTCTCCCAACTCCCTTTCCACCCCCATTCTTCTCCTCACCTCCTCATTTCTCACTCTATCCAGCCTAGTAACCCCCATCATACTTCTCAGACACCTCATCTCAAACACATTCAAACTCCTTCTCTCTTCCTCTCTTATATATATATACTGTGTATATATATATATATGAGATGAGGTGCCTGAGAAGTATGATAGGGGTTACTAGGCTGGATAGAGTGAGAAACGAGGTGAGGAGGAGAACGGGGGTGGAAAGGGAGTTGGGAGATAGGGTTGATGAAAGAGTATTGGAATGGTTTGGGCATAAGGAAAGAATGCATGAAGAGAGATTAATGAAAGAGGTGTGGAAGGAGTGAACATTGAGGGGCAACCAAGGATGAGATGGAAGGATGGGATAAAAAAGGCTTTGGGAAAGAGGGGAATGTCTGTTGAGGAAGGACAGGAGAGGACAGAAGATTAGGGATGAATGGAGAATGGTTGTGTATGGGTGATGCTGTGATGCATGAAGGGGAGTGGTTGGGGTATGGGGGTGAGGGAGTATATATGAATAATGAATTGACACAACCCAAAGGGATTTTTCTCTGTCTTCTCCATTTATGCAGGAGGGGACAAAGAGTGGGGTCACCGATTTGATGAAGGGGCCTTGCTGTAAATATGCTGTCTTGCAACACTGCTGACCCAGGGTAGTGAGCGAGAGTGCAGGGATGACCCATCATCCAGGAGGATGTGGGGATGGAATGGGTGGGAGTGGTCTTTTTTTAACTTTCCTTGTAAAGGGGAAAAAGCCTTTGGTATATATGTGATTCACCATGGTCATGGATCCTATGTTGGACACATGATCAACAGTTAGTAACCTCCTGGATGAGAGCTCAGAGCTCGTATGACCATATATGTGTATTTACCTAGTTGTATTTTACGGGAAGGGGAGCTATGCTTGTGGTGTCCCGTTTTCGTATCTCATTTGATCTAAACTATTTTTAAATTCATGTATTGTTTTTGCACACACCACTTTCTCATCTAACTTGTTCCAACTGTCTATTACTCTGTGAGGAAAGCTGTTCTTTTTCAGGTCTCTTCTATAGCTGTCTTTTTTTATTTTCTTTCCATGTCCTCTTGTATTTCTGTCATCCCATTTTATCAGATTCTCTCTATCAGTAATTTCTATGCCTTTCATGATTCTGTAAATAGCTATCAAATCTCCTCTCTCTCTTCTTTGCTCTAGTGTCTGTAGTTCAAGTTTTGCTAGTCTCTCTTCATATGATAGTTTTGAGAGTGTTGGTGCCAATTTTGTAATTGCTCTTTGTATTCTTTCAAGTTTTTTTTATGCATTTTTTTGCACTTGGTGACCATATTGTTGCTGCATATTCCAATCTTGGTCTTATCATAGTGATAAGAATTTTCTTCACCATTTCTTCATCCAGGTATGTAAATGCCACTTTGATTGTTCTTATTAAATTATAGGTTTCTCCAAAAATCTTATTTATATGTTTTTCAGGTGACATATTATTCATAATAATGACTCCCAGGTCCTTTTCATTTTCTACTTTTTTTATTCCTTCTTCTCCCAATTTATATGATCCTGTTATTCTGTTTTTACTTTTTCCAAATTCCATTATACTACACTTTTTTGTATTGAACTCCATCTCCCACTTCCTACTCCATTCCTGTACTATATTTAGATCTCTTTGTAGTGATTCACAATCTTCTTCCGTGTTCACTTTTTTCAATAGTTTTGCATCATCTGCAAAAAAGCTCATATAGCTTTCAATTCCTTCATCCATATCATTAATATATATAACAAACATTATTGGGGCCAGAACTGTTCCTTGTGGAACACCGCTTATTACTTCATCCCATTTTGAGTGTTGATCTCTTATCACTACTCTCATTTTTCTTTCTTGCAAAAAGTCTTCCATCCAATTTAGCAGTTTGCCCTGTATTCCTCCTTCAGTTTCTAATTTCTTAAGCAACTTCTTATGTGGTACTTTGTCAAAAGCTTTTTTTAGGTCTAGAAATGCACAATCAGCCCATCCATCTCTTTCTTGTATTATATCTATTAGCCTTGAATAGAAACATATTAAATTGGTGACGCATGATCGTCCTTGTCTGAATCCAAATTGCCTTGGATTGAGCACATTGTTTTTTTCTAAATATTTTACCCATCTATTTTTGACAATTCTTTCACAAATTTTTGCTATTGTACTTGTTAGAGAGACTGGCCTATAGTTGTTAGGGTCTTCTTTATTTCCTCCTTTATATATAGGTACTATATTTGCTTTTTTCCAATCTTCTGGAACTTTACCTTCTTTCAAGGAACTGTTTATTATGCTATGTATTATGTCTGCTAGTTCATTCCTGCATTCTTTCAAAATCCAGTTTGCTATTTCATCTGGTCCATGTGATTTTCTGACATCAAGATTACTCAAGTGGTTCAATATTTCATTCTTTGTTACTTCTATTTCTTTCATAGGGGGACTTTCTCTTTCCATTCGATCTCTTCAGGTTGTATGTTCTCCCTTGTAAACACCGATTTAAAATGTTTGTTCATAATTTCCGCCATTTCAATTTCCTCTGTGTATTCAATTCCTCCTTGTCTTAATTTCTCCAAATCTTGTTTGTTTTTCAGTTTGTTGTTTACAAATCTGTAGAATAGTTTTGGTTGATCTTTACATTTTTCTATGACATCTTTTTCATATTTTCTCTTTTCCTCTCTGCACGCTTGTACATATTCATTTCTATAACAAGTATATATTTTCCATTTTTCTGGTCTGTTTTTCTTCCATTTGGTCCAAGCTTTGTCTCTATTGTCTTTTATCTCCCTACAACTTTTGTTGTACCAGCATTTTACATATTCTTTTTCTTGTTTTTGTCTTGGGACATACTTTTCTACTCCTTTTTATAGATTTTTGTCAAAATATTCCATTTCTCTTCTACTGTTGTATCTTCTTTGTGTATTCTTTCCCAGTTTTCATTTTGGAAGAATTCTCTTATTTTATCAAAATTTGTTTTTTCATACATCAATCTTCCTTTTCTATATTGTTCATTTCTTTTCATGTATTTTTTCTCATTTAGTTCTAGTTCTATCAATATGTGGTCACTTTTGCTTATTGGTGCCAGGTATTCTATCTTTTCCACTATTTTAGGTTCTGATATGATTATTAGGTCTAGTCTCGATGGTTCTTCTTCATTTCTATACCTAGTGTTCTCTTGGATCCGTTGTGTCATTGTGTGGTCAATAATCATCTCAAGTAGAACACTTCCCCATGAGTCTTCTCCACCCTTTACGGTCATCTCTTCCCAGCATATTTCTTTGCAATTATAGTCGCCCATCATAACTATTCTTCCTCCATCTTCCATTATCTCGTTTAGTGTTACTCTTGTGTCTTCTAACATGCTTTTATGTTCATTCTCTTCCCATGAGGCTGTTTGTGGGGGCACGTAGTTTATTACAAACTTTCTGCTCTTCTTATCTCTATCTTCTACTTCTATCATTATCATCTCTACTCTATTGTTCCCATTTGTGACTCTCTTCAGGTTATATCCTTCTTAGTCAGGAACATAACTCCACCCCCTTGTTTTATCTTTCTGTTTCTAATCCAATAATTATATGCATTGTGTCCTATGCTGTTGGGTGGTAGTGGGCCTTTTAATTTTGTCTCAACAATTCCCATTATGTCCGGATCTTTTTCTTTCAGGTATTTGTTCAGTTCATTCAGTCCTGTTATTAATCCATCTATATTTGTGTAGGATACTCTTAACTTTCTGTTATTTCCATTGTATTCTCTGTATCTTTTGTTTTTCTCTTATGTTCCATTTCTTCAGTTTCATATTCACTACTCTCCAGTAGAATTCTAGTTTTTCTGTCTCCGTTCTGGCCTCGTTTTTTTTCTTAGCTTCATGTCTATTCCTTATTTCCTCCTCTCTTTCCTCTTTATTCATTTCCCTTTTTATCCATACCTTTTTATATTGTTCACTTGTTGCTAGTTTCCCTGTTTTGGATAAGATATTCTCAGCCGTAGTTTGTGACCTGAATTTAATCTTAATTGGTCTGGTCTTGTCTGTACTATATTTGCCGAGCCTGAATTTCTCTTCGATTTGTTTCATTATTTCTGGTTCATCTTCCTGAACTAATTCTAGTAAATTTCTTACTTTTTCATTTTCCTCTTTGATTCTTGTGGTTCTATCTGGGTTATGTTTCTCTTCCATTCCTAATATAATTATACATTTCTTTCTGTCTGCTAAGTCTCTTACTATATTCTCCTTCTGTCTCATCACTTTAATAACTGAGTCTTCAGTTTGTTCATTCATTTGCTGTCTGATTATGTCAGTGAATGCAACTTTGCTATTTTCTTGAATTTTTTTCCAACCCTCCTTGTTCTCCTTATTATTCTCCTTTAAGACTTTATTCTCTTCTTTTCTTTTAACTATTTTTTTTTAATTCTTCAATTTCCTTAGTTAAGTTTTTGTTCGCCTTCTCTAGTTCTTCCAATTTTTCAACTCTCTGCACAATGTTGTTAACGTGACTGAACTTAAATTCCCAGTGCTTGATCATCTTATCGAGTTTCTCTTCTAGTCTTGTTAATCGGGGGGGGGGGGGGTTTGTGTCCCCCCCACCCTCTTTAAATCCCTGGAAAATATTCTCATCATCTTCTACTGTATTGCTCTTATCTATACTTCTAATCTTTACATTTTTGTTAGACATTTCATCATCGCTAAATTGGTCCGGACCTCGTTTGTTTAGATTTCGTCTGCCTGCCTGGGCCAAGTCCTCACCTTCCTCATTTCCTTCCATTTCCCTCAGTAATCCCTCCCCTTCTCCTTTTTCCTTACTTTCCCTACACCACGAGCAATTTCCCTCCCACCCTGTAAATACAATAGGTACTTCCTTTGCTTTGGGATCCACGAAATTTCACTTTTTCTTCAGAACATCTTCTAAGCCGTCCGTTCGTTGAAGTGTGTGTGTGTGTGTGTGTATATATAAATGGCAGGGAGGGGGGCTTGGCATCAGCAAAAGAACATTATCCATCAGTGTCCAGAACATCTGTGAAGACCATAAAAAGATTAAGGCTGTCAGACCTTTTTTTGAAATAGAGAGCTTGAGTAGGTTTTCACCAAACTATTTTCATCTTTCTCCTGTGCAGATGGGCTGTTTCCAGTGTGATGACACGACAGAACCTGATCTCATCCAAAGAGTCAAGTGGACAGCTGGCACTTATCCCTGCCTGGGACATGGCAAATCATCAACAGGGCATTGTGAGTAGCCTTAGGAAAGCATCACTAACATATCACATTATGTGTCAAGATGAATGTTGACTCCAGTTTTACTGAGTGGAGAACCCTCAGCCTCCACATTAGCTGATAACAGCCCCCAGTCCCTTCCATGTGCAGTATTACTGTTCACAAGTGCTAATCCTGTGGTCTGAGTTTGATTCCCACCCAGGACTGAAACAATTTCACCATCAAGGAGTTGGGGTGTGTGTATTTACCTAGTTGTATTTTGCGGGAGAAGAGCTATGCTCGTAGGGACCCGCAGTTGTATCTTTCCGCATCCAGTCCACTTCTTTCTTAAAGTTGTGTATATTTTTAGCACTCATTGTTTTCTCTTTCAATTTATTCCATGTATCTATCACTCTGTGTGGAAAGCTATTCTTTTTCAGATCTCTTCTGTAACTGTCCTTCTTAAGTTTCTTCTTGTGTCCCCTTGTATTTCTTCTGTCCCATTTAAGTAGATCATCCCTGTCAAGGATTTCCATCCCTTTCATAATTCTATAGATGGTTATCAGATTGCCTCTTTCTCTTCTTTGCTCCAGAGTTAATAAGTTTAGTTTGTCCAATCTTTGTTCGTATGTCAACATGCTAAGTGTTGGTGCCATCTTTGTTAGTGCTCTTTGAATTCTTTCTAGTTTCTTTGATTTTTTTGTACTGGGTGTCCATATTGACGCTGCATACTCTAATTTTGGTCATATCAATGTAACTAGCATTATCTTCACCATTTCCTCGTGTGTATGTGTGTATGTATGTATGTATGTATAAGGTCACATCATTACCCATAGATCAGGAATATATGAGCTCTCATCTGGTAGGGTGATAGCTGTTGATCATGAGTCCAACATGTGATCCAAGACTTTGGTGAATCACAGATCTCTATGGGAAGAAAATTTGGAATGTTGCCTGTGCAATATTGATGTGGGACTTTGTGTCATAATTTTAGGGCAGAACCTTATGCTGAAGGGGTTAAGGTTATCCCAATTACTGCCATTGCCACTGTACATTTATAAATTTTATTCTGGCAAACACCAGATAATTTTATGCATGTTATGAGAGGTCTTTATTTGGAATAGGTGTAAAAATGTCTGGAGTATATGAGGGGATGGAGAGGGGGTGTCGCCAGTTTAATGAAGTGGCCTTGTGGATGTGCTGTATCTTGCGACACTGCTTCTGACCCAGGGCATTGGGCAAGATGGAGGGATAACTTGTCATCCAGGAGGAGCCAAGATAAGAGGGAGGGAAAGGATGGGAATGGAATGGGGTGGGAGTGGTTTTTATGCCTTTGGTTTTTTTGGCTACCTCCCTTGTAAGGGGGAAAAAGCCTTTGGTATATGTATGTATTTACCTAGTTGTATTGTATGGAAGCTTATTGGCTGAGCAGGTTAGGGTGTCATTACTTGCAGCGAAGGTCGAGGGGATGGCAATCTGAATCGTGCCACCAGCGAAGTTGAACCAAGGGCATGGTTCATTAAATTCCACGCTACAAAGCCCTCTGTGAGGGGCACCATCCTAGCCTTCCGATAGGGGGGAGTTTATGACATTAAACCATATCATCATCATTATACGGGAAGGGAGCTATGCTCATTGTGACCTGTCTCTGTATTTTTCAGCATCAAGTTTTGAGTTTCTTTTCGTGTCCTCTTGTTTTTCCATTGTCCTATTTTAGTAAATCATTCTTATCTAGGATTTCCATTCCTTTCATGATTCTATAAATAGTCAGCAGATCTCCTCTTTCTCTTCTTTGTTCCAGAGTTGGTAATTACAACTTGGACAATCTTTGTGTGTTAATTTGGAGAGAGTTGGTGCCAACTTTGTCGTTGCTCTTTGTATTCTAATTTCTTTATATTCTTTTTAGTACTGGGTGTCCATAGTGTTGCTGCGTACTCCAGTTTTGGTCTTATTAGTGTAACTAATATTTTTTTAATCATTTCCTCATCCAAGTAGTCAAATGCCACTTTCATTGACCTTAATAGGTTGAAGGTTTCTCCGACTATTTTATTAATATGTTTGTCCAGTGTCATGTCTTTGCTGATTATTACTCCAAGATCTCTTTCCGAGTTCACTTTTTTAACTTCACCAATTTTATAATTTCTTGATATTCTATTTTTACTTTTTCCAAACTCTATTATACTACACTTCTTGATATTGAAGTTCACTTCCCACTTTTGAGTCCATTTCCAGATTTTGTCCAGCTCTAACTGTAATGATTCACAATCCTCTTCTTACTTTCTTTAGTATTTTTGCGTCATCTGCGAAGAAATTCATATAACACTCTACTCCTTTATCCATGTCATTTATATATATGGGAAACATGATTGGAGCCACTACTGAACCTTGCGGGACACCACTTATCATTTCTTCTCAGTTTGAGTATTTGTCTCTATTTACTATCCTCATTTATCTTCCAGTCAGGAAGTCTTCCATCCATTCCAATAATTTTCCTCTGATGCCACCTATTGATTCTTTTTTTCTTATTAGTTTCCTGTGTGGTACCTTATCAAATGCTTTTTGTAGGTCTAGAAAGGAACAGTCCGCCCATCCATCCCTTGTATTATTTCTATTAGTCTCGAATAGAAGCAGATCAGGTTTGTTGTACATGATCTTCCGTGTCTAAATCCAAATTGATTTGGATTCAGTATAGTTCTTTCTTCCAGATGTTTAACCCATGTACTTTTGATAACTTGTTCACATATTTTTGCTACTGTGCTTGTTAGAGAGACCTGTCTGTAGTTGGTTGGATCTTCTTTGCTTCCTCCTTTATAGATTGGTACAATATTTGTATTTTTCCAGTCCTGTGGTACCCTTCTTTCTTTCAGAATGTATGTATGTATGTATATTTCTGTTGGTAGTGTTTTATTAAACAGTTATCATGTTGAATATTTAGTCATCTTATCAGGTCAGATAACTAAAGGTTCTTTGATTTTCAGTATTCAACTGATTTTGATGATGAAAAAAGGCAGAGTGTCTGCTTAGCACAGAAGGACTTCAAAGCAGGGGAGCAGTTTACAATATTTTATGGACAAAGATCAAATTTTGAGCTGTTCATTCACAATGGATTTGTATACGCAGGTGAGAAAACACTTTTTTTTTCAAGAGAGGGAGAGAGAGGGGGGGGAGGGGAGAAGCCCTTAGTATATAGATTGATTAATGGTGTAACGGGTGGTATTCTTAAAAAAATCTTTCCTCATATAGATCCTGGGAAGGGAAAGATTTATATAAGGATTTTTTTTTTTTTTTTTTCTGACCGGAACTCTGCAGTGCCGCATATGCTGACACCAGTCCATGGGCACACCTAAAGACTTTTCGACTATTGTCTCTATTGTATAAGTGTGGGACTGTTTCTGTCAACTAGCTCATAGTTTTGGTAGGAGGGGAGAAATTGCTACTTGTCAATTCTCCTTATATGAAAATGTGGAAGAATATTAATGATTGTTGCCTTGAACTACAATGAATGGATCAATTCATTCCAGAAGTCAACAGTGATGTTACTCACACCTGACAGATACAAATAAAATAAAACACCCTTTTGTAAAAATGAATCACCAAATCCAAATTGTAGCCCTCACAAAGGATTACAAAGGCGGAGCATGCCGACAGGAGACCTTTTGATCCATATCTAGGTCGGATGCGAAAAAAAAATCATATTAATAATACATACATACATATACCAAGGCTTTTTCCCCCTTCCAAGGGAGGTAGCCAAAAAGGGAAAGGCATAAAAACACTCCCACCCATTTCATCCCTAAATACACTCCACACCCCTCCCACCCTCCCTCTCATCTGAGCACCTCCTGGATGACGGGTCATCTCTGCACCCTGCCCACCGCCCTGGGTCAGAAGCAGTGTCGCAAGACACAGCACATCCACAGCAAGGCCGCTTCATTTAATCGGCGACCCCCCCTCTCCGTCCCCCCTTGCATATAAGGAGAGGACGGGGAGAAATCCCTTCGGGCTGCGTCAAAATTAACTCACACATACTACCCCCCCCCACCCCCCCGCCCATTCCTCCTCATGCAATCACAACATCATCCATATACAACCATTCTCCACTCACCTCTGTCTTCCGTCCTCTCCCTTCCTTCCTCAACAGACATTCCCCTCTTCCCCAAAGCCCCCCTCACCCCATCCATCCACCTCATCCTAGGACATCCCCTCATGTTCACTCCCTCCACATCTGCCTTCCATACCTCTTTTACTAGTCTTTCTTCACTCATTCTTTCCATGTGTCCAAACCATCCTAATATTCTTTCATCAACCCTATCTCCCAAATCCCTTTTCACCCCTGTTCTCCTCCTCACCTCCTCATTTCTCACTCTATCCTAGTAACCCCCACCATACTTCTCAGACACCTCATCTCAAACACATTCAAACTCCTTCTCTCTTCTTCTCTTATGTTCCACGTTTCTGCCCCATACAGTGCTGTTGGCACAATCACTCCTTCATACAGTCTCCTCTTCGCATCCATTCCCAAATGTCTATTCCTCATTACACTCTTTAATCCACCAAGACATTTACTCGCTTCTCTCAATCTACATTCTACCTCCACCTTCACTCCACCTTTTCCTGTTACACTTGCACCCAAGTATCTAAAACTATCCACTTCCTCCAGTCGCTCTCCCTTAATGTTCACTTCCAGTCTACTGCCACTTTCACCCCTTGTACATCTCATCACCTTACTTTTACCCACATTTATCTTTAGCTTTCTTCTATCACATACTCTCCCAAACTCTGCCACCAGCTTCCTCAATCCCTCCTCTGACCCTGCCACAAGTGCAGTGTCGTCCACAAACAACAGCTGGCTCACCTCCCACTTTTCTCTATTTTCTTTAACCATCTCCAATCCCTGACCCACTACCCTAGCATTCACCTCTCGCACCACCCCATCCATGTATAAGTTGAACAGCCAGGGTGACATAACGCATCCTTGACGAAGTCCCACCTTTACTTCAAACCACTCACTCTCTCCATTTCTAATCCTGACACAAGCTCTACTACTCTCATAAAAACTCTTGACAGCTCCCAAAAGCTTTCCTCCTATCCCATAAATCTGCATAACCTCCCACAGTGCCTTTCTGTCTACCCTATCATAAGCCTTTTCCAGATCCATAAAAGCCCAAAAAACATCCTTCCCCTTTCCTATAGCTTTCTCACATATCTGTCTTACCACAAAAATCTGATCTACACAACCGCTACCTGTCCTAAAACCACACTGTTCCTCACCAATTACTCCTTCTGTTCCTCTCCTAATCCTCTCAATTAAGATCCTCCCATAAGCCTTCCCTACTACACTTAACAGGCTAATCCCTCTGAAACTACTACATTCACACTTGTCCCCTTTTCCCTTGTAAAGAGGAACTATACAGGCACTTCTCCAGTCCTCCGGTACTCTACCCTCTCTCCAGCAAACATTAAATAACCTCACCAACCAGTCCACCATCACTGAACCTCCCTTTTTCAGACATTCTGCATGGCATCCATCCAGACCAGGTGCCTTACCTGCTTTCATCATCTTTACAACTGCCTTCACCTCATCCTTCCCTATTTCTCCTCCATTCTCCTCACTCATCACTCTCATTTTCTTCGCATTTCCCACTGCAGCTATCTTTCCTTCCCTATCCTCCTTCACATTTAGCAACTCCCTAAAATATTCTGCCCATCTTCCCCTTACTGCCATCTCTTCCATTATCATCTCTCCATCTGTACCTTTTACCTTTTCTTCCCTACTTGATTCGCCTCCTCTTCCTCTCTTAATTTCTTTCCAAAACATCTTTTTATTACTTTCAAAATTTTCTGTCATACTCCTACCCCATTTCACATCTGCTCTCCTCTTTGCCTCCTTTACCTTTTGCTTTACTTCTCTTTTCTTTTCTTTGTACGTCTCATATGACTCCCCCGTCCTCTTTTGTAACCAATCTGTGAATGCTCGCTTCTTCTCTTCTACAACCTTCTTTGTTTCCTCATCCCACCATTCACTACCCGTTCTTCTATTTCCCCCTGTCCTTTTTGTTCCACACACCATCCTTGCACACTTTAAGACTCCCTCCTTGAACCATCCCCATTCCTCCTCCACACCCATCTCTGCTCCATCCTTTACTCCCTCCCACTCCTCCTTCAGCTTCTTTTCGTACTCCTTCTCCTTTTCCTTTTCATTCAAGGAGTTCACTCTAACAACCTCCCTACCTTTTGTCCCTTTCCTCTTTCTCAATCTATCCTCCACTCTCAGCTTACTTTCCACCAAAAAATGATCTGATATTCCCCCACCCTCTCCCCTTAGCACATGTACATCCTTAACTCGTCCTATCATAATCCTATTTACCACTACATAATCCATTAGCGCTCTATCTACCACCCTTCCCTCCACCACCCTCTCCCATGTGTACTTATGCTTGACTTTCTTCCGAAACACTGTATTTGCTATCATCAACTCTCTTTCTAGACACATTTCCACCATCAACTCTCCACTACGATTCTTTCCTGGAACTCCACACTTCCCAACCACTTCATCGATTGGACCATTTCTCACCCTAGCATTAAGGTCTCCCAGTACTATTACATTGACATTTCTTCCTAAACCCTCTATGCACTCATTTAACCCCTTCCATACGGTGCCGCACACGTAGGCGTCATGGGGAGCGAGTGTATTCGCGAGGCTGCCATATCGGCGTCTTGATTATATTTATTGTAGTCGCCCCTCCATAATGACATTCTTTCTAATTCTTTTGTAATCGCATTTTCTATGGTTATCAAAATTCACGGGTGAAGAGAGAACGATCGATATAAGCGGTGACTATATTTTATGATGCGAGTATTATTACGACACGTCGTACGGCTGGCAGTGGCTGCTGCCACTGAGATCTAAGTCCATGACGCCTACGTGTGCGGCACCGTATGGAAGGGGTTAAATCTATCCAAAAGGCCTCCCTTTCTTCTACACTCTTCTCACTGCCAGGCCCATATGCACTTACAAAGACCCACATCTCCTTTCCCAGTTTCACCTTCATCCACATTATCCTTGAGGAAACCTCCTTCCACTCCTCTACCTGTTTACCTAACTCCTCACTTATTAATAATAAAATAATAAATAAAAACTATGATAATGTAAATAACAAATAAAATACATAAATAGATGCATAGGTATAGTTAAATAATAAACAAACAGGTAAATAGTAAATAATAATAAATTGACATATAACTAATAATAAATGAAAATCAGATAGACAAATGATAACAAAACAAAAACAAATAATATAAGAAATCATAATCATTACAGCATCTTACTTAGGTATTTATCTAAATGATTCTTAAAGCTTCGAACTGAACTACATTGCACTACCTGTGCAGGAAGTTTATTCCATTCATTAACTACACGGTTGGCAAAGTTGTTTCTACCTACTTCCAAATTGAATCTATTTCCGGACAGTTCTAGACCATTGTTTCTTGTCTGATTCTCATTCAATGTAAAAATTTGGTCACTTTTGATGTTGTCAATTCCCTTTAGAATTTTAAAGACCTGTATCAAGTCACCTCTGAGTCTACGTTTTTTTAGGGAAAACAGATTCATATGTTTTAGTCGATTTTCATATGATTTATTTTTGATATTTGGAATCAGTTTTGTGGCTCGCCGTTGTACTTTTTCCAGTCTGTCAATGTCTTTAATGAGATTCGGTGACCATACGGAAACAGCATATTCCAAATGTGGACAAACTAACGATTTATATAGCTTGTTAATGAGTGATGGACTTTTAATATCAAAAGATCGTGCAATCAGTCCTAGAATCTTATCTGCTTTCTCAGAGGCTGAAATACACTGCTTGGATGATTTGAGGTCGTTACTGATTATTACGCCGAGATCTTTTTCACTATCCACTTTTGTTAACGAATTTCCAAATAACTTGTAATCGTACCTACTGTTATTTTTACCTATGTGCATTACCTTGCATTTACTTGTGTTAAATTTCATTAGCCACTTTTCAGACCATTGCTGTAATTGATCTAAATCTTCTTGAATATCTAATTGGTTTGAGTGATCATTTGCCACTCCGCACAGTTTTGTATCATCAGCAAATTTGGAAACAGTAGATTTTAGTCCATGGTCTATATCATTTATATATACTATGAATAGAAGTGGCCCAAGAACGGAACCCTGAGGAACTCCACTTGCAACACTTTTCCATCCAGAAGTTTTTCCATTTAAAACAACTCTCTGTTTTCAACCCTTCAACCAATTACTAGTCCAACCTAATAGGCTACCACTTATTCCATGCAAAGCTAATTTAGTAAGTAGTCTTTCGTGTGGGACGGTATCAAAAGCTTTTGCAAAGTCTAGATATACTAAATCTATATTGTTTCTTTTGTCATAATTCGAGATAACTGTGTTGTAGAATTCAAGTAAGTTAGTCACGCAAGAATGTTTCCGTCTGAAACCATGCTGGCTATCATTTATCAAACGGTTACTTTCTAAATGATGTTCGATAGCATCTCTGATGATAGTTTCCATTATTTTTCCTACAATTGAAGTCAAACTTATAGGCCTATAGTTATTTGGTTTCTTTTTGTCACCTTTTTTGAATATGGGAGTAATGTTAGTGAGCTTCCATTCTCTTGGGATATCTCCGGATATGATGGATTTCTTGAAAATAGTTTCTAATGGAACAACAATCTCATTTTTCATTTCCTGTAAGATTCTTGGATGCCAACCGTCAGGCACTGGTGTTTTATTAACTTTGAGTTTGTCTATACACCTTTTAATTTTTTCTTTTGTTATATTTACCATAGTGAGTAAGTTTACCCCAGACTTTTCACAGGTTTCAGTTTGGAATTCACCTTGAGGTGTTTCATTTACGAATACAGAGCTAAAATAATTGTTTAAGATATTACACATTCCTTCATTTGAATATTCAAGTTGACCGTCAGCAGATAATAGTGGACCAATGTGATTCCTAACAACCTTTTTATCTCTAATGTAACATTTGCTACTTCTATGACTTTCATCCCACATATGAACCTGACACCAACAGAAAGGAATTATAAAAATCAACCACAAGCAATTTATAAAAACCACCCTTTACTACACCTTCACAGTATGGTTCCCAGCAATTGGCAAAATAAACACAAACAATTTACAAACTTTACAGAATGGAGCTCTAAGAGTAATAACAGGGTGCATCAAAACAACCTCTATTGGACACATCCATACAGAAACCACATGGAAAGGACAGAAACAGTTCTATGCCAGAACCCTAAACACCACACACCCTTCACACTACATTTCACAAGCACCACTAACAGAATGCAACAAAAAACTACACCTGAGGCATAGTACACAAATATGTAGAACAACCAACCATCTGTACAGCACAAAACATCCACACTAAAATCCATACACACTCAGATTACAAAGGATTACAAAGGCTGAGCATGCCAACAGGAGACCTTTTGGTCCATAACTAGGTCAGATGCAGGAAAAAAAATTGTAATAATGATACCGTATATACTCGTCTATAGGTCGAAATCTTAAGGAATTTTTTTTAGGCCAAAACCTAGAGGTCGACCTATACTCAAGTAATAATCTTGTTAGGTTGAAATCCAGACATGACAAGAAAGGCTAGGAAGAAGTCTTACCTTTTCTTTAGGTTCAGAAATCAAAATATTTACCTACTAGTCACTACCAATAAACAATGGGGACATAAAATACACGGTACGTACCAAAACATGTGAAATTCCTTCTAGATATGGTAACCCCATACTGTGGTTTTACCTGTTTGTTAAAATTCTTAGCACAGGCGAGCTTATTATATCATGTATACTATTATAGTACCCATAGTTTAAAAAATAATAAAATGCTGTGATATTCTCAAATTTAGGTATTTTTTTAGTTTCGACTATGGGCGCAATATAGCAATAGAAAATCAATTATTAATTTTGTAAATTAAAATGTATCAATGTAATATGCAATTTTGTGGGCGGAAGTGAAAATAAAAAATACCTTGCTACAAGCAAATATGCTAATGAATGAAGTTGGTAGCATAGGATCGGGACGCCATCTTGTTGTCTGTCAATTGACGGCCTCGGTACTTCCGACAGTACCTTGTCAGGTACATTTTCTTGAAGGAATGTTATGGAGCGGAGATACATGCATTCCTTCAAGCTGCAAGAACTTTGTATACCCCGCAAGCTGAGAGAGTGGTTGAAAAGCCCGCCAACTTCTCTCCCGACGACGACAACGAGGACGAGCCGGATGACATTTAATTTGCAGGTAATGATTTATTAAACACAGGTTAGGTTAGGTTAGTTTAGGTTAGACGAATTTATCATCCTTTCATTTCTTCGATGTCGGCATCTATCATAACAAACATGGCGTACCATTCGTCCGACACGACTTCGTTACTTATGAAATCTGTTTTAGCACCTTTTTTTTTTTTTTCCGCTCGCAAAATTGCATATTACGTTGATACATTATAATTTACAAAATTTATAATTAATTTTTATTGCTATATTGCGCCCATGGTTGAAACTAAAAATTTACCCAAATTTAGCTTTCTATATGATATATATTATTGTTACCCTTACCAAAACAATGCATGGATCTCACCATCACGAAAACAAACTGTTCAGTATTGCCAACTTGTTACTGTTACAGTGACACATGGTATAATCCTAAATATTTTAACTAAAATCCACCAAAATTGTTTTCCTTGCTGTCGTCACCTTCACCACCAAACAGCTCCTCCCACTCACTTCTGTGTAGAGTATCGTCATATGGATCAACTTCATCAGCCATAGGAACATCAACATTATCTTCCTCCTCCACATTATCATTAGCCAGATCATCCGCACAGTTGAGATTACAAGACTACTCTGAGACACTGTTGGTTAAAATTGTTTCTAACAAAACATGCCTAGCCAGTTTATTCAGTATACCGTACATTACTTGGTAATCTGTTCAAGTTTTTCACTCTGCTAAAATGGCAACTTCAGTGAAACTTATTAAATATTAAAGTCCGTGAACTTGAAAAAAACATAAACCAAAATACATCAGAGTTAATGAAGTGAAAAAACCATAATAATCAATTGCTATACCAGGCAAGCCATGCCACTTCAAAGCATTAAGACAGTGGAATGCCCACAGCACCAAAACAAAAACAAGCCACTCGACCTGTACATGAGGTATATGGAAAATTCCAGATTTTTTGGCCAAAAATGGGGGGGTCGACCTTTACACGAGATTGACCTATAGACGAGTATATACGGTAAATGAAAAATAAAATAAATAAGATAGATAAAAATTATACATACATATACCAAGGCTTTTCCCCCCTTACAAGGGAGGTAGCCAAAAAGAAAAAGGCATAAAATCATTCCCACCCATTCCATCCCTAAATACACTCCACTCCCCTCCCCTCCATAAAAATTATAGTAATATAAATAATAATAATAAATCACTTCAAGACAGACTGCCAAACTCAATACTCCAACAACAACCCCTAGAAATAAGCCCCACAGAAAAGACTTTCCCACAAGAGATAAGAACCACAACTGTGCACCTGTGTTCAGGACACCATCCAACATTAAAGCAGTACCAACACAGAATAGGCTTGGCCACAGATCCAAACTGCCCCAGGTGCAACCACCACACAAAAGAGACAGAACACCTTATATTACAATGCCCCTTACTAACAATCTTCAGATAACAACACACCTTCCCTGAGCAACTTATGGTCCCACCCGGAGGCTGTTGCTGGTTACCTAAAGTACACTGGTCTTCTGTAAGAGAGACTAGTGGCAAAAAACTAACTGACACTGAGTGGAAACCTGTAGTTCCAAAGTAGCCAGCAACAGTTCTCAGGGTCTCTCATAGAGTGCTCTGGGAAGAAAATTTGGACTGTTGTCTTTGTTGTGTTAATGTGAAGCTGAATTTGAGAGAGACCTTGGGCCTGGTATAGAGACTAGATGTAAGGTTGCATCTTCAGATGAAGGTGAAGGTGTGGATGGGTTTTGAAAATGGACACAGAGAAATATTTTCTCTGACATCCATCTTGCAGGATCACCATTTGCAGGCATTCATCATTGATCCCACTGAATAGTTATTTACACATAACAACAATTCCATTACTTACAGATAATGAGAATAACCACCTGAGTATTAAGTTAGGAGTGAGCAAGAGTGACCCTCTCCATGATGAGAAAAACCAGCTTCTTCAGTCCTTGGGCCTCCCTTCATCAGGGACCTTCCATTTGGTCAGAGGTCTTCATCCTATCACACGAGGACTCCTTGCTTTCACCAGAGTATTTTGTATGGATAAAGGTAAGCATTTGCCAGGAGCATAGTAAGGAGCCCCTGTTGATCAGTCAATTGTAGCTACAAATACCAACCCAAACCACTCAGCAGTGGTCTTCATACCCTCTCTAATTTCTTTTGTGAGAAATATTGGAAGGTAATGTTTTGTAAGTGCTGATAGGAGGGAGAGAAGGGGAAGGGGAGCAGTCAATGGTTGTTTTCTCTTCTTACATGAAAAACAGTGGAAAAAAATGTATAGAAGTTGATAGATTGTAGACATAATCTGAAGCCTGCCCACTTTGTCCAGCCTTTCTCTTTTAAGAATTACTTCCAACTCACTGCCACCCTCACCCTTTGTACATCACACCACCTTACTTTTACCCACATTTACTTGTATATTTATTTTGTATACAAATATGGATACAGCAAGTCCTTGTTATACGGTATACATGCGTTCCTGAAAACCTTACTGCAAATTGAAATTACCATATACCGAACCCGTTATATCATGTAATAATAGGATATGGCAGATGTACCTTCTCCCTGCTCTTTCCTCTTCAAAACACGAGCAGATATCTGTGATTTTTTCTTACCGTAAATAGAATCGAGGGTAGTAATTACCAAATACCGTAACTGTGAATGTACTGGATAAAGAATTACCGTATAAAAAGGACTCACTGTATCAGCCAGCCATTCTATTACCCCAGGTCTCTCTTGTAGGAGACTCATTGCTTTTGAATAAAGAGGTTCTCATCATAAACCAAGGACTCCTTCCCCCTTACAAGGGAGTTAGCCAAAGTCAAAAGGCATAATGCCACTTCCACCCATTTCATCCCCACCCACTCCACCCATTCACCATCCCTCCCTCCTTCCCTCTTTTCTTGGCTCCTGGATGACAGGTCATCCCTGCATCTCACCCATTGCCCTGGGTGAGAAGCAATGCAGCAGGACACAGCAAGACCACTTCATTTAATCGGCGGCCCCCCCCTCTCCATCCCCTCATGCAGAAGAAGAGATGGGGAGAAATCCCTTCAGGTTGAATCAAAATATCATTCACACATAACCACTCCCTAACTCTCCCATCCGCCACCCAATCCTTTCCATGCATCAAAGCATCATCCATACACAACAATTTTCCACTTGCCCCTATCTTCTGTCTTCTCCCTTCCTTCCTCAACAGACATCCCCCCTCTTCCTGAATGCCCCTTCCTCATTCACCCCCCTCCTGTTCACTCCATCCACCTCTGCTTTCCACATTTCTTTTACTAATGTTTCTTCACCCATTCTTTCCATGTGTCCAAACCATCCCAGTACTCTTTCATCAACCCTATCTCCCAACTCCTTTTTTACCCCCACTCTCCTCATTTCTCACTTTATCCAGCCTAGTTAACCCCTAACATACTTCTTGGACATTTCATCTCAAACACATTAAAACTCTTCCTCTTTTATGTTCCATGTTTCTGCCCCATACAGTGCCGTCAGCACAATCATTCCTTCATACAATCTCCTCATAGCATCCATTCCCAAATTTCTATTTCTCATTACATTCTACCTCTGCTTCCACCCCTTCCTTTCCCGCCACATGCACCTCCAAGAATCTAAAGCTATCCACTTCCTCCAGTCTTTCTCCCTTCATGCTCACTTCCAATTTGCTGCCATCCTCTCCCCCTGTACATCTCATCACATTACTTTTACCCACATTTACCTCCAACTTCCTCCTCTTGCACACCTTCCTAAACTCTGTCACTAACTTTCTTAATCCCTCCTCTGATCCTGGTACAAGTGCAGTGTCATCAGCAAACAACAACTGGCTTATCTCCCATTTTTCTCTGTTTTCTTTAATCATCTCCAATTCCCTGCCCATTACCCTTACATTTACCTTCTGCATCACCCCATCCATGTACAAATTGAACCGCCATGGCAACATGACACATCCCTGCAAAGTCCTACCTTCACCTCAAACCACTCACTCCCCCATTTCTAATTCTAACATAGGCCCTACTACTGTCTTAAAAACTCTTGACTGCTCTCAGCAGCTTTCCTCCTTTCCCATATATCTGCAAAACCTCCCACAGTAACTCGCAGTGAATTCAAATAAATACAGGTTTGAGTTTACTGATTGTCAGCTAATCAATCAATTAAGCAATTGTTGCCTCAAGTTTCGTTAAATAGAAAATCTGAAAGAAAAAAAAAAATGGTGGCTGGCACTGTTTTTATCTAAGTGGCTTTGGTACTCTTTCACCAGTTCATAGTGGTAGGGAGAGGAAAGCAGTTGCTGGCTGTTAGCTTTCCACATGTGAAAAAATTCAAGAAATACAGTTGAAGTTGATAAAGTGATACCTTGTTCCTTGTCTGTAGACTGAGTGTCAGCCACTCAGGGGTGCACCTTGTGATTAAGGTGAGGGGGTTGATGGGTTTTTAAAATAGGCAGCTTCCCTGTCCATCTTGCAGGACCACCATATGCAGGTACCTGTCATTGGTCCATTGTCAGCCAGAATAAAGCAGAAAGTATGATATCATATTGAAGGAGTTAAGATTGATTGTTGTACCAAGTGATTCATCATAACTTACTCTCTTGTCTTCTTTGGTCAACCAGATTCCCTCCAGAAGTGGGTGAAGGATGGCTCTAAGGCTCAGGGACTCCTTCATGAGGACTGTGATGTAGGCACAACTATCCAGGACAAAACATGGGCTTTTCTGAGCACACGGGTGGCCCTCCTTACCCGTGCCTACCCAACGACACTAGAGGTAGGCTTCAAGGGGCTTTATGGTTTCTATATTCATGGAAATGAATGATGTGTGTCTATGCAATAGCAGATTCCAGCTTGTGTACAAACTGATAATTGCAAGTAATCACTCCCTTGCATAGTATTCAGTACAAAATTTTTTGGTTATAACATTTGCTTCTGTTCTTGGGGACACAATGACCAATTAGTAAAGAGGGTGACTTGGAGTAGGAGAGGATCACACTCTCATGGGGTTGGACTTCTACTTACCAAAGACTGAGACATTATTGACTCTCTAATATAACCCAGTTAGATAGACACATTCCCACACAAAGGATTACAAAGGCGGAGCATGCTGACAGGAGACCTTTTGGTCCATATCTAGGTCGGATGCAAAAAAAAAAATCATAATAATAAAACAATAAATAAATAAAAACTATAATAATGTAAATAACAAATAAAATACATAAATAAATGCATAGGTATAGTTAAATAATAAACAAACAGGTAAATAGTAAATAACAATAAATTGACATATAACTAATAATAAATGAAAATCAGACAGACAAATGATAACAAAACAAAAACAAATAATATAAGATAAATTATAATCATTACAGCATCTTATTTAGGTATTTATCTAAATGATTCTTGAAGCTTCGAACTGAACTACATTGCACTACCTGTGCAGGAAGTTTATTCCATTCATTAACTACACGGTTGGCAAAGTTGTTTCTACCTACTTCCAAATTGAATCTATTTCCGGACAGTTTGAGACCATTGTTTCTTGTCTGATTCTCATTCAATGTGAAAATTTTGTCACTTGATGTTGTCAATTCCCTTTAAAATCTTAAAGACCTGTATCAAGTCACCTCTGAGTCTACGCTTTTTTAGGGAAAACAGATTCATGTGTTTTAGTCGATTTTCGTATGATTTATTTTTGATATTTGGAATCAGTTTTGTGGCTCGCCGTTGTACTTTTTCCAGTCTGTCAATGTCTTTAATGAGATTCGGTGACCATACGGAAACAGCATATTCCAAATGTGGACGAACTAACGATTTATATAGCTTGTTAATGAGTGATGGACTTTTAAAATCAAAAGATCGCGCAATCAGTCCCAGAATCTCATTTGCTTTCTCAGAGGCTGAAATACACTGCTTGGATGATTTGAGGTCGTTACTGATAATTACGCCGAGATCTTTTTCACTATCCACTTTTGTTAACGAATTTCCAAATAACTTGTAATAGTACTTACTGTTATTTTTACCTTTGTGCATTACCTTGCATTTACTTGTGTTAAATTTCATTAGCCACTTTTCAGACCATTGCTGTAATTGAGCTAAATCTTCTTGAATAACTAATTGGTTTGAGTGATCATTTGCCACTCCGCACAGTTTTGTATCATCAGCAAATTTGGAAACAGTAGATTTTAGTCCATGGTCTATATCATTTATATATACTATGAATAGAAGTGGCCCAAGAACGGAACCCTGAGGAACTCCACTTGCAACACTTTTCCATCCAGAAGTTTTTCCATTTAAAACAACTCTGTTTTCGACCATTCAACCAATTACTAGTCCAACCTAATAGGCTACCACTTATTCCATGCAAAGCTAATTTAGTAAGTAGTCTTTCGTGTGGGACGGTATCAAAAGCTTTTGCAAAGTCTAGATATATTAAATCTATATTGTTTCTTTTGTCATAATTCGAGATAACTGTGTTGTAGAATTCGAGTAAGTTAGTCACGCAAGAACGTTTCCGTCTGAAACCATGCTGGCTATCATTTATCAAACGGTTACTTTCTAAATGATGTTCGATAGCATCTCTAATGATAGTTTCCATTATTTTTGCTACGATTGAAGTCAAACTTATAGGCCTATAGTTATTTGGTTTCTTTTTGTCACCTTTTTTGAATATGGGAGTAATGTTAGCGAGCTTCCATTCTCTTGGGACATCTCCGGATATGATGGATTTCTTGAAAATAGTTTCTAATGGAACAACAATCTCATTTTTCATTTCCTTTAAGATTCTTGGATGCCAACCGTCAGGCCCTGGTGTTTTATCAACTTTGAGTTTGTCTATACACCTTTTAATTTTTTCTTTTGTTATATTTACCGTAGTGAGTAAGTTTACCCCAGACTTTTCACAGGTTTCAGTTTGGAATTCATTTTGAGGTGTTTCGTTTACGAATACCGAGCTAAAATAATTGTTTAAGATATTACACATTCCTTCATTTGAATATTCAAGCTGACCGTCAGCAGATAATAGTGGACCAATGTGATTCCTAACAACCTTTTTATCTCTAATGTAACTATAGAATTCTTTGGGATTCTCTCTGGATTTATCAGCTATGTTCATTTTGTATTGTCGTTTTCTTTTTCTTATTGTCTTTTTTAAATCTCTCTGTATTGATACATAACTTTCATAGTCATTAGATGCACCCGAGCACTTATATTTCTTATAAGCCTGTCTCTTTTTAGCTATACTTTTTTCAGTTTCTTTGTCAAGCCACTTTAGGCGAGCCTGATTTGGGGGACGTCTGTCCTTAAAAGGAATGTAAGTTTGAATCATCTTAGTGAGCGTATTTTGAAATATTTCCCACATCTGATCTACAGGTCTTTCGTTTAATTTTGCCTCCCAATCTGTAAGCTGAAGCTCCTGACGTAGTCCTATGAACTGAGCTTGACTGAAATCGGGTATTTTAGAAACACAAATATCTATTCTAAAATTGTTTAGGAGTTTGAATCTAACTAAGTTGTGATCGCTATTTGCAACAGATTCACCGATTCTACATCAGTTACCATGCTTTCGCGGCTAGTGATCAAAAGATCGAGTAAGTTTCCATATCTTGTGGGCTCTTTTATATGCTGAATTAAGTAATTGTCACCAAGAAAATCAATCAAGCGACTACCTATATGGCCATGTTCAAGGGTCATCCAATCAATGTCAGTAAAATTGAAATCACCCATTATCAATAAATCCCGGTTGCAGAAACTAGACAGTTCTTGAAATAACAGTTTGTCGTCTGCTAATGATAATGTCTTTGGCCTATATATTACACCTATATTCATTTTTTGTCCATTTGTTTGGGTTAACTCAACCCACAAACTATCATATGCATCCTGTTTCTTTTTTTCTAAAACACAAGCATGAACATTGTTTTTAACGTACAATAGAACACCCCCAGCTTTCTTGTGGTTTCTATCTTGATGAAAGTGTTTAAATCCCGCAATATTAAATTCAGCTTCGAACTCTGTACCATTTAACCATGTCTCAGTTATTCCTATCATATAGAGATTTTCGCTTTTGACATACGCCTGTATTTCTTGAAATTTGTTCCTAATACTATGAGCATTAAAGTACAGACGCTCCTCAACTTACGTTTTAGTTACGTTCCGAACGGCCGAACGCAAGTTGAAAATGAACGTAAGTTGTTACTGTACTATACATCCATAAATTCTATTACCGTATCTTACAAAACACCCCTAAATCATTAATTATACACATAACATTGTAAAATAATAACATTAATTTCAAATAAATTAAATTCAAGCAACATAAATTGAGATGGTGGAGGAGGAGGGGAGGAGGAGGATGAGGCAAGGCACTTTCAGTCTGTCGTTTGTGCAATGTGAACAATGGACGCAGCGTCATGCGTAAGTATCGTTCGAACTAAGGAGAGCGCGCTAAACTAAAAAAATAACTTTTTTTTTTTTTTTTTACAGTCTGTTCAAACATAAAATCAAAAAACGTAAAACGAATGAACGTAAGTAGAGGAGCGTCTGTACATGGTTTTAAGAAACTCGTGATTATTTCTTTTTGACACATTTTGAGTTTCAATATCATGTCTTATATTATCATTTTGTTTTTTATTTATACCTTGCTCTATATTATTATTTGGTCCTTCATTGACATTCAATGCCTCATTAACATTTCTCCTATCAAAATTAACATTTACCCCATCACGGACATCTGGTCGATCACGGTCATCCGGTCTCTCTTGTACATTTTTTCCCCCTACGTCACCGTGATTCACGCCGGCCTCCCGTCGTTCAGTGACATTATGTCCGGCATCCCTTTCTAAAATTATATTTTGTCCTCCAGTTACATTATATCCTACCGTGATATTTTTTCCTCCACTATAATTACATCCCATCGTGATCTTTTGTCTTCCACTGTTATTACATCCTATCTTGATATTTTGGCCTTCATTGATATTCTGTCTGGTATCCCTTCCTAAAATTATATTTTGTCCTTCACTGACATATCCTACCGTGATATTTTCTCCTCCATTATCATTACATCCTATCGTGATATTTTGTTCACTATCATTATTTCCCATCGTGATCTTTTGTCTTCCACTGTCATTACATCCCATTGCGACATTTTGTCCCATGACATTACATCCTAATGTGATACTTCGTCCTCTAGCGACATTACATCCTATCATGATATTTTGGCCTTCATTGACATTCTGTCCGGTATCCCTTCCTAAAATTACATTTTGTCCTTCACTGACATTATATCCTACTGTGATATTTTCTCCTCCATTATCATTACATCCTATCATGATATTATGTTCTCCACTATCACTGACATTATATCCTACCGTGATATTTTCTCCTCCATTATCATTACATCCTATCATGATATTTTGTTCTCCACTATCATTACTTCCCATCGTGATCTTTTGTCCTCCACTGTCATTATATCCCATTGTGACATTTTGTCCTATGACATTACATCCTAATGTGACATTTCGTCCTCTAGCGACATTACATCCTATCATGATATTTTGGCCTTCATTTACATTCTGTCTGGTATCCCTTCCTAAAATTATATTTAATACAGTGTAGACAACAGTCCAATGTTTCTTCCCAGAGAGATCTGTGGGAGGATTCAAAGGCCATTTCCATTCACTGTAGAACTATATGTGACCATCCATGAACAGGGGTATCATAAGATTGTTTATGTATCTATTTAGTTGTAATTCTTGTTTAGTGTCATTCTTCACAAGAATTGAATCATTATATTCTACAATGAAAACTGAAGAAACCTGGTCTGATCCAACAGGAGGATGAGGAAGCAGTTGTCAGTCTTCAGGAACCTGAATCCACAATCAGGAACCTTTTGCTCTGTGAGAAGAAGATTCTGAGGGATGCCAGCATATTTCTAAAAGCCCGTGTATGTAAGCAGTAACATAATTCTGGACCACAAAAACTTATGAAGTGTGATAGAGGTTATGTGGAAGTTTGTTACTGATGCATTTTCTTCATTGCTTTGAGATGTGTGATCTGTTTTTTGTAGAAGCCCATGTATATAAACAGTAATAATTTTGAACAGCAAAAATCTATCAAGTGTGTGATAGAGACTATGTGGAAGTTTTATTGCTGATGCATTTTCTTCATTGCTTCATGGTGTGTGATGTTTTTAGAGCTTGCAATTGAGACATTAGTAATGGTAGGAATGCAAAGCATTTCATAATCATATTTTATGACTGTATTTATTGTAATGAATGTTTCTCAAACTTGTGTAATAGATTCAGTACATATACACATGTGCACACAAATAAATACAGTTAGGTTAATACACATATACATCAAGAAGTAGGATACAGTGAACTTCCATCTTGAAAAATGCAACTAGATAAAAACATATATTTGGAGCTTCTGATCATTTTCTATGGATCTCCAATGTGAGAGAGGTATTTGCACTGCAGAAATGTAATTCTTGCTCAGCAGGTGATGGGAGGATATGTTAAAATGACTGTGTACACCAGAACCTCTAGGTAGCAAATTTATTCAAGACAAAGTAACTTTTTTAGTATAAAAATATTCATGAAATCCATCAAGATTATATAGAGCCATACTTGAAAGAATCCTCCTTTGGTACTTGGTACAAACTAGGTTTGTATGATAAATGTTTGGATTTGTAAAGTTTGGAGTCCTTGATATGTTAAGTTTGGGGATAACACATGAGAATGGTGAAAGATGATGAGAGAGATTTTGGAATCAGTGCAGAGACCATGTCAGCCCCATGGGACTGCACCTCCAGATGGAGGTGAAGGGGTTAATGGGTTTTTATAGACAAGTGACAAGATGATTCTCTGATGCTCATCTTATAGGACCACCTCACACAGGTACTTGCCTTTTTTTTCATAAGTACTGATGGGGACATAGCTGGATAACCCATAAATACCCATTATTACTTTCATATTGGTACTATTCATGATATGATCAGGAAACAAGATTCATTTCCCGAAAGGCTGAAACCAATTACCATAACCCTTTGAGTAGGATAAGTCCTGCCAAAAGCTGAGTTAAGTAATTAAGCTTTAGCCAGAATAAAATCTTGAGAGGTTTCATAATGGGGTTACTTGAGAAGGTCAGCATGCCCTCTGCTACATCAGCAAGGCATAGCACTACCATATCTAGTTCAGTTCATGACTATTTCACTCAGTTACAAAGGTTAGATAATACAACACCATAAACCCTTGATTTAAAGAACCCAGAATTAGTAATTCTCAGTTTAATGGACAGGCTACTCATGTATGCTGCTACATTCTGTGTTGACCTCATGAGTAATAAAGGCAGTGTGTGCCTTTGCAAGCACTTGAATCTGGCTGCAAGATGTAATTGGATGCAGCTGTGATGAATTGCTACCTGCAGCAGTTAGTGTGTTAGATCAAGGTTTTACTTGGGTGTTGTGATAATATGTCAATATTTAATGTATACTTTGATAGTGCAGTGTAAAAATATGGTAATGTTGCAGTATTTGTTATAAGATTTAATAAGAAAGCTAAGTTTGTTGTTATATGGCATCAGTGCAAGATACCATATCATCTGCATTTTGAAAGCAAAGAATGTTTTAGAAACATTGTTATCAAGTGGTACTTTATCAATTAATTTGCTTTATGATGAAGTCCTTGTTATGGAGTACCTGTAATAGATTTTTTTTATGATTCACTATAGTTTGCATGTGAAGGGAGTATGGTAACAGATTCAGATCAGACAACATTTTTCTTTGTATCGCACAAATTATTTTTCTATATTGGTAATGTGACATGCTCCTATGACAGGGGGATGTGAATGCCATGACCACATTCCCAAACATGTCATAAAATGTGACTAAATGGGGTGGAGTCAGGGAACTAGGTATTCCCCTTTCTATATGTTTTTCCATAAAGGGTCAAGTCATGCATTGACTCAGCCAACCCCACTGCCTTTGGTTCTCTTCACATTTTTTCAATTACCAATTTAAAATACCATCTTGCCAGGCCTCACTTCCAGGTCCTTGGGTAGTTTAAACACTTTATCTACTTCCAGTGTTGTGTTGTTTATAACATCTTCCATATATTTACACTTCACTACACCTTAGCAGCATGGTTCCCTACAATCAAGAAAACATATACACCCTACAAACTACACAAACAAAACATTAAGAATAGTAATAGGATGTACTAAAACCCAATAGAACATTTACTCACAAAATCCTTCCCATAAAACATCACATGAAATTGATAGGCATGCAATTCTTTGTAAAAGCCCTCAGCCTCAACCATCCATCTCCTCAACACAATACATCCAACTAGGAAAAAGAGAGAGAGAATACTATTCAAACACCTACAAAAATTTATCATCTTCACCATACAACTTTTCCATAAAGAAAAAAACGTACACACACAGGTCATGAGCACTCTGAGGCCAACGACTAAACTCCATACACCATGAAACTCCCCTGGACATCAGTCGCACAAAGAAATCCCTCCTGCAACAAGTAAGAACCATATTAACATGACTGCATTCAGGACACCATTCAGCTTTAAAACACTGCCAACACAGAGAAGGCTTGGCCATAGAATCAAGTTGCCTCAGATGCAATCACCACACAGAAGACACTCTCATTTTACACTACACTTGTATAGATTTACCTAGACATTAACACAGTATCTTTTCCTTGAGTGACTTGTAGGCAAATCTGGGAACTTGGTGGTTACCTGGGAGCCATCAGTCTTATACAAGAGAGACCTAGGGCAGTGGACTGATTAGTGTTTTATCAGATTTATTAGTGTGTAGTTGTTGAAGTATTAGAAGCAAGACTGGTGGTGACACTATAATAGGTGTCCTTTCATAATAACTTCTATTGGCTTGAGAGGCTGTATTGGTCACATGGGAAGTATATTTTCATAATGAGAATGTACATGCTGGGATAAGAGACTCAACTAGTCTCACAAGTCATACTTTAACATGATAAAAATGTAATAAACTTAACCTGCAAGGTACCTGCACACAGGATGAGACAAATGTATATGACACTGGAATGAGTGATAGGTTTTTAAACTAGACTTATGGTCATGTAGATATAGTTTGAAGGATACATGGGATTAGGTTTTCTCTGGATTGTCTAGTACTTCCATAACATATAGTAAATCTTTGATCCCATTTTATATGGTGAAAATTCCCATTTTTCTCCTTGTTTTGAAAAGAAGGGATTATATTGGGACAACTTCATTGAGAATGCTTGAATCAAGCAATGATGTCGACAACAGTTTTGTGGTATATGCCATTGATATCATAATTGCCACTTTTAAGGCTTGTATGGTCAGTCAATCAATCAATTGCCCCAGGTCTCTTGCCGAAGACTTCCAGCATCCAAGAATCCAGCAACAGCCTGTGGTTAGGACCATAAATCACTTAGAGAAGAAATATGTACTAGATTTGTATGACAATCTAGAAGAAAAAGAGGGTGCATATATCAAGTATTTGCTGTAAGATATAAAAGAAGATTTCAGCAGAAGGTAAGGATATGTTTTTGGACTTTAATGATGTAGAGAATATAATGCCCCATTTTCTTCTTTATGGAAAATTAAATTAATGAAATTGAAATATATCACATATAAGGTGGGAAATGGTGACAAGTTCATTAGGCACTTGAATCTCAAATAGCATGTTCACAAGACATTGGAACATTTTTTTTAATCAAGTTTATAGTTACTGTAAATACTGTTCAGCTTGTGTCTATTGTACTGTAGTGTGTAACTTTTGGTCTCTGGTTGGCAATGACCCCCGAGTAATAGGCCTGCCTCCCTCCACTTGTGACCTTGTAATATTAATTCTGTTATGTATGCAAGTGTATTTGGGGAGGAGGAAACTGCAAGATAATTATCAATACCTCTTATGACAGCAGGGTTTACAGTGTAATTTGAAGGCATTTTTATTTTTTACAAATGATGACTTTTGGTGCAGCCCCCCTCCCCCCAATGCCCTTCCCACCTGTCTTGGAGGGGTAAGACACTTGATCTTGAATGGTGCTAGAGAAGATTTGTATTTAGAAACTTTTGTACAGTATGGATTGTTGAGTTAGCAGATTTTTAAATTTCACATTTTTCTGAGTGTTTTATTGACCTACCTTGAGCAAGTCTGCCAACTTTGAAAGACCCAAGAGAAAGAGGTGATATGATTCAGGTCACTAAAGAAGATCAATTCTGACAGACGAGTTCTTTTGATTAAGGATAGGAGGGCTTTAAGAGGTCATGAGAACATTTTAAGGAAGACAATATGTCTAAAGGATGTGAAGAAATAGTTTTCCATATAGATGCATAAGTACATACATATACCAAGGCTTTTTCCCCCTTACAAGGGAGGTAGCCAAAAAGGAAAAGGCATAAAATCATTCCCACCCATTCCATCCCTGAATACACTCCACACCCCTCCACCCTCACTCCCATCTTAGCACCTCCTGGATGATGGGTCATCCCTGCACCTTGTCCACTGCCCTGGGTCAGAAGCAGTGTCGCAAGACACAGCACATCCACAGCAAGGCCGCTTCATTAAATCGGCGACCCCACCTCTCCGTCCCCCCATGCATAAAGGAGAAGATGGGGAGAAATTCCTTCGGGCTGCATCCAAACTTGCTCACACCTACTACCTCACCCCCCATCCCCGCCCATTCCACCTCATGCATCACAACATCATCCACACACAACCATTCTCCATTCACCCCTGTCTTCTGTCCTCTCTCATCCTTCCTCAACAGACATTCCCCTCTTCCCCAAAGCCCCCTTCACCCCATCCATCCACCTCATCCTAGGACATCCCCTCATGTTCACTCCCTCCACATCTGTCTTCCATACCTCTTTTACTAGTCTTCACTCATTCTTTCCATGTGTCCAAACCATCCTAATACTCTTTCATCAACCCTATCTCCCAACCCCCTTTCCACCCCTGTTCTCCTCCTCACCTCCTCATTTCTCACTCTATCTAGCCTAGTAACCCCCATCATACTTCTCAGACACCTCATCTCAAACACATTCAAACTCCTCTCTTCCTCTCTTATGTTCCATGTTTCTGCCCCATACAGTACTGTTGGCACAATCACTCCTTCATATAGTCTCCTCTTAGCATCCATTCCCAAATGTCTATTCCTCATTACACTTTTTAATCCACCAAGGCATTTACTTGCTTCTCTCAATCTACATTCTACCTCCACCTTCACTCCACCTTTTCCTGCCACATTTGCACCCAAGTATCTAAAACCATCCACTTCCTCCAGTCGCTCTCCC
Organism: Oratosquilla oratoria; assembly: GCF_046742065.1. Lineage (NCBI taxonomy): Eukaryota > Metazoa > Arthropoda > Malacostraca > Stomatopoda > Squillidae > Oratosquilla > Oratosquilla oratoria. The sequence goes on from NC_134778.1 coordinate 82,957,296, forward strand.
TTAATGCTCACTTCCAGACTAGTGCCACTTTCACCCCTTGTACATCTCATCACCTTACTTTTACCCACATTTATCTTCAGCTTTCTTCTGTCACACACTCTCCCAAACTCTGTCAACAACTTCCTCAATCCCTCCTCTGATCCTGCCACAAGCGCAGTGTCATCCGTACTACCCCCATCCATGTATAAGTTGAACATCCAGGGCGACATATCACATCCTTGATGAAGTCCCACCTTTACCTCGAACCACTCACTCTCTCCATTTCTAATCCTGACACAAGCTCTACTACTCTCATAAAAACTCTTGACAGCTCCTAGAAGCTTTCCTCCTATCCCGTATATCCGCAAAACCTCCCACAGTGCCTTTCTGTCTACCCTGTCGTAAGCCTTTTCCAGGTCCATAAAGGCCCAAAAAACATTCTTCCCCTTTCCTATAGCTTTCTCACATATCTGTCTTACCACAAAAATCTGATCTACACAACCTCTACCTGTCCTAAATCCACACTGTTCCTCACCAATTACTTCCTCTGTTCCTCTCCTAATCCTCTCAATCAAGATCCTCCCATAAGCCTTCCCAACTACACTTAACAAGCTAATCCCTCTGAAACTACTACATTCACACTTGTCCCCTTTTCCCTTGTAAAGTGGAACTATACAGGCACTCCTCCAGTCCTCCAGCACTCTACCCTCTCTCCAGCAAACATTAAATAACCTCACCAGCCAGTCCACCATCACTGTACCTCCTTTTTTTAGACATTCTGCATGGCATCCATCCAGACCAGGTGCCTTACCTGCTTTCATCATCTTAACAACTGCCTTCACTTCATCCTTCCTTATTTCTCCTCCATTTTCCTCACTCATCACTCATTTTCTTAGCATTTCCCACTGCAGCTATCTTTCCCTCCCTATCCTTCACATTTAGCAACTCCCTAAAATATTCTGCCCATCTTCCCCTTATTGCCTTCTCTTCCATTATCATCTCTCCATCTGCACCTTTTACCTTTTCCTCTCTACTTGATTTGCCTCCTCTTCCTCTCTAAATTTCTTTCCAAAACATCTTTTTATTACTTTCAAAATTTTCTGTCATACTCTTACCCATTTGGATCGTAAGAGGCGAGAAGAAAGGGACGGGGATTGGGACTAGGCATCCTTCTCCTTGTAGCCCCACAGGGGACATTCCTAAAAGAAAAAAAAGATGCATAAGTACTTGAATTAAAATCTGAATAGAGTAGTTGGAAATCAAGGGTATAGATCAAGTTTGAAATGTACATGAATTTGAGGCTAGAGATGACAAATTGGAGACTAGGAGATGGGAAACAATGAGTGTTGATCCTTTCCTATATACAGTACTACAATTAAATAATTACATAACATGGAAACATTTTCATGGGCTGGTGAGACTTTAAACCTGAGATGTGGTGGTAATTTAAGTGCACTAGTTTTCGTCCTTTAGCTTATAGCAAATGCATTTCATTAACCCCTTAACTGAAAAAATTCTGTAGACAAAACAAAATCACCTTTGCACCAACCAAAATAAAATGTGAAGTGCATATGACAGTGGAATGACCTATAGGTTTTTAAACTCCAGATTTATGGTCATGTAGATATCATTCATAGGATACAGGGGATGAGGTTTTCCCTACCCACTATGAATCCTGTTTTGAAGTCTTGCAGCCCACTCTTAATTCCTGCCTAAGAAGAGGGAGTCAAGATATCAAAGAGGGATTCAAAAACAGTAAGGAAAACCAGTTGCTACCTCATCCCCACATGGTACTCCTAGGTTGACTCCTATCATTGGTAAGAGTAAGGCAGTGACCAAGACTGATAGTATCATCAATCACTATCAAACTATCCCTACAAAGTCCTCGCAACACCCAACCAAGCCCCCCGGCTACTTCCTCCAATACACCCCTGGCTCATTTTAGCCACCTTGGTCAATTTAAGTCATTCAAGAAGAATCTTTCCCACCCACCTACCAATTAAACAGTTGTCACCACAAGTGCCAATGGTTTCTACTCTAACCATGGAGTAGTTTACTGAACTCTTCACCAGTCTCGCTGCTTTACACATCCACAAAAGTTGGAAGTAAAATTTAATATAAAGAAATGCAGTATAATGGAATTTGGAAAGAGTAAAAACAGAATATCAAAAGATTACAGAATTGGGGAAGAAAAAATAAAAATAAAAAACTCGGAAAAAGATCTTGGAGTGATGATTGGAAAGGACATGAAACCAGATAAGCATATAAATAAAATATTCGGAAAAACCTACAACTTATTGAGGTCAATCAAAGTGGCATCTGCTTATATGGATGAAGAAATGATAAAGAAAATACTAACTACACTAATAAGACCAAAACTTGAGTACGCAGCATCACTTTGGACACCCAGTACCAAAAAGAATATTAAGAAACTAGAAAGATTACAAAGAGCGACAACCAAACTAGCAAATGAGCAAAGACTGTCCAAATTGAATCTACCAACTCTGGAACAAAGAAGAGAGAGAGATCTGCTGACTATCTACAGAATAATGAAAGGAATGGAAGTTTTAGACAGCAATGACTTGTTAGTGTGGGACATCTGTAAAACGAGAGGACACGGAAAAAAACTGAAAAAGGATAGTTATAGGAAAAACTTGAAAGGAACAGTTTCCCACAGAGCGATAAATACATGGAACAAATTAGACAACAAAACAGTATGTGCAAACACTATACAAGATTTTAAGATAAAATTTGATGCGGAGAGATACAAAGACAGGTCACCATGAGCATAGCTCCCCTCCCGTATATTACAACTATAAATACAACACCCAACTTCATACCTCCCACCCCCGTATCTATAATGATATCAGATTCACAAAGCTCCATAAAGCAATTTTCACCTTGAAGTTCTGCCACCTATTTGCCCACAAAATCCATTCATGAATCATCCAAATTTCCATTCCACCTCAAATCTCCATTCTTCTGCTAGGTGCCACTTCATGTAGGCATCCTGGGCAATGAAGAAGCTAACAAGGTGGCTTGATGGTATCCACCCTTCTCGAAGCCTCCATTCCACAGCCAATTACAGACTACCTATCCAGTCCTCTGATCAGTAATGCTAAACATGGAGCAAAGATGCTGGGAACAACACCCAACAAACCACCTAAAAACAACCACCACGTGCATTCATGGCTGTCTCCATGTCAACATAACTGACATTTTGAAACAGCACCAGTATTTTACACCAGAGAACATGACATGCCTGCTTCATACAGCCACTTTATGACAAGAAATTACTTCCATTTGTCAATGTTAAAGATCAGAATGCACAATGGGAGACACTTGCAAAACTCCAAGCATAGTAAATAAAAAAACAGTAATTGCCAACAATTCCTATGTAATATTTTTTCTATTGTACTTATATTCAGGCAACAAAAATTTCATTTTAGAGCTAAATAAATCGTCTGCATTTAGAAAACGACACCTTCACACCTTTGGCTATTGTCAGGAATCTTTGGAAATGTGACCAATTAAGGTGTGGTTATACTAATGAACAGATGGGTTGGATTCTGAGCCTAAGGATGGATTTTGTGCAATGCTGGGGGACTTGGGTTGGAATCCAAGCCTAGGGATGCCCAATGTAACATTGTTGTAGTCCACACCTTGAAAGAGATCCGAGGGAAAGAAACTTGAGATATATGTTAATATTATTAATATTTACAACATATTTAAAAAATGTATGTACAACTTATTTAGTAATAAAAGATAAATTATTTAATTGTATAAAATTATCCTGAAATAGAAAATAAGCTTTATAGAATGTATATTGTGGCAATAATCAGTCATTTGACCACTGTATGTAAACATTGATAATTTTTCTCAAGTGCAAAAACTCTTCTCATCATTTACTTGGTATCTATACACTTTTCTCAGTGGAGTGGAATAATGAAGTTATCCATGCTCTAATAAAGAAGATATTACCACAAGAGGTGCTTGGGGATGTGAGGCTTCCTGAATATATTAAAAAATTATTATATAATCTCTCACTGAGTCAGCCCTTCAATTATCATTTTCTATGGATGATAAATGTGTTCTCCCTAGTGCTCAATAATCCATGTGTATTTACCTAGTTGTATCTTGCAGGAAGGGGAGCTACATTTGCGGTGTCCTGTCTCTGTATCTCGCCATGTTTAATTTGATCTTAAATTTGTGTATGGTTTTTGCACACACTATTGTTTCATCTAATTTCTTCCATATATCTACCACTCTGTAGGGAAAGCTGTTTTTTTAGGTCTCTTCTATAACTGTCCTTTTTGAGCTTCCTTTCATGTCTCCTTGTATTTCTCTTATCCCAATTTATTACTGTATGTCTTCTCTATCAAGGACTTCTATACCTCTCATGATTCTGTAGAGAGTCAACAAGTCACCTCTTTCTCTCTTTTGTTTCAGTTGGCAATTTTAGTTTTGACATTTCTCTTGATATGACAGTTCTGGTAGTGTTGGGGCCATCTTCATAGTTGCTGTCTGTATTCTCTCAATTTTCCTTGTATTCTTTTTGGTACTGGGTGACCATAGTGTTGCTGCATACTCCAATTTTGGCCTTATCAATGTGACTAGTATTTTCTTTACCATTTCTTCATCCAAATAAGTAAAAGCCACCTTTATTGATCTTAGCAAGTTATAGGTTTCTCCAACAATTTTGTTTATCTGTTTATCAGGAGACATTATCCTTTGTGATAATTACTCCCAGGTTTTTTTCAGATCCCACTTTCTTTACTTCATTTGCACTAATTTTTATTATCCTGATGTGTGTGTGCATGTATTTACCTAGTTGTATTTACTTAGTTGTATTATACAGGAAGAGAGCTATGCTCGTGGTAACCCGTCTTTGTATCTCTCAGCATCAAGTTTTTCTTAAAATCTTGAATAGTATTTGCACACACTGTTTCATTGTCTAATTTGTTCCAAGTATCTATCACTATGTGTGGGAAGATGTTCCTTTTCAGATCTTTTCTGTAACTATCCTTTTTTAGTTTATTTTCGTGTCCTCTTGTTTTACCATTATCCCATATTAACAAGTCATTCATATCTAAGACTTCCATTCCTTTCATTATTCTATAGATAGTCAGCAAGTCTCCTCTTTCCCTTCTTTGTTCCAAAGTTGGTCATTCTAATTTGGACAGTCTTTGCTCATATGTCAGTTTGGAAAGAGTTGGTGCTAGTTTTGTTGTTGCTCTTTGTATTCTTTCTAATTTTTTTTATATTCTTTTTGGTACTGGGTGTCCATAGTGTTTGTGCGTACTCAAGTTTTGGTCTTATTAGTGTAGTTAGAGTATTTTTTATCATTTCCTCATCCAAATAAGCAAACACCACTTTAATTGACCTCAATAAATTGTAGGTTTCTCTGAATATTTTATCAATATGCTTATCCGGTGTCATGTCCTTGCTGATCATCACTCCAAGATCTTTCTCAGAGTTTACTTTTTTCACCTCTTCACCAATTTTGTAATTTTTTAATATTCTGTTTTTACTCTCTCCAAATTCCATTATACTACATTTCTTTATATTGAATTTTACTTCCCACTTTTGAGTCCAATTCCAGATCTTGTCCAAATCTTGTTGCAATGAGTTGCAGTCTTCCTCTGTTTTTACCTTCTTTAGTATCTTTGCATCATCTGCAAAGAAATTCATATAACACTCTACACCTTCATCCATGTCATTAATGTATATGGCAAACATGATCGGGGCCAGTACTGATCCCTGTGGGACACCACTTATCACTTCTTCCCAGTTTGAGAATTTATCTCTAATTACTACCCTCATTTTCCTCCCAATCAGGAAGTCTTTCATCCATTCCAATAATTTTCCTCTGATGCCACCTATTGACTCTTTTTTTTTTTTTTTTTTTTATGTGGTACCTTATCAAATGCCTTTTGATGATAGCAAATATAGTGTTTAGGAAGAAAGTCAAGCATAAGTACACATGGGAGAGGGTGGTAGGTGGAAGAGAGGATAGAGCTTTAATGGACTATATAGTGGTAAACAGGAGAAGACTAGGGAAAATTTTGGATGTACATGTTCTAAGGGGTGAGAGTGGGGGAATATCAGATCATTTTTTGATGGAAGGTAAGTTGAGAGTGGAGGATAGATGGAAAAAGAGGAAAAGGACAGAAGGTAGGTCTTTATTACGATGCTAGGGAAGGAACCAGTTTCATCATTCTTCACTATAATAATTCCACCATATCTACATCATCTTTTTTGTCGTATGGCTGCCAGATTTTGGCACAGTTCTCAAGATGTGGGTGTGTTAGCTATTTGTAAAGGCATACACTATTGTTTATACTCTTATCCTCCATTGTTCTTTTGATACTCCCCACAACTTCATTTGCCTTTATTACGATGCTCGCAATATGTTCACTGGGGTTCAAAGACTTGTTCACAAAAATGACAAGGTCTTTCTCGCTATCAACATTTGTAGCCTTATGATTTCTAGCTACAATGAGTAGCTGTATTGTATTTGTCCCAATCATCCTTGGTGAGGCGCATTGCTTTGATCTTTTTCATGATATTGTATATACGTTTCATCTCCTCAACTAAATACTCTACAAATTTCTTTGCTGTATCCTCACCTAAGGCCTCCGGTCACGGGGCAGCTCCGCTACTTACGTCTTCTGTATACTTTGAGTGTTTATCAACCGAGCATTTTGCGTAACATGCGAATGAGTTAGGCTCGTGTTTTTGCATATAGAAGGTATAAGATCCTTGAGGATTTGGCTGTGTTGTTTTTATTCTATGAAGAGTACTTTAAAAATCGCTATATATTACAAAAGGATGTTCTATCTTTTTAAAGAATGATCTAAAGACAATAGGTCCCTCTACAAGCTCCATTCGTACAGGTTTATGGACTGAACATTCAGGTTCATGTTTATCAAGTACCTCCTTCTTTCAGAAGGGATGCAGACAGTATGAACAAGGGAAAACTCGTCCATTATGACTTTTATTAATAAATGGGCTCAAATCTTCCATCAATACATAGTGCTTATTTTCTTCCTCGGATATATACAGAAGGTTTACATCTTGATCTTTTTTCACTTTTGTCATTCTTAAAGGATACAGGCTTTTATTTTCATCATTATCAAAGGCAAAGACACTGACGCTGATGGCATTCTTCTTTTCAAATATGGTGATCTTATCTAATTTGACTGGGAATTCTGTTCCACTCCAATCGTAATTTTGAGCAGCAGCCTCAACTGTCTTACTAATTCTCTCTTTGTCCTTTTCATCCAAGCAACCTGACACCAATCATATCTAGCACTACACTTTTTATTTCTGAAAGATCTGTCATCGGCTTCATCTCGCCACTCTTGATCCAGGGCTCTTGAATTGATCTGCTCCCATCTCCTAACTTCTTGTAGAGGCGAATTTTGAGACAAAGAGAAATTTTCAAACCTTTTTGACTCTGTTCTCTATAACATCCACCATACTCATGATCAAAAGTTTTGGATCAATTGTACTAATGTCGGAATAACAATAAACTCGTAATTGACCTCCACAACCTTCCCGACTATCATCGTATTTACATGTCACTTTAGATATCAGGTTCTGAAAAGTTTTTTTTTTTTTCACTGTGCCTTTTGAGGTTTGAGACTTCAATGTTACATATCTGACATTTTGGTTTTGATTTCTTTGGAATATCTTGGGGATTAACCTTGTAGTAATGTTTCTTAGATTTTTCATGTCTTAAACGGTTAAAAATGGTCTTGTTACAAATTTGGCAATTAAATTTTCCCTACTTATTTAACCTATTGTAATTATGATTGAACCGTTTCTTGTGATACACTGATTTTTCATGTCTTAAAGGGTTAAACATAATTTGATGACAAATTTCGCAATGAAATTTTCTCTCTTGATTGTAATTAGGATCTAACCGTTTTTTGTGATAGACTGATTTGTCATGTCTTAAAGGGTTAAAAATGGTCTTGTTACAAATTTGACAATGGAATTTTGTTTCTAAATTTGAACTTTTTTCGGTGACCTGTCTAAGATATAGTTACCCATTGACTAATGAAAGAAAATGAGGGAGATAATACGTCATGTTCAAGCCGGATGTAAGGAAATGATAGTGGCAAAGTGCTATAGAACTTGGGTTCGATTCCCATGCTGGGTGCAAATGTTTTTGATTAATCTATGAGTGGAGGGGGAAAAATAGGAGGAGGAGAAGGAGGAGATGAATAAATTGGAGGAGAAGAAGGAGGAGATGAATAAATTGAATTGCAAAAATTGATCTAGAGTGAAATTACAGAGAACTTATTGTTAATCTTCGACCATGGTATTAAGTTCCACTTTTAAAGCACGTTGGGCACCCATGGCCAAGCGGACTAAGACTGGACCTATTAAGCCCAACGGTCCGAGTTCGAATCTGCATTGCGGTGCTCCCTCGAGGGGTTATCCATATTTGAAAGTGGTTTGGAATTGCCGAGTGCGCATTAAGCAATTCTATATAATCATGTTCAGGCGTGGATGACTAATAATACCAACCACATGCTATCCTTCTCCCCCAATTCAGTACACGTCCGACAGGCCATGCATAAGACGATGGATTACTGTCGGGTGGCTGGGTATAAGGAATTGAGGTGCACTCTGGTCCCTTCTGAATCTGGAAGCGGCTTGAAGATGTGCAGTTGGAGAGGGTAGTATGGAGGCATGGGGCGCTTTTACTTGTATTTTGATTCAAGTTAGATTTGGTGATTGAATCTAAAGACGATATATTAAAGTTAGATTTAGATCTAACCATGATATATTAAAAGTAGATTTTGGTGGTTGAGAGATGGTTAAAATGTGAAATACGCTGCTACTCTCCCTTTCATACTACTTGGGTGAATAGGTCCAACTTTGGAGGGTTGTCACCGCCACACCCTTGGTCTGAGACTTCTGATGTCTACGTTGATGTGCAATGTATCCGTCTCTCTCCTTGTGGGACAAGTTTAGATCAAATCGGTGGCTTTGGGATTTTGGGTGAAATTGATGTAATTATCGTAACCTCCACCGATTTCCCCGCTATGACACCGACAGGAGCTGGCGTGGAGTCCAAAATCCGGAAAATCTTCAAGGGGGTACCCCATGGATTTTTGGGTGAAATCCGAGGGTGAGCGATTTGGTCCAAAGTTGCGCCACGGGTGGAGTGTGGGATAGGGTGCACATGGGCGTAGACATTAGAATCGTGAGACGAATTGTGTGGCGGTGAGAGCCCTGGAAAGTAGGGCCTTTTGACGTATATGCCTCTGGCAGGGATAGGGTGTGGGTGACTGGTGTGGGATTGGACTGGAGGGCATCCCAGGCCTTGCGGGACCTGTGGGTGTGATAGGGGGTAAATCGGTGGAGGTGAGCAAAATGGCCCAAAATCCGGAAAATCTTCAAGGGGGTACCCCATGGATTTTTGGGTGTGAAATCCGAGGGTGAGCGATTTGGTCCAAAGTTGCGCCACGGGTGGAGTGTGGGATAGGGTGCACATGGGCGTAGACATTAGAATCGTGAGACGAATTGTGTGGCGGTGAGAGCCCTGGAAAGTAGGGCCTTTTGACGTATATGCCTCTGGCAGGGATAGGGTGTGGGTGACTGGTGTGGGATTGGACTGGAGGGCATCCCAGGCCTTGCGGGACCTGTGGGTGTGATAGGGGGTAAATCGGTGGAGGTGAGCAAAATGGCCCAAAATCCGGAAAATCTTCAAGGGGGTACCCCATGGATTTTTGGGTGAAATCCGAGGGTGAGCGATTTGGTCCAAAGTTGCGCCACGGGTGGAGTGTGGGATAGGGTGCACATGGGCGTAGACATTAGAATCGTGAGACGAATTGTGTGGCGGTGAGAGCCCTGGAAAGTAGGGCCTTTTGACGTATATGCCTCTGGCAGGGATAGGGTGTGGGTGACTGGTGTGGGATTGGACTGGAGGGCATCCCAGGCCTTGCGGGACCTGTGGGTGTGATAGGGGGTAAATCGGTGGAGGTGACCTAAATGGCCCAAAATCCGGAAAATCTTCAAGGGGGTACCCCATGGATTTTTGGGTGAAATCCGAGGGTGAGCGATTTGGTCCAAAGTTGCGCCACGGGTGGAGTGTGGGATAGGGTGCACATGGGCGTAGACATTAGAATCGTGAGACGAATTGTGTGGCGGTGAGAGCCCTGGAAAGTAGGGCCTTTTGACGTATATGCCTCTGGCAGGGATAGGGTGTGGGTGACTGGTGTGGGATTGGACTGGAGGGCATCCCAGGCCTTGCGGGACCTGTGGGTGTGATAGGGGGTAAATCGGTGGAGGTGACCACACTGGCCCAAAATCCGGAAAATCTTCAAGGGGGTACCCCATGGATTTTTGGGTGAAATCCGAGGGTGAGCGATTTGGTCCAAAGTTGCGCCACGGGTGGAGTGTGGGATAGGGTGCACATGGGCGTAGACATTAGAATCGTGAGACGAATTGTGTGGCGGTGAGAGCCCTGGAAAGTAGGGCCTTTTGACGTATATGCCTCTGGCAGGGATAGGGTGTGGGTGACTGGTGTGGGATTGGACTGGAGGGCATCCCAGGCCTTGCGGGACCTGTGGGTGTGATAGGGGGTAAATCGGTGGAGGTGACCTAAATGGCCCAAAATCCGGAAAATCTTCAAGGGGGTACCCCATGGATTTTTGGGTGAAATCCGAGGGTGAGCGATTTGGTCCAAAGTTGCGCCACGGGTGGAGTGTGGGATAGGGTGCTCATGGGCGTAGACATTAGAATCGTGAGACGAATTGTGTGGCGGTGAGAGCCCTGGAAAGTAGGGCCTTTTGACGTATATGCCTCTGGCAGGGATAGGGTGTGGGTGACTGGTGTGGGATTGGACTGGAGGGCATCCCAGGCCTTGCGGGACCTGTGGGTGTGATAGGGGGTAAATCGGTGGAGGTGACCTAAATGGCCCAAAATCCGGAAAATCTTCAAGGGGGTACCCCATGGATTTTTGGGTGAAATCCGAGGGTGAGCGATTTGGTCCAAAGTTGCGCCACGGGTGGAGTGTGGGATAGGGTGCTCATGGGCGTAGACATTAGAATCGTGAGACGAATTGTGTGGCGGTGAGAGCCCTGGAAAGTAGGGCCTTTTGACGTTTATGCCTCTGGCAGGGATAGGGTGTGGGTGACTGGTGTGGGATTGGACTGGAGGGCATCCCAGGCCTTGCGGGACCTGTGGGTGTGATAGGGGGTAAATCGGTGGAGGTGACCAAAATGGCCCAAAATCCGGAAAATCTTCAAGGGGGTACCCCATGGATTTTTGGGTGAAATCCGAGGGTGAGCGATTTGGTCCAAAGTTGCGCCACGGGTGGAGTGTGGGATAGGGTGCTCATGGGCGTAGACATTAGAATCGTGAGACGAATTGTGTGGCGGTGAGAGCCCTGGAAAGTAGGGCCTTTTGACGTATATGCCTCTGGCAGGGATAGGGTGTGGGTGACTGGTGTGGGATTGGACTGGAGGGCATCCCAGGCCTTGCGGGACCTGTGGGTGTGATAGGGGGTAAATCGGTGGAGGTGACCCAAATGGCCCAAAATCCGGAAAATCTTCAAGGGGGTACCCCATGGATTTTTGGGTGAAATCCGAGGGTGAGCGATTTGGTCCAAAGTTGCGCCACGGGTGGAGTGTGGGATTGGGTTCTCTTGGGCGTAGACATTAGAATCGTGAGACGAATTGTGTGGCGGTGAGAGCCCTGGAAAGTAGGGCCTTTTGACGTATATGCCTCTGGCAGGGATAGGGTGTGGGTGACTGGTGTGGGATTGGACTGGAGGGCATCCCAGGCCTTGCGGGACCTGTGGGTGTGATAGGGGGTAAATCGGTGGAGGTGACCAAAATGGCCCAAAATCCGGAAAATCTTCAAGGGGGTACCCCATGGATTTTTGGGTGAAATCCGAGGGTGAGCGATTTGGTCCAAAGTTGCGCCACGGGTGGAGTGTGGGATAGGGTGCCCATGGGCGTAGACATTAGAATCGTGAGACGAATTGTGTGGCGGTGAGAGCCCTGGAAAGTAGGGCCTTTTGACGTATATGCCTCTGGCAGGGATAGGGTGTGGGTGACTGGTGTGGGATTGGACTGGAGGGCATCCCAGGCCTTGCGGGACCTGTGGGTGTGATAGGGGGTAAATCGGTGGAGGTGACCAAAATGGCCCAAAATCCGGAAAATCTTCAAGGGGGTACCCCATGGATTTTTGGGTGAAATCCGAGGGTGAGCGATTTGGTCCAAAGTTGCGCCACGGGTGGAGTGTGGGATAGGGTGCCCATGGGCGTAGACATTAGAATCGTGAGACGAATTGTGTGGCGGTGAGAGCCCTGGAAAGTAGGGCCTTTTGACGTATATGCCTCTGGCAGGGATAGGGTGTGGGTGACTGGTGTGGGATTGGACTGGAGGGCATCCCAGGCCTTGCGGGACCTGTGGGTGTGATAGGGGGTAAATCGGTGGAGGTGTGCAATATGGCCCAAAATCCGGAAAATCTTCAAGGGGGTACCCCATGGATTTTTGGGTGAAATCCGAGGGTGAGCGATTTGGTCCAAAGTTGCGCCACGGGTGGAGTGTGGGATAGGGTGCACATGGGCGTAGACATTAGAATCGTGAGACGAATTGTGTGGCGGTGAGAGCCCTGGAAAGTAGGGCCTTTTGACGTATATGCCTCTGGCAGGGATAGGGTGTGGGTGACTGGTGTGGGATTGGACTGGAGGGCATCCCAGGCCTTGCGGGACCTGTGGGTGTGATAGGGGGTAAATCGGTGGAGGTGATCTAAATGGCCCAAAATCCGGAAAATCTTCAAGGGGGTACCCCATGGATTTTTGGGTGAAATCCGAGGGTGAGCGATTTGGTCCAAAGTTGCGCCACGGGTGGAGTGTGGGATAGGGTGCACATGGGCGTAGACATTAGAATCGTGAGACGAATTGTGTGGCGGTGAGAGCCCTGGAAAGTAGGGCCTTTTGACGTATATGCCTCTGGCAGGGATAGGGTGTGGGTGACTGGTGTGGGATTGGACTGGAGGGCATCCCAGGCCTTGCGGGACCTGTGGGTGTGATAGGGGGTAAATCGGTGGAGGTGACCAAAATGGCCCAAAATCCGGAAAATCTTCAAGGGGGTACCCCATGGATTTTTGGGTGAAATCCGAGGGTGAGCGATTTGGTCCAAAGTTGCGCCACGGGTGGAGTGTGGGATAGGGTGCCCATGGGCGTAGACATTAGAATCGTGAGACGAATTGTGTGGCGGTGAGAGCCCTGGAAAGTAGGGCCTTTTGACGTTTATGCCTCTGGCAGGGATAGGGTGTGGGTGACTGGTGTGGGATTGGACTGGAGGGCATCCCAGGCCTTGCGGGACCTGTGGGTGTGATAGGGGGTAAATCGGTGGAGGTGACCAAAATGGCCCAAAATCCGGAAAATCTTCAAGGGGGTACCCCATGGATTTTTGGGTGAAATCCGAGGGTGAGCGATTTGGTCCAAAGTTGCGCCACGGGTGGAGTGTGGGATAGGGTGCACATGGGCGTAGACATTAGAATCGTGAGACGAATTGTGTGGCGGTGAGAGCCCTGGAAAGTAGGGCCTTTTGACGTTTATGCCTCTGGCAGGGATAGGGTGTGGGTGACTGGTGTGGGATTGGACTGGAGGGCATCCCAGGCCTTGCGGGACCTGTGGGTGTGATAGGGGGTAAATCGGTGGAGGTGAGCAAAATGGCCCAAAATCCGGAAAATCTTCAAGGGGGTACCCCATGGATTTTTGGGTGAAATCCGAGGGTGAGCGATTTGGTCCAAAGTTGCGCCACGGGTGGAGTGTGGGATAGGGTGCACATGGGCGTAGACATTAGAATCGTGAGACGAATTGTGTGGCGGTGAGAGCCCTGGAAAGTAGGGCCTTTTGACGTATATGCCTCTGGCAGGGATAGGGTGTGGGTGACTGGTGTGGGATTGGACTGGAGGGCATCCCAGGCCTTGCGGGACCTGTGGGTGTGATAGGGGGTAAATCGGTGGAGGTGACCCAACTGGCCCAAAATCCGGAAAATCTTCAAGGGGGTACCCCATGGATTTTTGGGTGAAATCCGAGGGTGAGCGATTTGGTCCAAAGTTGCGCCACGGGTGGAGTGTGGGATAGGGTGCACATGGGCGTAGACATTAGAATCGTGAGACGAATTGTGTGGCGGTGAGAGCCCTGGAAAGTAGGGCCTTTTGACGTATATGCCTCTGGCAGGGATAGGGTGTGGGTGACTGGTGTGGGATTGGACTGGAGGGCATCCCAGGCCTTGCGGGACCTGTGGGTGTGATAGGGGGTAAATCGGTGGAGGTGACCAAAATGGCCCAAAATCCGGAAAATCTTCAAGGGGGTACCCCATGGATTTTTGGGTGAAATCCGAGGGTGAGCGATTTGGTCCAAAGTTGCGCCACGGGTGGAGTGTGGGATAGGGTGCACATGGGCGTAGACATTAGAATCGTGAGACGAATTGTGTGGCGGTGAGAGCCCTGGAAAGTAGGGCCTTTTGACGTTTATGCCTCTGGCAGGGATAGGGTGTGGGTGACTGGTGTGGGATTGGACTGGAGGGCATCCCAGGCCTTGCGGGACCTGTGGGTGTGATAGGGGGTAAATCGGTGGAGGTGACCAAAACGGCCCAAAATCCGGAAAATCTTCAAGGGGGTACCCCATGGATTTTTGGGTGAAATCCGAGGGTGAGCGATTTGGTCCAAAGTTGCGCCACGGGTGGAGTGTGGGATAGGGTGCTCATGGGCGTAGACATTAGAATCGTGAGACGAATTGTGTGGCGGTGAGAGCCCTGGAAAGTAGGGCCTTTTGACGTATATGCCTCTGGCAGGGATAGGGTGTGGGTGACTGGTGTGGGATTGGACTGGAGGGCATCCCAGGCCTTGCGGGACCTGTGGGTGTGATAGGGGGTAAATCGGTGGAGGTGACCCAAATGGCCCAAAATCCGGAAAATCTTCAAGGGGGTACCCCATGGATTTTTGGGTGAAATCCGAGGGTGAGCGATTTGGTCCAAAGTTGCGCCACGGGTGGAGTGTGGGATAGGGTGCACATGGGCGTAGACATTAGAATCGTGAGACGAATTGTGTGGCGGTGAGAGCCCTGGAAAGTAGGGCCTTTTGACGTATATGCCTCTGGCAGGGATAGGGTGTGGGTGACTGGTGTGGGATTGGACTGGAGGGCATCCCAGGCCTTGCGGGACCTGTGGGTGTGATAGGGGGTAAATCGGTGGAGGTGACAAAAATGGCCCAAAATCCGGAAAATCTTCAAGGGGGTACCCCATGGATTTTTGGGTGAAATCCGAGGGTGAGCGATTTGGTCCAAAGTTGCGCCACGGGTGGAGTGTGGGATAGGGTGCACATGGGCGTAGACATTAGAATCGTGAGACGAATTGTGTGGCGGTGAGAGCCCTGGAAAGTAGGGCCTTTTGACGTATATGCCTCTGGCAGGGATAGGGTGTGGGTGACTGGTGTGGGATTGGACTGGAGGGCATCCCAGGCCTTGCGGGACCTGTGGGTGTGATAGGGGGTAAATCGGTGGAGGTGACCCAAAATGGCCCAAAATCCGGAAAATCTTCAAGGGGGTACCCCATGGATTTTTGGGTGAAATCCGAGGGTGAGCGATTTGGTCCAAAGTTGCGCCACGGGTGGAGTGTGGGATAGGGTGCACATGGGCGTAGACATTAGAATCGTGAGACGAATTGTGTGGCGGTGAGAGCCCTGGAAAGTAGGGCCTTTTGACGTATATGCCTCTGGCAGGGATAGGGTGTGGGTGACTGGTGTGGGATTGGACTGGAGGGCATCCCAGGCCTTGCGGGACCTGTGGGTGTGATAGGGGGTAAATCGGTGGAGGTGACCCAAATGGCCCAAAATCCGGAAAATCTTCAAGGGGGTACCCCATGGATTTTTGGGTGAAATCCGAGGGTGAGCGATTTGGTCCAAAGTTGCGCCACGGGTGGAGTGTGGGATAGGGTGCACATGGGCGTAGACATTAGAATCGTGAGACGAATTGTGTGGCGGTGAGAGCCCTGGAAAGTAGGGCCTTTTGACGTATATGCCTCTGGCAGGGATAGGGTGTGGGTGACTGGTGTGGGATTGGACTGGAGGGCATCCCAGGCCTTGCGGGACCTGTGGGTGTGATAGGGGGTAAATCGGTGGAGGTGACCAAAATGGCCCAAAATCCGGAAAATCTTCAAGGGGGTACCCCATGGATTTTTGGGTGAAATCCGAGGGTGAGCGATTTGGTCCAAAGTTGCGCCACGGGTGGAGTGTGGGATAGGGTGCACATGGGCGTAGACATTAGAATCGTGAGACGAATTGTGTGGCGGTGAGAGCCCTGGAAAGTAGGGCCTTTTGACGTTTATGCCTCTGGCAGGGATAGGGTGTGGGTGACTGGTGTGGGATTGGACTGGAGGGCATCCCAGGCCTTGCGGGACCTGTGGGTGTGATAGGGGGTAAATCGGTGGAGGTGACCAAAATGGCCCAAAATCCGGAAAATCTTCAAGGGGGTACCCCATGGATTTTTGGGTGAAATCCGAGGGTGAGCGATTTGGTCCAAAGTTGCGCCACGGGTGGAGTGTGGGATAGGGTGCACATGGGCGTAGACATTAGAATCGTGAGACGAATTGTGTGGCGGTGAGAGCCCTGGAAAGTAGGGCCTTTTGACGTATATGCCTCTGGCAGGGATAGGGTGTGGGTGACTGGTGTGGGATTGGACTGGAGGGCATCCCAGGCCTTGCGGGACCTGTGGGTGTGATAGGGGGTAAATCGGTGGAGGTGACCAAAATGGCCCAAAATCCGGAAAATCTTCAAGGGGGTACCCCATGGATTTTTGGGTGAAATCCGAGGGTGAGCGATTTGGTCCAAAGTTGCGCCACGGGTGGAGTGTGGGATAGGGTGCACATGGGCGTAGACATTAGAATCGTGAGACGAATTGTGTGGCGGTGAGAGCCCTGGAAAGTAGGGCCTTTTGACGTTTATGCCTCTGGCAGGGATAGGGTGTGGGTGACTGGTGTGGGATTGGACTGGAGGGCATCCCAGGCCTTGCGGGACCTGTGGGTGTGATAGGGGGTAAATCGGTGGAGGTGACCAAAATGGCCCAAAATCCGGAAAATCTTCAAGGGGGTACCCCATGGATTTTTGGGTGAAATCCGAGGGTGAGCGATTTGGTCCAAAGTTGCGCCACGGGTGGAGTGTGGGATAGGGTGCACATGGGCGTAGACATTAGAATCGTGAGACGAATTGTGTGGCGGTGAGAGCCCTGGAAAGTAGGGCCTTTTGACGTATATGCCTCTGGCAGGGATAGGGTGTGGGTGACTGGTGTGGGATTGGACTGGAGGGCATCCCAGGCCTTGCGGGACCTGTGGGTGTGATAGGGGGTAAATCGGTGGAGGTGAGCAAAATGGCCCAAAATCCGGAAAATCTTCAAGGGGGTACCCCATGGATTTTTGGGTGAAATCCGAGGGTGAGCGATTTGGTCCAAAGTTGCGCCACGGGTGGAGTGTGGGATAGGGTGCACATGGGCGTAGACATTAGAATCGTGAGACGAATTGTGTGGCGGTGAGAGCCCTGGAAAGTAGGGCCTTTTGACGTATATGCCTCTGGCAGGGATAGGGTGTGGGTGACTGGTGTGGGATTGGACTGGAGGGCATCCCAGGCCTTGCGGGACCTGTGGGTGTGATAGGGGGTAAATCGGTGGAGGTTTCCAAAATGGCCCAAAATCCGGAAAATCTTCAAGGGGGTACCCCATGGATTTTTGGGTGAAATCCGAGGGTGAGCGATTTGGTCCAAAGTTGCGCCACGGGTGGAGTGTGGGATAGGGTGCACATGGGCGTAGACATTAGAATCGTGAGACGAATTGTGTGGCGGTGAGAGCCCTGGAAAGTAGGGCCTTTTGACGTATATGCCTCTGGCAGGGATAGGGTGTGGGTGACTGGTGTGGGATTGGACTGGAGGGCATCCCAGGCCTTGCGGGACCTGTGGGTGTGATAGGGGGTAAATCGGTGGAGGTGAGCTCAAAATGGCCCAAAATCCGGAAAATCTTCAAGGGGGTACCCCATGGATTTTTGGGTGAAATCCGAGGGTGAGCGATTTGGTCCAAAGTTGCGCCACGGGTGGAGTGTGGGATAGGGTGCACATGGGCGTAGACATTAGAATCGTGAGACGAATTGTGTGGCGGTGAGAGCCCTGGAAAGTAGGGCCTTTTGACGTATATGCCTCTGGCAGGGATAGGGTGTGGGTGACTGGTGTGGGATTGGACTGGAGGGCATCCCAGGCCTTGCGGGACCTGTGGGTGTGATAGGGGGTAAATCGGTGGAGGTGACCCAAAATGGCCCAAAATCCGGAAAATCTTCAAGGGGGTACCCCATGGATTTTTGGGTGAAATCCGAGGGTGAGCGATTTGGTCCAAAGTTGCGCCACGGGTGGAGTGTGGGATAGGGTGCACATGGGCGTAGACATTAGAATCGTGAGACGAATTGTGTGGCGGTGAGAGCCCTGGAAAGTAGGGCCTTTTGACGTATATGCCTCTGGCAGGGATAGGGTGTGGGTGACTGGTGTGGGATTGGACTGGAGGGCATCCCAGGCCTTGCGGGACCTGTGGGTGTGATAGGGGGTAAATCGGTGGAGGTGAGCCAAATGGCCCAAAATCCGGAAAATCTTCAAGGGGGTACCCCATGGATTTTTGGGTGAAATCCGAGGGTGAGCGATTTGGTCCAAAGTTGCGCCACGGGTGGAGTGTGGGATAGGGTGCACATGGGCGTAGACATTAGAATCGTGAGACGAATTGTGTGGCGGTGAGAGCCCTGGAAAGTAGGGCCTTTTGACGTATATGCCTCTGGCAGGGATAGGGTGTGGGTGACTGGTGTGGGATTGGACTGGAGGGCATCCCAGGCCTTGCGGGACCTGTGGGTGTGATAGGGGGTAAATCGGTGGAGGTGAGACCAAAATGGCCCAAAATCCGGAAAATCTTCAAGGGGGTACCCCATGGATTTTTGGGTGAAATCCGAGGGTGAGCGATTTGGTCCAAAGTTGCGCCACGGGTGGAGTGTGGGATAGGGTGCACATGGGCGTAGACATTAGAATCGTGAGACGAATTGTGTGGCGGTGAGAGCCCTGGAAAGTAGGGCCTTTTGACGTATATGCCTCTGGCAGGGATAGGGTGTGGGTGACTGGTGTGGGATTGGACTGGAGGGCATCCCAGGCCTTGCGGGACCTGTGGGTGTGATAGGGGGTAAATCGGTGGAGGTGAGCAAAATGGCCCAAAATCCGGAAAATCTTCAAGGGGGTACCCCATGGATTTTTGGGTGAAATCCGAGGGTGAGCGATTTGGTCCAAAGTTGCGCCACGGGTGGAGTGTGGGATAGGGTGCACATGGGCGTAGACATTAGAATCGTGAGACGAATTGTGTGGCGGTGAGAGCCCTGGAAAGTAGGGCCTTTTGACGTATATGCCTCTGGCAGGGATAGGGTGTGGGTGACTGGTGTGGGATTGGACTGGAGGGCATCCCAGGCCTTGCGGGACCTGTGGGTGTGATAGGGGGTAAATCGGTGGAGGTGAGCAAAATGGCCCAAAATCCGGAAAATCTTCAAGGGGGTACCCCATGGATTTTTGGGTGAAATCCGAGGGTGAGCGATTTGGTCCAAAGTTGCGCCACGGGTGGAGTGTGGGATAGGGTGCACATGGGCGTAGACATTAGAATCGTGAGACGAATTGTGTGGCGGTGAGAGCCCTGGAAAGTAGGGCCTTTTGACGTATATGCCTCTGGCAGGGATAGGGTGTGGGTGACTGGTGTGGGATTGGACTGGAGGGCATCCCAGGCCTTGCGGGACCTGTGGGTGTGATAGGGGGTAAATCGGTGGAGGTGAGCCAAATGGCCCAAAATCCGGAAAATCTTCAAGGGGGTACCCCATGGATTTTTGGGTGAAATCCGAGGGTGAGCGATTTGGTCCAAAGTTGCGCCACGGGTGGAGTGTGGGATAGGGTGCACATGGGCGTAGACATTAGAATCGTGAGACGAATTGTGTGGCGGTGAGAGCCCTGGAAAGTAGGGCCTTTTGACGTATATGCCTCTGGCAGGGATAGGGTGTGGGTGACTGGTGTGGGATTGGACTGGAGGGCATCCCAGGCCTTGCGGGACCTGTGGGTGTGATAGGGGGTAAATCGGTGGAGGTGACCCAAATGGCCCAAAATCCGGAAAATCTTCAAGGGGGTACCCCATGGATTTTTGGGTGAAATCCGAGGGTGAGCGATTTGGTCCAAAGTTGCGCCACGGGTGGAGTGTGGGATAGGGTGCACATGGGCGTAGACATTAGAATCGTGAGACGAATTGTGTGGCGGTGAGAGCCCTGGAAAGTAGGGCCTTTTGACGTATATGCCTCTGGCAGGGATAGGGTGTGGGTGACTGGTGTGGGATTGGACTGGAGGGCATCCCAGGCCTTGCGGGACCTGTGGGTGTGATAGGGGGTAAATCGGTGGAGGTACACAAAAATGGCCCAAAATCCGGAAAATCTTCAAGGGGGTACCCCATGGATTTTTGGGTGAAATCCGAGGGTGAGCGATTTGGTCCAAAGTTGCGCCACGGGTGGAGTGTGGGATAGGGTGCACATGGGCGTAGACATTAGAATCGTGAGACGAATTGTGTGGCGGTGAGAGCCCTGGAAAGTAGGGCCTTTTGACGTATATGCCTCTGGCAGGGATAGGGTGTGGGTGACTGGTGTGGGATTGGACTGGAGGGCATCCCAGGCCTTGCGGGACCTGTGGGTGTGATAGGGGGTAAATCGGTGGAGGTGACCCAAATGGCCCAAAATCCGGAAAATCTTCAAGGGGGTACCCCATGGATTTTTGGGTGAAATCCGAGGGTGAGCGATTTGGTCCAAAGTTGCGCCACGGGTGGAGTGTGGGATAGGGTGCACATGGGCGTAGACATTAGAATCGTGAGACGAATTGTGTGGCGGTGAGAGCCCTGGAAAGTAGGGCCTTTTGACGTATATGCCTCTGGCAGGGATAGGGTGTGGGTGACTGGTGTGGGATTGGACTGGAGGGCATCCCAGGCCTTGCGGGACCTGTGGGTGTGATAGGGGGTAAATCGGTGGAGGTGAACAAAATGGCCCAAAATCCGGAAAATCTTCAAGGGGGTACCCCATGGATTTTTGGGTGAAATCCGAGGGTGAGCGATTTGGTCCAAAGTTGCGCCACGGGTGGAGTGTGGGATAGGGTGCACATGGGCGTAGACATTAGAATCGTGAGACGAATTGTGTGGCGGTGAGAGCCCTGGAAAGTAGGGCCTTTTGACGTATATGCCTCTGGCAGGGATAGGGTGTGGGTGACTGGTGTGGGATTGGACTGGAGGGCATCCCAGGCCTTGCGGGACCTGTGGGTGTGATAGGGGGTAAATCGGTGGAGGTGAGCAAAATGGCCCAAAATCCGGAAAATCTTCAAGGGGGTACCCCATGGATTTTTGGGTGAAATCCGAGGGTGAGCGATTTGGTCCAAAGTTGCGCCACGGGTGGAGTGTGGGATAGGGTGCACATGGGCGTAGACATTAGAATCGTGAGACGAATTGTGTGGCGGTGAGAGCCCTGGAAAGTAGGGCCTTTTGACGTATATGCCTCTGGCAGGGATAGGGTGTGGGTGACTGGTGTGGGATTGGACTGGAGGGCATCCCAGGCCTTGCGGGACCTGTGGGTGTGATAGGGGGTAAATCGGTGGAGGTGACCCAAATGGCCCAAAATCCGGAAAATCTTCAAGGGGGTACCCCATGGATTTTTGGGTGAAATCCGAGGGTGAGCGATTTGGTCCAAAGTTGCGCCACGGGTGGAGTGTGGGATAGGGTGCACATGGGCGTAGACATTAGAATCGTGAGACGAATTGTGTGGCGGTGAGAGCCCTGGAAAGTAGGGCCTTTTGACGTATATGCCTCTGGCAGGGATAGGGTGTGGGTGACTGGTGTGGGATTGGACTGGAGGGCATCCCAGGCCTTGCGGGACCTGTGGGTGTGATAGGGGGTAAATCGGTGGAGGTGACCAAAATGGCCCAAAATCCGGAAAATCTTCAAGGGGGTACCCCATGGATTTTTGGGTGAAATCCGAGGGTGAGCGATTTGGTCCAAAGTTGCGCCACGGGTGGAGTGTGGGATAGGGTGCACATGGGCGTAGACATTAGAATCGTGAGACGAATTGTGTGGCGGTGAGAGCCCTGGAAAGTAGGGCCTTTTGACGTATATGCCTCTGGCAGGGATAGGGTGTGGGTGACTGGTGTGGGATTGGACTGGAGGGCATCCCAGGCCTTGCGGGACCTGTGGGTGTGATAGGGGGTAAATCGGTGGAGGTGACCAAAATGGCCCAAAATCCGGAAAATCTTCAAGGGGGTACCCCATGGATTTTTGGGTGAAATCCGAGGGTGAGCGATTTGGTCCAAAGTTGCGCCACGGGTGGAGTGTGGGATAGGGTGCACATGGGCGTAGACATTAGAATCGTGAGACGAATTGTGTGGCGGTGAGAGCCCTGGAAAGTAGGGCCTTTTGACGTATATGCCTCTGGCAGGGATAGGGTGTGGGTGACTGGTGTGGGATTGGACTGGAGGGCATCCCAGGCCTTGCGGGACCTGTGGGTGTGATAGGGGGTAAATCGGTGGAGGTGAGCCAAATGGCCCAAAATCCGGAAAATCTTCAAGGGGGTACCCCATGGATTTTTGGGTGAAATCCGAGGGTGAGCGATTTGGTCCAAAGTTGCGCCACGGGTGGAGTGTGGGATAGGGTGCACATGGGCGTAGACATTAGAATCGTGAGACGAATTGTGTGGCGGTGAGAGCCCTGGAAAGTAGGGCCTTTTGACGTATATGCCTCTGGCAGGGATAGGGTGTGGGTGACTGGTGTGGGATTGGACTGGAGGGCATCCCAGGCCTTGCGGGACCTGTGGGTGTGATAGGGGGTAAATCGGTGGAGGTGACCAAAAATGGCCCAAAATCCGGAAAATCTTCAAGGGGGTACCCCATGGATTTTTGGGTGAAATCCGAGGGTGAGCGATTTGGTCCAAAGTTGCGCCACGGGTGGAGTGTGGGATAGGGTGCACATGGGCGTAGACATTAGAATCGTGAGACGAATTGTGTGGCGGTGAGAGCCCTGGAAAGTAGGGCCTTTTGACGTATATGCCTCTGGCAGGGATAGGGTGTGGGTGACTGGTGTGGGATTGGACTGGAGGGCATCCCAGGCCTTGCGGGACCTGTGGGTGTGATAGGGGGTAAATCGGTGGAGGTGAGCAAAATGGCCCAAAATCCGGAAAATCTTCAAGGGGGTACCCCATGGATTTTTGGGTGAAATCCGAGGGTGAGCGATTTGGTCCAAAGTTGCGCCACGGGTGGAGTGTGGGATAGGGTGCACATGGGCGTAGACATTAGAATCGTGAGACGAATTGTGTGGCGGTGAGAGCCCTGGAAAGTAGGGCCTTTTGACGTATATGCCTCTGGCAGGGATAGGGTGTGGGTGACTGGTGTGGGATTGGACTGGAGGGCATCCCAGGCCTTGCGGGACCTGTGGGTGTGATAGGGGGTAAATCGGTGGAGGTGAGCAAAATGGCCCAAAATCCGGAAAATCTTCAAGGGGGTACCCCATGGATTTTTGGGTGAAATCCGAGGGTGAGCGATTTGGTCCAAAGTTGCGCCACGGGTGGAGTGTGGGATAGGGTGCACATGGGCGTAGACATTAGAATCGTGAGACGAATTGTGTGGCGGTGAGAGCCCTGGAAAGTAGGGCCTTTTGACGTATATGCCTCTGGCAGGGATAGGGTGTGGGTGACTGGTGTGGGATTGGACTGGAGGGCATCCCAGGCCTTGCGGGACCTGTGGGTGTGATAGGGGGTAAATCGGTGGAGGTGAACCAAAATGGCCCAAAATCCGGAAAATCTTCAAGGGGGTACCCCATGGATTTTTGGGTGAAATCCGAGGGTGAGCGATTTGGTCCAAAGTTGCGCCACGGGTGGAGTGTGGGATAGGGTGCACATGGGCGTAGACATTAGAATCGTGAGACGAATTGTGTGGCGGTGAGAGCCCTGGAAAGTAGGGCCTTTTGACGTATATGCCTCTGGCAGGGATAGGGTGTGGGTGACTGGTGTGGGATTGGACTGGAGGGCATCCCAGGCCTTGCGGGACCTGTGGGTGTGATAGGGGGTAAATCGGTGGAGGTGAGCAAAAATGGCCCAAAATCCGGAAAATCTTCAAGGGGGTACCCCATGGATTTTTGGGTGAAATCCGAGGGTGAGCGATTTGGTCCAAAGTTGCGCCACGGGTGGAGTGTGGGATAGGGTGCACATGGGCGTAGACATTAGAATCGTGAGACGAATTGTGTGGCGGTGAGAGCCCTGGAAAGTAGGGCCTTTTGACGTATATGCCTCTGGCAGGGATAGGGTGTGGGTGACTGGTGTGGGATTGGACTGGAGGGCATCCCAGGCCTTGCGGGACCTGTGGGTGTGATAGGGGGTAAATCGGTGGAGGTGAGCAAAATGGCCCAAAATCCGGAAAATCTTCAAGGGGGTACCCCATGGATTTTTGGGTGAAATCCGAGGGTGAGCGATTTGGTCCAAAGTTGCGCCACGGGTGGAGTGTGGGATAGGGTGCACATGGGCGTAGACATTAGAATCGTGAGACGAATTGTGTGGCGGTGAGAGCCCTGGAAAGTAGGGCCTTTTGACGTATATGCCTCTGGCAGGGATAGGGTGTGGGTGACTGGTGTGGGATTGGACTGGAGGGCATCCCAGGCCTTGCGGGACCTGTGGGTGTGATAGGGGGTAAATCGGTGGAGGTGACCAAAATGGCCCAAAATCCGGAAAATCTTCAAGGGGGTACCCCATGGATTTTTGGGTGAAATCCGAGGGTGAGCGATTTGGTCCAAAGTTGCGCCACGGGTGGAGTGTGGGATAGGGTGCACATGGGCGTAGACATTAGAATCGTGAGACGAATTGTGTGGCGGTGAGAGCCCTGGAAAGTAGGGCCTTTTGACGTTTATGCCTCTGGCAGGGATAGGGTGTGGGTGACTGGTGTGGGATTGGACTGGAGGGCATCCCAGGCCTTGCGGGACCTGTGGGTGTGATAGGGGGTAAATCGGTGGAGGTGACCAAAATGGCCCAAAATCCGGAAAATCTTCAAGGGGGTACCCCATGGATTTTTGGGTGAAATCCGAGGGTGAGCGATTTGGTCCAAAGTTGCGCCACGGGTGGAGTGTGGGATAGGGTGCACATGGGCGTAGACATTAGAATCGTGAGACGAATTGTGTGGCGGTGAGAGCCCTGGAAAGTAGGGCCTTTTGACGTATATGCCTCTGGCAGGGATAGGGTGTGGGTGACTGGTGTGGGATTGGACTGGAGGGCATCCCAGGCCTTGCGGGACCTGTGGGTGTGATAGGGGGTAAATCGGTGGAGGTGAGCAAAATGGCCCAAAATCCGGAAAATCTTCAAGGGGGTACCCCATGGATTTTTGGGTGAAATCCGAGGGTGAGCGATTTGGTCCAAAGTTGCGCCACGGGTGGAGTGTGGGATAGGGTGCACATGGGCGTAGACATTAGAATCGTGAGACGAATTGTGTGGCGGTGAGAGCCCTGGAAAGTAGGGCCTTTTGACGTATATGCCTCTGGCAGGGATAGGGTGTGGGTGACTGGTGTGGGATTGGACTGGAGGGCATCCCAGGCCTTGCGGGACCTGTGGGTGTGATAGGGGGTAAATCGGTGGAGGTGAGCAAAATGGCCCAAAATCCGGAAAATCTTCAAGGGGGTACCCCATGGATTTTTGGGTGAAATCCGAGGGTGAGCGATTTGGTCCAAAGTTGCGCCACGGGTGGAGTGTGGGATAGGGTGCACATGGGCGTAGACATTAGAATCGTGAGACGAATTGTGTGGCGGTGAGAGCCCTGGAAAGTAGGGCCTTTTGACGTATATGCCTCTGGCAGGGATAGGGTGTGGGTGACTGGTGTGGGATTGGACTGGAGGGCATCCCAGGCCTTGCGGGACCTGTGGGTGTGATAGGGGGTAAATCGGTGGAGGTGACCAAAATGGCCCAAAATCCGGAAAATCTTCAAGGGGGTACCCCATGGATTTTTGGGTGAAATCCGAGGGTGAGCGATTTGGTCCAAAGTTGCGCCACGGGTGGAGTGTGGGATAGGGTGCACATGGGCGTAGACATTAGAATCGTGAGACGAATTGTGTGGCGGTGAGAGCCCTGGAAAGTAGGGCCTTTTGACGTATATGCCTCTGGCAGGGATAGGGTGTGGGTGACTGGTGTGGGATTGGACTGGAGGGCATCCCAGGCCTTGCGGGACCTGTGGGTGTGATAGGGGGTAAATCGGTGGAGGTGAGCAAAATGGCCCAAAATCCGGAAAATCTTCAAGGGGGTACCCCATGGATTTTTGGGTGAAATCCGAGGGTGAGCGATTTGGTCCAAAGTTGCGCCACGGGTGGAGTGTGGGATAGGGTGCACATGGGCGTAGACATTAGAATCGTGAGACGAATTGTGTGGCGGTGAGAGCCCTGGAAAGTAGGGCCTTTTGACGTATATGCCTCTGGCAGGGATAGGGTGTGGGTGACTGGTGTGGGATTGGACTGGAGGGCATCCCAGGCCTTGCGGGACCTGTGGGTGTGATAGGGGGTAAATCGGTGGAGGTGCCAAAAATGGCCCAAAATCCGGAAAATCTTCAAGGGGGTACCCCATGGATTTTTGGGTGAAATCCGAGGGTGAGCGATTTGGTCCAAAGTTGCGCCACGGGTGGAGTGTGGGATAGGGTGCACATGGGCGTAGACATTAGAATCGTGAGACGAATTGTGTGGCGGTGAGAGCCCTGGAAAGTAGGGCCTTTTGACGTATATGCCTCTGGCAGGGATAGGGTGTGGGTGACTGGTGTGGGATTGGACTGGAGGGCATCCCAGGCCTTGCGGGACCTGTGGGTGTGATAGGGGGTAAATCGGTGG
Organism: Oratosquilla oratoria; assembly: GCF_046742065.1. Classification (NCBI taxonomy): domain Eukaryota; kingdom Metazoa; phylum Arthropoda; class Malacostraca; order Stomatopoda; family Squillidae; genus Oratosquilla; species Oratosquilla oratoria. Next base: position 82,984,222 of record NC_134778.1, read on the forward strand.
AGGTGAGCAAAATGGCCCAAAATCCGGAAAATCTTCAAGGGGGTACCCCATGGATTTTTGGGTGAAATCCGAGGGTGAGCGATTTGGTCCAAAGTTGCGCCACGGGTGGAGTGTGGGATAGGGTGCACATGGGCGTAGACATTAGAATCGTGAGACGAATTGTGTGGCGGTGAGAGCCCTGGAAAGTAGGGCCTTTTGACGTATATGCCTCTGGCAGGGATAGGGTGTGGGTGACTGGTGTGGGATTGGACTGGAGGGCATCCCAGGCCTTGCGGGACCTGTGGGTGTGATAGGGGGTAAATCGGTGGAGGTGAGCAAAATGGCCCAAAATCCGGAAAATCTTCAAGGGGGTACCCCATGGATTTTTGGGTGAAATCCGAGGGTGAGCGATTTGGTCCAAAGTTGCGCCACGGGTGGAGTGTGGGATAGGGTGCACATGGGCGTAGACATTAGAATCGTGAGACGAATTGTGTGGCGGTGAGAGCCCTGGAAAGTAGGGCCTTTTGACGTATATGCCTCTGGCAGGGATAGGGTGTGGGTGACTGGTGTGGGATTGGACTGGAGGGCATCCCAGGCCTTGCGGGACCTGTGGGTGTGATAGGGGGTAAATCGGTGGAGGTGACCAAAATGGCCCAAAATCCGGAAAATCTTCAAGGGGGTACCCCATGGATTTTTGGGTGAAATCCGAGGGTGAGCGATTTGGTCCAAAGTTGCGCCACGGGTGGAGTGTGGGATAGGGTGCACATGGGCGTAGACATTAGAATCGTGAGACGAATTGTGTGGCGGTGAGAGCCCTGGAAAGTAGGGCCTTTTGACGTATATGCCTCTGGCAGGGATAGGGTGTGGGTGACTGGTGTGGGATTGGACTGGAGGGCATCCCAGGCCTTGCGGGACCTGTGGGTGTGATAGGGGGTAAATCGGTGGAGGTGAGCAAAATGGCCCAAAATCCGGAAAATCTTCAAGGGGGTACCCCATGGATTTTTGGGTGAAATCCGAGGGTGAGCGATTTGGTCCAAAGTTGCGCCACGGGTGGAGTGTGGGATAGGGTGCACATGGGCGTAGACATTAGAATCGTGAGACGAATTGTGTGGCGGTGAGAGCCCTGGAAAGTAGGGCCTTTTGACGTATATGCCTCTGGCAGGGATAGGGTGTGGGTGACTGGTGTGGGATTGGACTGGAGGGCATCCCAGGCCTTGCGGGACCTGTGGGTGTGATAGGGGGTAAATCGGTGGAGGTGAGCAAAATGGCCCAAAATCCGGAAAATCTTCAAGGGGGTACCCCATGGATTTTTGGGTGAAATCCGAGGGTGAGCGATTTGGTCCAAAGTTGCGCCACGGGTGGAGTGTGGGATAGGGTGCACATGGGCGTAGACATTAGAATCGTGAGACGAATTGTGTGGCGGTGAGAGCCCTGGAAAGTAGGGCCTTTTGACGTATATGCCTCTGGCAGGGATAGGGTGTGGGTGACTGGTGTGGGATTGGACTGGAGGGCATCCCAGGCCTTGCGGGACCTGTGGGTGTGATAGGGGGGAAATCGGTGGAGGTGAGCAAAATGGCCCAAAATCCGGAAAATCTTCAAGGGGGTACCCCATGGATTTTTGGGTGAAATCCGAGGGTGAGCGATTTGGTCCAAAGTTGCGCCACGGGTGGAGTGTGGGATAGGGTGCACATGGGCGTAGACATTAGAATCGTGAGACGAATTGTGTGGCGGTGAGAGCCCTGGAAAGTAGGGCCTTTTGACGTATATGCCTCTGGCAGGGATAGGGTGTGTGGGTGACTGGTGTGGGATTGGACTGGAGGGCATCCCAGGCCTTGCGGGACCTGTGGGTGTGATAGGGGGTAAATCGGTGGAGGTGAGCAAAATGGCCCAAAATCCGGAAAATCTTCAAGGGGGTACCCCATGGATTTTTGGGTGAAATCCGATTTTTGGGTGAAATCCGAGGGTGAGCGATTTGGTCCAAAGTTGCGCCACGGGTGGAGTGTGGGATAGGGTGCACATGGGCGTAGACATTAGAATCGTGAGACGAATTGTGTGGCGGTGAGAGCCCTGGAAAGTAGGGCCTTTTGACGTATATGCCTCTGGCAGGGATAGGGTGTGGGTGACTGGTGTGGGATTGGACTGGAGGGCATCCCAGGCCTTGCGGGACCTGTGGGTGTGATAGGGGGTAAATCGGTGGAGGTGACCAAAATGGCCCAAAATCCGGAAAATCTTCAAGGGGGTACCCCATGGATTTTTGGGTGAAATCCGAGGGTGAGCGATTTGGTCCAAAGTTGCGCCACGGGTGGAGTGTGGGATAGGGTGCACATGGGCGTAGACATTAGAATCGTGAGACGAATTGTGTGGCGGTGAGAGCCCTGGAAAGTAGGGCCTTTTGACGTATATGCCTCTGGCAGGGATAGGGTGTGGGTGACTGGTGTGGGATTGGACTGGAGGGCATCCCAGGCCTTGCGGGACCTGTGGGTGTGATAGGGGGTAAATCGGTGGAGGTGAGCAAAATGGCCCAAAATCCGGAAAATCTTCAAGGGGGTACCCCATGGATTTTTGGGTGAAATCCGAGGGTGAGCGATTTGGTCCAAAGTTGCGCCACGGGTGGAGTGTGGGATAGGGTGCACATGGGCGTAGACATTAGAATCGTGAGACGAATTGTGTGGCGGTGAGAGCCCTGGAAAGTAGGGCCTTTTGACGTATATGCCTCTGGCAGGGATAGGGTGTGGGTGACTGGTGTGGGATTGGACTGGAGGGCATCCCAGGCCTTGCGGGACCTGTGGGTGTGATAGGGGGTAAATCGGTGGAGGTGACCAAAATGGCCCAAAATCCGGAAAATCTTCAAGGGGGTACCCCATGGATTTTTGGGTGAAATCCGAGGGTGAGCGATTTGGTCCAAAGTTGCGCCACGGGTGGAGTGTGGGATAGGGTGCACATGGGCGTAGACATTAGAATCGTGAGACGAATTGTGTGGCGGTGAGAGCCCTGGAAAGTAGGGCCTTTTGACGTATATGCCTCTGGCAGGGATAGGGTGTGGGTGACTGGTGTGGGATTGGACTGGAGGGCATCCCAGGCCTTGCGGGACCTGTGGGTGTGATAGGGGGTAAATCGGTGGAGGTGAGCAAAATGGCCCAAAATCCGGAAAATCTTCAAGGGGGTACCCCATGGATTTTTGGGTGAAATCCGAGGGTGAGCGATTTGGTCCAAAGTTGCGCCACGGGTGGAGTGTGGGATAGGGTGCACATGGGCGTAGACATTAGAATCGTGAGACGAATTGTGTGGCGGTGAGAGCCCTGGAAAGTAGGGCCTTTTGACGTATATGCCTCTGGCAGGGATAGGGTGTGGGTGACTGGTGTGGGATTGGACTGGAGGGCATCCCAGGCCTTGCGGGACCTGTGGGTGTGATAGGGGGTAAATCGGTGGAGGTGAGCAAAATGGCCCAAAATCCGGAAAATCTTCAAGGGGGTACCCCATGGATTTTTGGGTGAAATCCGAGGGTGAGCGATTTGGTCCAAAGTTGCGCCACGGGTGGAGTGTGGGATAGGGTGCACATGGGCGTAGACATTAGAATCGTGAGACGAATTGTGTGGCGGTGAGAGCCCTGGAAAGTAGGGCCTTTTGACGTATATGCCTCTGGCAGGGATGGGGTGTGGGTGACTGGTGTGGGATTGGACTGGAGGGCATCCCAGGCCTTGCGGGACCTGTGGGTGTGATAGGGGGTAAATCGGTGGAGGTGAGCAAAATGGCCCAAAATCCGGAAAATCTTCAAGGGGGTACCCCATGGATTTTTGGGTGAAATCCGAGGGTGAGCGATTTGGTCCAAAGTTGCGCCACGGGTGGAGTGTGGGATAGGGTGCACATGGGCGTAGACATTAGAATCGTGAGACGAATTGTGTGGCGGTGAGAGCCCTGGAAAGTAGGGCCTTTTGACGTATATGCCTCTGGCAGGGATAGGGTGTGGGTGACTGGTGTGGGATTGGACTGGAGGGCATCCCAGGCCTTGCGGGACCTGTGGGTGTGATAGGGGGTAAATCGGTGGAGGTGACCAAAATGGCCCAAAATCCGGAAAATCTTCAAGGGGGTACCCCATGGATTTTTGGGTGAAATCCGAGGGTGAGCGATTTGGTCCAAAGTTGCGCCACGGGTGGAGTGTGGGATAGGGTGCACATGGGCGTAGACATTAGAATCGTGAGACGAATTGTGTGGCGGTGAGAGCCCTGGAAAGTAGGGCCTTTTGACGTATATGCCTCTGGCAGGGATAGGGTGTGGGTGACTGGTGTGGGATTGGACTGGAGGGCATCCCAGGCCTTGCGGGACCTGTGGGTGTGATAGGGGGTAAATCGGTGGAGGTGAGCAAAATGGCCCAAAATCCGGAAAATCTTCAAGGGGGTACCCCATGGATTTTTGGGTGAAATCCGAGGGTGAGCGATTTGGTCCAAAGTTGCGCCACGGGTGGAGTGTGGGATAGGGTGCACATGGGCGTAGACATTAGAATCGTGAGACGAATTGTGTGGCGGTGAGAGCCCTGGAAAGTAGGGCCTTTTGACGTATATGCCTCTGGCAGGGATAGGGTGTGGGTGACTGGAGGGCATCCCAGGCCTTGCGGGACCTGTGGGTGTGATAGGGGGTAAATCGGTGGAGGTGAGCAAAATGGCCCAAAATCCGGAAAATCTTCAAGGGGGTACCCCATGGATTTTTGGGTGAAATCCGAGGGTGAGCGATTTGGTCCAAAGTTGCGCCACGGGTGGAGTGTGGGATAGGGTGCACATGGGCGTAGACATTAGAATCGTGAGACGAATTGTGTGGCGGTGAGAGCCCTGGAAAGTAGGGCCTTTTGACGTATATGCCTCTGGCAGGGATAGGGTGTGGGTGACTGGTGTGGGATTGGACTGGAGGGCATCCCAGGCCTTGCGGGACCTGTGGGTGTGATAGGGGGTAAATCGGTGGAGGTGACCAAAATGGCCCAAAATCCGGAAAATCTTCAAGGGGGTACCCCATGGATTTTTGGGTGAAATCCGAGGGTGAGCGATTTGGTCCAAAGTTGCGCCACGGGTGGAGTGTGGGATAGGGTGCACATGGGCGTAGACATTAGAATCGTGAGACGAATTGTGTGGCGGTGAGAGCCCTGGAAAGTAGGGCCTTTTGACGTATATGCCTCTGGCAGGGATAGGGTGTGGGTGACTGGTGTGGGATTGGACTGGAGGGCATCCCAGGCCTTGCGGGACCTGTGGGTGTGATAGGGGGTAAATCGGTGGAGGTGAGCAAAATGGCCCAAAATCCGGAAAATCTTCAAGGGGGTACCCCATGGATTTTTGGGTGAAATCCGAGGGTGAGCGATTTGGTCCAAAGTTGCGCCACGGGTGGAGTGTGGGATAGGGTGCACATGGGCGTAGACATTAGAATCGTGAGACGAATTGTGTGGCGGTGAGAGCCCTGGAAAGTAGGGCCTTTTGACGTATATGCCTCTGGCAGGGATAGGGTGTGGGTGACTGGTGTGGGATTGGACTGGAGGGCATCCCAGGCCTTGCGGGACCTGTGGGTGTGATAGGGGGTAAATCGGTGGAGGTGCCCAAAATGGCCCAAAATCCGGAAAATCTTCAAGGGGGTACCCCATGGATTTTTGGGTGAAATCCGAGGGTGAGCGATTTGGTCCAAAGTTGCGCCACGGGTGGAGTGTGGGATAGGGTGCACATGGGCGTAGACATTAGAATCGTGAGACGAATTGTGTGGCGGTGAGAGCCCTGGAAAGTAGGGCCTTTTGACGTATATGCCTCTGGCAGGGATAGGGTGTGGGTGACTGGTGTGGGATTGGACTGGAGGGCATCCCAGGCCTTGCGGGACCTGTGGGTGTGATAGGGGGTAAATCGGTGGAGGTGAGCAAAATGGCCCAAAATCCGGAAAATCTTCAAGGGGGTACCCCATGGATTTTTGGGTGAAATCCGAGGGTGAGCGATTTGGTCCAAAGTTGCGCCACGGGTGGAGTGTGGGATAGGGTGCACATGGGCGTAGACATTAGAATCGTGAGACGAATTGTGTGGCGGTGAGAGCCCTGGAAAGTAGGGCCTTTTGACGTATATGCCTCTGGCAGGGATAGGGTGTGGGTGACTGGTGTGGGATTGGACTGGAGGGCATCCCAGGCCTTGCGGGACCTGTGGGTGTGATAGGGGGTAAATCGGTGGAGGTGAGCAAAATGGCCCAAAATCCGGAAAATCTTCAAGGGGGTACCCCATGGATTTTTGGGTGAAATCCGAGGGTGAGCGATTTGGTCCAAAGTTGCGCCACGGGTGGAGTGTGGGATAGGGTGCACATGGGCGTAGACATTAGAATCGTGAGACGAATTGTGTGGCGGTGAGAGCCCTGGAAAGTAGGGCCTTTTGACGTATATGCCTCTGGCAGGGATAGGGTGTGGGTGACTGGTGTGGGATTGGACTGGAGGGCATCCCAGGCCTTGCGGGACCTGTGGGTGTGATAGGGGGTAAATCGGTGGAGGTGACCAAAATGGCCCAAAATCCGGAAAATCTTCAAGGGGGTACCCCATGGATTTTTGGGTGAAATCCGAGGGTGAGCGATTTGGTCCAAAGTTGCGCCACGGGTGGAGTGTGGGATAGGGTGCACATGGGCGTAGACATTAGAATCGTGAGACGAATTGTGTGGCGGTGAGAGCCCTGGAAAGTAGGGCCTTTTGACGTATATGCCTCTGGCAGGGATAGGGTGTGGGTGACTGGTGTGGGATTGGACTGGAGGGCATCCCAGGCCTTGCGGGACCTGTGGGTGTGATAGGGGGTAAATCGGTGGAGGTGAGCAAAATGGCCCAAAATCCGGAAAATCTTCAAGGGGGTACCCCATGGATTTTTGGGTGAAATCCGAGGGTGAGCGATTTGGTCCAAAGTTGCGCCACGGGTGGAGTGTGGGATAGGGTGCACATGGGCGTAGACATTAGAATCGTGAGACGAATTGTGTGGCGGTGAGAGCCCTGGAAAGTAGGGCCTTTTGACGTATATGCCTCTGGCAGGGATAGGGTGTGGGTGACTGGTGTGGGATTGGACTGGAGGGCATCCCAGGCCTTGCGGGACCTGTGGGTGTGATAGGGGGTAAATCGGTGGAGGTGAGCAAAATGGCCCAAAATCCGGAAAATCTTCAAGGGGGTACCCCATGGATTTTTGGGTGAAATCCGAGGGTGAGCGATTTGGTCCAAAGTTGCGCCACGGGTGGAGTGTGGGATAGGGTGCAGATGGGCGTAGACATTAGAATCGTGAGACGAATTGTGTGGCGGTGAGAGCCCTGGAAAGTAGGGCCTTTTGACGTATATGCCTCTGGCAGGGAGAGGGTGTGGGTGACTGGTGTGGGATTGGACTGGAGGGCATCCCAGGCCTTGCGGGACCTGTGGGTGTGATAGGGGGTAAATCGGTGGAGGTGACCAAAATGGCCCAAAATCCGGAAAATCTTCAAGGGGGTACCCCATGGATTTTTGGGTGAAATCCGAGGGTGAGCGATTTGGTCCAAAGTTGCGCCACGGGTGGAGTGTGGGATAGGGTGCACATGGGCGTAGACATTAGAATCGTGAGACGAATTGTGTGGCGGTGAGAGCCCTGGAAAGTAGGGCCTTTTGACGTTTATGCCTCTGGCAGGGATAGGGTGTGGGTGACTGGTGTGGGATTGGACTGGAGGGCATCCCAGGCCTTGCGGGACCTGTGGGTGTGATAGGGGGTAAATCGGTGGAGGTGACCAAAATGGCCCAAAATCCGGAAAATCTTCAAGGGGGTACCCCATGGATTTTTGGGTGAAATCCGAGGGTGAGCGATTTGGTCCAAAGTTGCGCCACGGGTGGAGTGTGGGATAGGGTGCACATGGGCGTAGACATTAGAATCGTGAGACGAATTGTGTGGCGGTGAGAGCCCTGGAAAGTAGGGCCTTTTGACGTATATGCCTCTGGCAGGGATAGGGTGTGGGTGACTGGTGTGGGATTGGACTGGAGGGCATCCCAGGCCTTGCGGGACCTGTGGGTGTGATAGGGGGTAAATCGGTGGAGGTGAGCAAAATGGCCCAAAATCCGGAAAATCTTCAAGGGGGTACCCCATGGATTTTTGGGTGAAATCCGAGGGTGAGCGATTTGGTCCAAAGTTGCGCCACGGGTGGAGTGTGGGATAGGGTGCACATGGGCGTAGACATTAGAATCGTGAGACGAATTGTGTGGCGGTGAGAGCCCTGGAAAGTAGGGCCTTTTGACGTATATGCCTCTGGCAGGGATAGGGTGTGGGTGACTGGTGTGGGATTGGACTGGAGGGCATCCCAGGCCTTGCGGGACCTGTGGGTGTGATAGGGGGTAAATCGGTGGAGGTGAGCAAAATGGCCCAAAATCCGGAAAATCTTCAAGGGGGTACCCCATGGATTTTTGGGTGAAATCCGAGGGTGAGCGATTTGGTCCAAAGTTGCGCCACGGGTGGAGTGTGGGATAGGGTGCACATGGGCGTAGACATTAGAATCGTGAGACGAATTGTGTGGCGGTGAGAGCCCTGGAAAGTAGGGCCTTTTGACGTATATGCCTCTGGCAGGGATAGGGTGTGGGTGACTGGTGTGGGATTGGACTGGAGGGCATCCCAGGCCTTGCGGGACCTGTGGGTGTGATAGGGGGTAAATCGGTGGAGGTGAGCAAAATGGCCCAAAATCCGGAAAATCTTCAAGGGGGTACCCCATGGATTTTTGGGTGAAATCCGAGGGTGAGCGATTTGGTCCAAAGTTGCGCCACGGGTGGAGTGTGGGATAGGGTGCACATGGGCGTAGACATTAGAATCGTGAGACGAATTGTGTGGCGGTGAGAGCCCTGGAAAGTAGGGCCTTTTGACGTATATGCCTCTGGCAGGGATAGGGTGTGGGTGACTGGTGTGGGATTGGACTGGAGGGCATCCCAGGCCTTGCGGGACCTGTGGGTGTGATAGGGGGTAAATCGGTGGAGGTGAGCAAAATGGCCCAAAATCCGGAAAATCTTCAAGGGGGTACCCCATGGATTTTTGGGTGAAATCCGAGGGTGAGCGATTTGGTCCAAAGTTGCGCCACGGGTGGAGTGTGGGATAGGGTGCACATGGGCGTAGACATTAGAATCGTGAGACGAATTGTGTGGCGGTGAGAGCCCTGGAAAGTAGGGCCTTTTGACGTATATGCCTCTGGCAGGGATAGGGTGTGGGTGACTGGTGTGGGATTGGACTGGAGGGCATCCCAGGCCTTGCGGGACCTGTGGGTGTGATAGGGGGTAAATCGGTGGAGGTGACCAAAATGGCCCAAAATCCGGAAAATCTTCAAGGGGGTACCCCATGGATTTTTGGGTGAAATCCGAGGGTGAGCGATTTGGTCCAAAGTTGCGCCACGGGTGGAGTGTGGGATAGGGTGCACATGGGCGTAGACATTAGAATCGTGAGACGAATTGTGTGGCGGTGAGAGCCCTGGAAAGTAGGGCCTTTTGACGTTTATGCCTCTGGCAGGGATAGGGTGTGGGTGACTGGTGTGGGATTGGACTGGAGGGCATCCCAGGCCTTGCGGGACCTGTGGGTGTGATAGGGGGTAAATCGGTGGAGGTGACCAAAATGGCCCAAAATCCGGAAAATCTTCAAGGGGGTACCCCATGGATTTTTGGGTGAAATCCGAGGGTGAGCGATTTGGTCCAAAGTTGCGCCACGGGTGGAGTGTGGGATAGGGTGCACATGGGCGTAGACATTAGAATCGTGAGACGAATTGTGTGGCGGTGAGAGCCCTGGAAAGTAGGGCCTTTTGACGTATATGCCTCTGGCAGGGATAGGGTGTGGGTGACTGGTGTGGGATTGGACTGGAGGGCATCCCAGGCCTTGCGGGACCTGTGGGTGTGATAGGGGGTAAATCGGTGGAGGTGAGCAAAATGGCCCAAAATCCGGAAAATCTTCAAGGGGGTACCCCATGGATTTTTGGGTGAAATCCGAGGGTGAGCGATTTGGTCCAAAGTTGCGCCACGGGTGGAGTGTGGGATAGGGTGCACATGGGCGTAGACATTAGAATCGTGAGACGAATTGTGTGGCGGTGAGAGCCCTGGAAAGTAGGGCCTTTTGACGTATATGCCTCTGGCAGGGATAGGGTGTGGGTGACTGGTGTGGGATTGGACTGGAGGGCATCCCAGGCCTTGCGGGACCTGTGGGTGTGATAGGGGGTAAATCGGTGGAGGTGACCAAAATGGCCCAAAATCCGGAAAATCTTCAAGGGGGTACCCCATGGATTTTTGGGTGAAATCCGAGGGTGAGCGATTTGGTCCAAAGTTGCGCCACGGGTGGAGTGTGGGATAGGGTGCACATGGGCGTAGACATTAGAATCGTGAGACGAACTGTGTGGCGGTGAGAGCCCTGGAAAGTAGGGCCTTTTGACGTTTATGCCTCTGGCAGGGATAGGGTGTGGGTGACTGGTGTGGGATTGGACTGGAGGGCATCCCAGGCCTTGCGGGACCTGTGGGTGTGATAGGGGGTAAATCGGTGGAGGTGACCAAAATGGCCCAAAATCCGGAAAATCTTCAAGGGGGTACCCCATGGATTTTTGGGTGAAATCCGAGGGTGAGCGATTTGGTCCAAAGTTGCGCCACGGGTGGAGTGTGGGATAGGGTGCACATGGGCGTAGACATTAGAATCGTGAGACGAATTGTGTGGCGGTGAGAGCCCTGGAAAGTAGGGCCTTTTGACGTATATGCCTCTGGCAGGGATAGGGTGTGGGTGACTGGTGTGGGATTGGACTGGAGGGCATCCCAGGCCTTGCGGGACCTGTGGGTGTGATAGGGGGTAAATCGGTGGAGGTGAGCAAAATGGCCCAAAATCCGGAAAATCTTCAAGGGGGTACCCCATGGATTTTTGGGTGAAATCCGAGGGTGAGCGATTTGGTCCAAAGTTGCGCCACGGGTGGAGTGTGGGATAGGGTGCACATGGGCGTAGACATTAGAATCGTGAGACGAATTGTGTGGCGGTGAGAGCCCTGGAAAGTAGGGCCTTTTGACGTATATGCCTCTGGCAGGGATAGGGTGTGGGTGACTGGTGTGGGATTGGACTGGAGGGCATCCCAGGCCTTGCGGGACCTGTGGGTGTGATAGGGGGTAAATCGGTGGAGGTGACCAAAATGGCCCAAAATCCGGAAAATCTTCAAGGGGGTACCCCATGGATTTTTGGGTGAAATCCGAGGGTGAGCGATTTGGTCCAAAGTTGCGCCACGGGTGGAGTGTGGGATAGGGTGCACATGGGCGTAGACATTAGAATCGTGAGACGAATTGTGTGGCGGTGAGAGCCCTGGAAAGTAGGGCCTTTTGACGTATATGCCTCTGGCAGGGATAGGGTGTGGGTGACTGGTGTGGGATTGGACTGGAGGGCATCCCAGGCCTTGCGGGACCTGTGGGTGTGATAGGGGGTAAATCGGTGGAGGTGAGCAAAATGGCCCAAAATCCGGAAAATCTTCAAGGGGGTACCCCATGGATTTTTGGGTGAAATCCGAGGGTGAGCGATTTGGTCCAAAGTTGCGCCACGGGTGGAGTGTGGGATAGGGTGCACATGGGCGTAGACATTAGAATCGTGAGACGAATTGTGTGGCGGTGAGAGCCCTGGAAAGTAGGGCCTTTTGACGTATATGCCTCTGGCAGGGATAGGGTGTGGGTGACTGGTGTGGGATTGGACTGGAGGGCATCCCAGGCCTTGCGGGACCTGTGGGTGTGATAGGGGGTAAATCGGTGGAGGTGACCAAAATGGCCCAAAATCCGGAAAATCTTCAAGGGGGTACCCCATGGATTTTTGGGTGAAATCCGAGGGTGAGCGATTTGGTCCAAAGTTGCGCCACGGGTGGAGTGTGGGATAGGGTGCACATGGGCGTAGACATTAGAATCGTGAGACGAATTGTGTGGCGGTGAGAGCCCTGGAAAGTAGGGCCTTTTGACGTTTATGCCTCTGGCAGGGATAGGGTGTGGGTGACTGGTGTGGGATTGGACTGGAGGGCATCCCAGGCCTTGCGGGACCTGTGGGTGTGATAGGGGGTAAATCGGTGGAGGTGACCAAAATGGCCCAAAATCCGGAAAATCTTCAAGGGGGTACCCCATGGATTTTTGGGTGAAATCCGAGGGTGAGCGATTTGGTCCAAAGTTGCGCCACGGGTGGAGTGTGGGATAGGGTGCACATGGGCGTAGACATTAGAATCGTGAGACGAATTGTGTGGCGGTGAGAGCCCTGGAAAGTAGGGCCTTTTGACGTTTATGCCTCTGGCAGGGATAGGGTGTGGGTGACTGGTGTGGGATTGGACTGGAGGGCATCCCAGGCCTTGCGGGACCTGTGGGTGTGATAGGGGGTAAATCGGTGGAGGTGACCAAAATGGCCCAAAATCCGGAAAATCTTCAAGGGGGTACCCCATGGATTTTTGGGTGAAATCCGAGGGTGAGCGATTTGGTCCAAAGTTGCGCCACGGGTGGAGTGTGGGATAGGGTGCACATGGGCGTAGACATTAGAATCGTGAGACGAATTGTGTGGCGGTGAGAGCCCTGGAAAGTAGGGCCTTTTGACGTATATGCCTCTGGCAGGGATAGGGTGTGGGTGACTGGTGTGGGATTGGACTGGAGGGCATCCCAGGCCTTGCGGGACCTGTGGGTGTGATAGGGGGTAAATCGGTGGAGGTGAGCAAAATGGCCCAAAATCCGGAAAATCTTCAAGGGGGTACCCCATGGATTTTTGGGTGAAATCCGAGGGTGAGCGATTTGGTCCAAAGTTGCGCCACGGGTGGAGTGTGGGATAGGGTGCACATGGGCGTAGACATTAGAATCGTGAGACGAATTGTGTGGCGGTGAGAGCCCTGGAAAGTAGGGCCTTTTGACGTATATGCCTCTGGCAGGGATAGGGTGTGGGTGACTGGTGTGGGATTGGACTGGAGGGCATCCCAGGCCTTGCGGGACCTGTGGGTGTGATAGGGGGTAAATCGGTGGAGGTGACCAAAATGGCCCAAAATCCGGAAAATCTTCAAGGGGGTACCCCATGGATTTTTGGGTGAAATCCGAGGGTGAGCGATTTGGTCCAAAGTTGCGCCACGGGTGGAGTGTGGGATAGGGTGCACATGGGCGTAGACATTAGAATCGTGAGACGAATTGTGTGGCGGTGAGAGCCCTGGAAAGTAGGGCCTTTTGACGTATATGCCTCTGGCAGGGATAGGGTGTGGGTGACTGGTGTGGGATTGGACTGGAGGGCATCCCAGGCCTTGCGGGACCTGTGGGTGTGATAGGGGGTAAATCGGTGGAGGTGAGCAAAATGGCCCAAAATCCGGAAAATCTTCAAGGGGGTACCCCATGGATTTTTGGGTGAAATCCGAGGGTGAGCGATTTGGTCCAAAGTTGCGCCACGGGTGGAGTGTGGGATAGGGTGCACATGGGCGTAGACATTAGAATCGTGAGACGAATTGTGTGGCGGTGAGAGCCCTGGAAAGTAGGGCCTTTTGACGTATATGCCTCTGGCAGGGATAGGGTGTGGGTGACTGGTGTGGGATTGGACTGGAGGGCATCCCAGGCCTTGCGGGACCTGTGGGTGTGATAGGGGGTAAATCGGTGGAGGTGAGCAAAATGGCCCAAAATCCGGAAAATCTTCAAGGGGGTACCCCATGGATTTTTGGGTGAAATCCGAGGGTGAGCGATTTGGTCCAAAGTTGCGCCACGGGTGGAGTGTGGGATAGGGTGCACATGGGCGTAGACATTAGAATCGTGAGACGAATTGTGTGGCGGTGAGAGCCCTGGAAAGTAGGGCCTTTTGACGTATATGCCTCTGGCAGGGATAGGGTGTGGGTGACTGGTGTGGGATTGGACTGGAGGGCATCCCAGGCCTTGCGGGACCTGTGGGTGTGATAGGGGGTAAATCGGTGGAGGTGAGCAAAATGGCCCAAAATCCGGAAAATCTTCAAGGGGGTACCCCATGGATTTTTGGGTGAAATCCGAGGGTGAGCGATTTGGTCCAAAGTTGCGCCACGGGTGGAGTGTGGGATAGGGTGCACATGGGCGTAGACATTAGAATCGTGAGACGAATTGTGTGGCGGTGAGAGCCCTGGAAAGTAGGGCCTTTTGACGTATATGCCTCTGGCAGGGATAGGGTGTGGGTGACTGGTGTGGGATTGGACTGGAGGGCATCCCAGGCCTTGCGGGACCTGTGGGTGTGATAGGGGGTAAATCGGTGGAGGTGACCAAAATGGCCCAAAATCCGGAAAATCTTCAAGGGGGTACCCCATGGATTTTTGGGTGAAATCCGAGGGTGAGCGATTTGGTCCAAAGTTGCGCCACGGGTGGAGTGTGGGATAGGGTGCACATGGGCGTAGACATTAGAATCGTGAGACGAATTGTGTGGCGGTGAGAGCCCTGGAAAGTAGGGCCTTTTGACGTTTATGCCTCTGGTGTGGGTGACTGGTGTGGGTGACTGGTGTGGGATTGGACTGGAGGGCATCCCAGGCCTTGCGGGACCTGTGGGTGTGATAGGGGGTAAATCGGTGGAGGTGACCAAAATGGCCCAAAATCCGGAAAATCTTCAAGGGGGTACCCCATGGATTTTTGGGTGAAATCCGAGGGTGAGCGATTTGGTCCAAAGTTGCGCCACGGGTGGAGTGTGGGATAGGGTGCACATGGGCGTAGACATTAGAATCGTGAGACGAATTGTGTGGCGGTGAGAGCCCTGGAAAGTAGGGCCTTTTGACGTTTATGCCTCTGGCAGGGATAGGGTGTGGGTGACTGGTGTGGGATTGGACTGGAGGGCATCCCAGGCCCATGGATTTTTGGGTGAAATCCGAGGGTGAGCGATTTGGTCCAAAGTTGCGCCACGGGTGGAGTGTGAGATAGGGTGCACATGGGCGTAGACAGCAGAATCGTGAGACGAAGGGTGTGGCGGTGAGAGCCCTCGAAAGTAGGGCCTTTTGACGTTTATGCCTCTGGCAGGGATAGGGTGTCATAGCGGGTAAATCGGTGGTGACCAAAATGACCCAAAATGGCAAAAATCTCCAAGGGGGTACCCCATGGAATTTGGGGGGAAATCCGAAGGTCAGCGATTTGGTCCACACTTGCGCCACAAGTAGAGAGTGGGATAAGGTGCACATCAGCGTAGGCAGCAGAATCGTGAGACCAAGGATGTGGCGGTGAGAGCCCTCGAAATCTGGGGCTTTTGGCGTTTATGCCTGTGGCAGGGATACCGTGTGGCTGACTGGTGTGCCATTGCACTGCAGGGCATCCCAGGCCTTGCCGGACCTGTGGGTGTCATAGCGGGTAAATCGGTGGAGTTGACCAAAATGACCCAAAATGGCCAAAATCTCCAAGGGGTACCCCATGGAATTTGGGGGGAAATCCGAAAGTCAGCGATTTGGTTCACACTTGCGCCACAAGTAGAGAGTGGGATAGGGTGCACATCAGCGTAGTCAGCAGAATCGTGAGACCAAGGATGTGGCGGTGAGAGCCCTCGAAAGCTGGGGCTTTTGGCGTTTATGCCTGTGGCAGGGATACCGTGTGGCTGACTGGTGTGCCATTGCACTGCAGGGCATCCCAGGCCCAAAAATGAATACTGGTTGAAAAGGCCCAAATTTGGAGGGGTGTCACTGCAACGCCTTTAGGCTCAGGCCGCTCATGTCTCCCTTGCTGTGGATTGTGTTCGACTCTCCTCCTGTGGGGCAAGTTTGGACCAAATCGTTGACCTTCGGATTTTCGGCTAAATTGATGGGGTCCTTTGAGTTTTTTGGGGTTTTGTGTCATTTTTGTCACCTACTCCGATTTACTCGGCATCTCACCCACAGGTCGAAGGGGGGCAGGGTTGCCGTGGAGTCCAATTTGACACCTCTCAAGCCAACGGTATTAATGCCAGAGGCCCAAAAGTGAATAGTGGGTGAAAAGGCCCAAATTTGGAGGGGTGTCACCGCAACGCCTTTAGGCTCAGGCTGCTCATGTCTACCTTGCTGTGCATTGTGTCCGACTCTCTTCCTGTGAGGCAAGTTTGGACCAAATCGTTGACCTTTGGATTTGCTGCTAAATTGATGGGGCTAATCCTTTGATTTTTTTGGTAAATTGATGGGGTTAATCCTTTGAATTTTTGGATTTTGTGTCATTTTGGTCACCTGCATTGTGTCCGACTCTCTTCCCTTGGGGCAAGTTTGGATCAAAACGTTGACCTTCGGATTTTCGTCTAAATTGATGGGGCAATCCTTTCAATTTATTTGGATTATGTGTCATTTTGGTCTTCCACTCCGATTCACTCGGCATCTCACCCACAGGTTGAAGGCGGGCAGTGTTAGCGTGGAGTCCAATTTGAGACCACAAAATGACCGAAAATCCGAAGGTCACCGATTTGGTCCAAACTTGTCCCACAAGGAGAGAGTCGGATACAGTGCACATCAAGTTAGACTTGAGAAGCCTGAGACCAAGGGTGTGGCGGTGACACCCCTCCAAAGTTGGGCCTTTTTACCCAGTAATCACGTTTAGGCATGTGGCACCCATACCGTTGGCCTGACTGATGTCCAATTGGACTCCACGGCAGCCCTGGCCGCCCTCGAACTGTGGGTGTCATAACGGGTAAATTGGTGCAGGTGAACAAAATGACCCAAAATCCATGAATTTGACCGAAAATCCGAAGGTAACTGATTTGGTCCAAACTTGTCCCACAAGGAGAGAGTCGGATACAGTGCACACCAACGTAGACACGAGAAGCCTGAGACAAAGGGTTTGGCGGTGACACCCCACCAAATTTGGGCCTTTTCACCCAGTAATCACGTTTAGGCCTGTGGCATCCATACCGTTGGCCTGACTGATGTCCAATTGGACTCCACAGCGTCCCTGGCTGGCCGCTCTCGACCTGTGGGTGCCATAGCGGGTAAATCGGTGCAGGTGAACAAAATGACCCAAAATCCAAAAAAATCTCAAAAGATTAACCTAATAAATTTGACCGAAAATCCGAAGGTGACCGATTTGGTCCAAACTTATCCCACAAGGAGAGACTCGGATACAGTGCACATCAAGGTAGACATGAGAAGCCTAAGACCAAGGGTGTGGCGGTGACACCCCTCCAAAGTTGGGCCTTTTCACCCAGTAATCACGTTTAGGCCTGTGGCACCCATACCGTTGGCCTTACTGATGTCCAATTGGACTCCACGACAGCCCTGGCCGCCGTCGACCTGTGGGTGTCATAGCGGATAAATCGGTGCAGGTGACCAAAATTACCCAAAATCACAAAAATCTCTTCGGATTTTCAGTCAGATTCATGGGGTTAATCCTTTCAGATTTTTTGGATTTTGATCATTTTGGTCACTTGCACCGATTTACCCGCTATGACACCCAAAGGTCGAGGGTGGCCAGGGCTGCCGTGGAGTCCAATTGGACATCAGTAAGGCCAACGGTATGGGTGCCACATGCCTAAACGTGATTACTGGGTGAAAAGGCCCAACTTTGGAGGGGTGTCACCTCCACACCCTTGGTCTTAGGCTTCTCATGTCTACCTTGATGTGCACTGTATCCTACTCTCTCCTTGTGGGGGAAGTTTGGACCAAATCGGTCACCTTCGGATTTTCGGTCTTTTGAGATTTTTTGGATTATGGGTCATTTTGGTCACCTGCACCGATTTACCCGCTATGACACCCACAGGTCGTGGGTGGCCAGGGCTGCCATGGAGTCCAGTTGGACATGAGTCAGGCCAACGGTATGGGTGCCACAGGCCTAAACGTGATTTTGGATATTCTTTCACTGGTCCTACCAAACCTGGGATGATGTTTCCCTTTGATAATACCTCCTTCTTTTTGGGATGGTTTTGCTGCTGTGCCCTCCAGGCCTTTCCAGTTGTAAATCATCATATAGCACTCCCTGCAGCTCTGCAGTAAAAAGAGCTTGAGGAGTTTTATCCTCTCCCAATAACTTAAGGAGTCCCTACTACACGGTCCCTCCTTCAGAGATTCATAACACAGTTTGGGGTGGTAATACTCGCACCCACTACCTCGCATACGAAATTTGCAAGTTTCTCTTATAGAATATACGTATCATGATCATCTTTTTAGTTAATCCCTTTTGTCTGTTTTTTTTTTTTTTTTCTGTTCCAGACTCTGTGACTGTGTAATAAACAAAGGTAAAAATGGATTACTGTAAATTAATTTGTTGCAATCTGACAAATATGCAGCTCAAGAAATTATAGTATTTCAAATAGACTCATAGAGCAAGCTTGTTTAAATAAGTTTTGCTTCAAGAGATAATTAGGTAAAATTTTACTTTCGACCATTGTTGGAATATAGCAATACAAAATTAAATAGTAATTTTGTAAATTAAAATGTATGAACGTAAAATGCAATTTTGTGTGCGGAAATGAAAATAAAAAAAAGTTGCTAAAACAGATTCTTAAGTAACGAAGTCGTGTACTACGAATGGTACGCCATGTTTGTTATGGTAGATTCCGACGTCGGAGAAATGAAAGGACGATAAATTTGTCTAAACGAAACTAAACCTAACCTAACCTGTAAAATTTTACTTTCGTCCATTGGAGGAATATAGCCATACAAAAGCCGAGAGAGTGGTTGAAAAGCCCGCCAACGTCTCTCACGACGACGATGACGAGGACCAGCCGGATATCTAATTTGCAGGTAATGATTTATTAAACACAGGTTAGGTTAGGTTAGGTTAGTTTAGACAAATTTATCGTCCTTTCATTTCTCCGACGTCGGCATCTACCATAACAAACATGGCGTACCATTCGTCGTACACGACTTCGTTACTGAAATCTGTTTTAGCAACTTTTTTATTTTCATTTCCGCACACAAAATTGCATATTTCGTTCATACATTTCAATTTACAAAATTACTATTTAATTTTGTATTGCTATATTCCTACAATGGTCGAAAGTAAAATTTTACCGATAATTATTCATATATTGACTGAAGTCCACCGACTGCTTATTACAGAAATATAAAATGTGTGTTTAGACTAATCAAGCTTTTCAGACTTTGCACATCATATTTGTAATTTGAGTAGTTACATGTGTTACCTTTCACAATTACTTTTGAAAGAGACCTACTTTTGTAACATTATTACGGTATGTGTAGTTCAGTAATGACATAAAATGACCACATAACAAATATTACTTACTTGTCAACGTGGTGGACTGCCTGAGGGACAGTGCACTCAGGCTTTTACTTAATGATGTTAATCGGACGGTCACAGCCATTTCCACCTCCTGGTGATCATGCCCCTGACTTCAGTGCCGAGTCTGCCGACTGCTAAGTAATATGTAAACAGTAAACATTGTACGCAACGAGAAAAAGAGGTACGCAAAGCGTCTCTTTCTCGGAACATACATACATATACCAAGGCTTTTTTCCCCTTACAAGGGAGGTAGCCAAAAAGGAAAAGGCATAAAATCATTCCCACCCATTCCATCCCTAAATACACTCCACACCCCTCCACCCTCCCTCTTATCTCAGCACCTCCTGGATGACGGGTCATCCCTGCACTTTGTCCACTGCCCTGGGTCAGTAAGCAGTGTCGCAAGACACTACACATCCACAGCAAGGCTGCATCATTAAATCGGCGATCCCCCCTCTCCGTCCCCCCCATGCATAAAAGGAGAAGACGGGGAGAAATCCCTTCGGGCTGCGTCAATTTTTTTCACATATACTACTTCACCCCCCATCCCCCCCGCCCATTCCACCTCATGCATCACAGCAGGCGCGGATCCAGGGGGGGGGGGGCTGAAGGGGCTGAAGCCCACCCTCAAATTTGTTCTTCCATGAATCATTGTAAGGATGTCATTTAATCGATTTTAGTACTTACTGATGTTTTGCCAGGTCCTTGTTTGAAGGGCGATTGATGCAAGAGAAGGTGGTATCATCAGTTTCTGGAGTCTTCGCCATCATGATGGACGAGATGACCGACGTTTCAGGGAAAGAACAGGCCACCATTTGCGTCCGTCACTTCAGCGGAGGCCAGCTAAGGGAGGACTTCCTTGGCTTTGTTCACGCCAAGGATCTAACTGGGGAAGGCCTGGCTCGCCTCCTGCTTAGCACAGTAAAGAGTGTCGGCCTCAACATGGGCAACAGCCGTGGCCTCTGTTTTGATGGTGCCAGTGTGCAGTTGTGGTAGTGCGAGAATGTGACACTGATAGTAATATATCACCCCACTGATACTAAGGATCATGACTTTGCTGAATTGTGTGGAATTGTTAGTGAAAAACTTAACAATTTACCAACACCCCTACCTGAAATAGTTATTACTGGTGACTGCAAGCAGCCTTGTTGATGATGACGGGCTCATGCCTACGTCCCTGTACGGGTATGGGGATGAGTCTAAATTTGTCTGTGTTTGTCCATATTTTGTGTTTCCGCTCCATTTTTATTTTCCTCTCATGTGCTTCCATTGTTCTATCTTGCAACCAGTCCATATGTGATCACTTCTCCACCATTACTACCTCATCATCCTACCATTCACTACTCTTCTGTTCCCACCTGTCCTCCTTGTCCCACATACCATCTGTGCACACTGCTCATTCTTCTACTCCTACTTCCCCTATATCCTTCACCACCTCACACTTCTTTAAGTTCCTCATGGTATTCTTTCTCCTTTTCCTTCTCATTCAGTTTATTAACTCTCAGCTTCTCTAACTCCTACCCTTTTCCTCCTGCTCTACTTTTCTCTGCTCTCAACTTCTAAAAATATCTGCCCCTCCCCCATTTTTTCCCCTGAAAATATGAACACATAACTCTTTCAATCCTTCCTTTTGATACCACTACATAGTTCATTAACCCTACTGTGCACCACCACACATATATGCAATAGGGTTAAGAGAGCCAAGCATAAGTATACATGGGAAAGGGTGGTGGATGGAGAGGGGGTTGATAGGGCTCTCCATTCCTAATCCTAATACTGCCCTTAAAAACTCTTGACTGCCCTTAATGTTTCCCCTAGGTCTAAGTGTATTGGTATCTATGCCATGGGACAACCCCTAACTCCCAGCATGAAGGGAATTTGGGTCCAAACAGTTACAAGAAGCTCTGCCTCCCCTGCAGGTGGCACAGATCCCTGGGAACAGCTTTGGTTACCTTTTGTAGAGATGGTGATGTGGTGATGCCTTGTATGCAGGTGGTGATGTGTCCTCATTTGGATGTTGTTCACTTCAGCAGTTCTCTGTCATCTGGATGGTTATGCTGCCATTTGAAGGCATCTTATTGTAGCACCTTATTATACTTATGTAAAACCTTCAAGATGATTAAATCTTCTATGTACAAAACAAGGAAGGATCTGTTAAGCACTTAGTGTCTTAGTATTGAAGTAGCTGCAATATACAAAAATATAGTATTATCACGTCATTGTATTTTTCAAGATTACATTAATTAGAAAAAAAAAATTCTTTGGTATAACGTTATGATATTTTGTTTCAGATTTTTCTTTGAAGACCAATATCAGATAAAAGCACAGAGTCAGCAAATCCAGGGAAAGGTGCAACAGAGGAGATGGTATCAGATCCATTAGAACAACTAATGTTTTCAAAGTTGTCAATTTTGAGTTGTATGCTAAGCCGGTAAGTCATAATAAGCATTTTTTTCTTAGAAGTTACAAATTTTAACCCCATATAATGTGTGTGGGGAAATTAGCTTATCTTAAAGACATTGAGGATATTATTCATACACCATAGGGGAAAATGAAACTGAGACAATTCTCCTCCCTACATCAATAGTCTTTGCCAAATGATGGAACTACATACTTTAGGGTATTGTTGTTGTTGTTATTCACAAGACTGTCTTGCTGAAGGGATGCCATAGCTGGAATGGGATTTTTCAATAAATCCCAGATAGAGTGTATGTTGTGTTCTTGTTGTGTATAATTGTGTACAGTGCAGTTTTCCTTAATGTGTTGTATAATAATGGGGTGAAGTGTTGTCAACAACATATCTCAAAGATGTGGAAAAAGGCTTTTTTTTTTTTGTACAGGTGCATAAACTGGAATAGTCTAGACAAGTTGGAACCATACACGAGTTGAAAATGAAGACAATTCTCCTCCCTACATCAATAGTCTTTGCCAAATGATGGAACTACTTTAGGGTATTGTTGTTGTTGTCATTCCCAAGACTGTCTTGCTGAGCATTCCCATCTCAAGGGATGCCATAGCTGGAATGGGATTTTTCCATAAATCCCATATAGAGTGTATGTTGTGTATAATTGTGTACAGTGCAGTTTTCCTTAATGTGTTGTATAATAATGGGGTGAAGTGTTGTCAACAACATATCTCAAAGATGTGGAAAAATGCATTTTTTTGTACAGGTGCATAAACTGTATATGGGCCTGGCAGTGAGAAGAATGTAGAAGAAAGGGAGGCCTTTTGGATAGATTTGAATGAGTGCATAGAGGGTTTAGGGAGAAGTGTAAATGTAATAGTACTGGGAAACCTTAATGCTAGGGTAGGAAAGGAGCCAATTGATGGAGTGGTTGGGAAATGTGGAGTTCCAGGAAAGAATCGTAGTGGAGAGTTGATGGTGGAAATGTGTCTAGAAAGAGAGTTGATGATAGCAAATACAGTGTTTCGGAAGAAAGTCAAGCATAAGTACACATGGGAGAGGGTGGTGGAGGGAAAGGTGGTAGATAGAGCTTTAATGGACTATGTAGTGGTAAATAGGATTATGATAGGAAGAGTTAAGGATGTACATGTGCTAAGGGGAGAGGGTGGGGGAATATCAGATCATTTTCTGGTGGAAGGTAAGTTGAGCGTGGAGGACAGATGGAGGAAGAGGAAAGGGACAAAAGGTAGGGAGGTGCTTAGAGTGAACTCTCTAAATGAAGAGGAAAAGGAGAAAGGAGTACGAGAGGAAGCTGAAGGAAGAGTGGGAGGGAGTGAAGGATAGAGTAGAGGTAGGTGTGGAGGAGGAATGGGGATGGTTCAAGGAGGGAGTCACAAAGTGTGCAAGGATGGTGTGTGGAACAAGAAGGTCAGGAGGAAATAGAAGGAAGGGTAGTGAATGGTGGGATGAGGAAATGAAGAAGGTTGTAGAAGAGATGAAATGAGCTTTCACAGATTGGTTGCAAAGTAGGACGAGGGAGTCATATGAGACGTACAGGGAAAAGAAAAGAGAAGTAAAAAAAAAGGTAAAGGAGGCAAAGAGGAGAGCAGATGTAAAATGGGGTAAGAGTATGACAGAAAATTTTGAAAGTAATAAAAAGATGTTTTGGAAAGAAATTAAGAGAGGAAGAGGAGGTGAATCAAGTAGAGAAGAAAAGGTAAAAGGTGCAGATGGAGAGATGATACTGGAGGAGAAGGCAGTAAGGGGAAGATGTGCAGAATATTTTAGGGAGTTGCTTTATGTGAAGGAGGATAGGGAGAGAAAGATAGCTGCAGTGGGAAATGGTAAGAAAATGAGAGTGATGAGTGAGAGAAAAATGGAGGAGAAATAAGGAAGGATGAAGTGAAGGCAGCAGTTAAGATGATGAAAGCAGGTAAGGCACCTGGTCTGGATGGATGCCATGCAGAATGTCTTAAAAAAGGAGGTATAGTGATGGTGGACTGGTTGGTGAGGTTATTTAATGTTTGCTGGAGAGAAGGTAGAGTGCCAGAGGACTGGAGGAGTGCGTGTATAGTTCCACTTTACAAGGGAAAGGGGGACAAGTGACAAGTGTGAATGTAGTAGTTTCAAAGGGATTAGCCTGTTAAGTGTAGTTGGGAAGGCTTATGGGAGGATCTTGATTGAGAGGATTAGGAGAGGAACAGAGGGAGTAATTGGTGAGGAACAGTGTGGGTTGAGGACAGGTAGAGGTTGTGTACTCAGACTTTTGTGGTAAGACAGATATGTGAGAAAGCTATAGGTAAGGGGAAGGATGTTTTCTAGGCCTTTATGGATCTGGAGACGGCTTACGACAGGGTAGACAGAAAGGCACTGTGGGAGGTTATGCAGATATACGGGATAGGAGGAAAGCTTCTGGGAGCTGTCAAGAGTTTTTATGAGAGTAGTAGAGCTTGTGTCAGGATTAGAAATGGAGAGAGTGAGTGGTTTGAGGTAAAGGTGGGACTTCGTCAGGGATGCGTTATGTCACCCTGGCTGTTCAACTTATACATGGATGGGGTGGTGCGAGAGGTGAATACAAGGGTAGTGGGTCAGGGATTGGAGATGGTTAAGGAAATTGGAGAAAAGTGGGAGGTGAGCCAGCTGTTGTTTGCGGACGACACTGCGCTTGTGGTAGGATCGGAGGAGGGATTGAGGAAGCTGGTGACAGAGTTTGGGAGAGTGTGTGATAGAAGAAAGCTGAAGATAAATGTGGGTAAAAGTAAGGTGATGAGATGTACAAGGGGTGAAAGTGGCAGTAATATGGAAGTGAGCATTAAGGGAGAGCAACTGGAGGAAGTGGAGAGTTTTCGATATTTGGGTGCAAATGTGGCAGGAAAGGGTGGAGTGAAGGTGGAGGTAGAATGTGGATTGAGAGAAGCGAGTAAATGCCTTGGTGGTTTAAAAAGTGTAATGAGGAATAGGAATCTGGGAATGGATGCTAAGAGGAGACTGTATGAAGGAGTGATTGTGCCAACAGCACTGTATGGAGCAGAAACATGGAACATAAGAGAGGAAGAGAGAAGGAACTTGAATGTGTTTGAGATGAAGTGTCTGAGAAGTATGATGGGGGTTACTAGGCTGGATAGAGTGAGAAATGAGGAAGTGAGGAGGAGAACAGGGGTGGAAAGGGAGTTGGGAGATAGGGTGGATGAAAGAGTATTAGGATGGTTTGGACACATGGAAAGAATGAGTGAAGAAAGACTAGTAAAGGAGGTATGGAAGGCAGATGTGGAGGAGTGAACATGAGGGGACGTCCTAGGATGAGATGGATGGATGGGGTGAAGGGGGCTTTGGGGAAGAGGGGAATGTCTGTTGAGGAAGGACGGGAGAGGACAGAAGACAGGGGTGAATGGAGAATGGTTGTATATGGAAAATGTTGTGATGCATGAGGTGGATTGGACAGGGGATTGGGGGGTGAGGTAGTGTGTGTGTGTGAGCAAAAATTTTTGACGCAGCCTGAAGGGTTTTCTCCCCGTCCTCTCCTTTATATGGGGGGACAGAGAGGGGGGGGTCCCGATTTAATGAAGCGGCCTTGCTGTGGATGTGCTGTATCCTGCGACACTGCTTCTGACCCAGGGCAGTGGACAGGGTGCAGGGATGACCCGTCATCTAGGAGGTGCTAAGATGGGAGGGAGGGTGGAGGGGTGTGGAGTGTTTTCGGGGATGGAATGGGTGGGAATGTTTTTGTGCCTTGTCCTTTTTGGCTACCTCCCTTGTAAGGGGGAAAAAAGCCTTGGTATATGTATGTATATGTATGCATAAACTGGAATAGCTTAGATCAGAGGTGGGGAACCTGCGGCCTTCCGGGCCATCAAGTGCGGCCTTCTGCGGAATTTGATATACATATCTAAAAAATCATATTATTTATTATTTAAAAAGTATATTATTTATTATAAAAAGGGTTAAAATAATCTAAAAAATAATAATTTGTTCAGTGCGGCTTCTATATGGAACGATGACTTGTAAGGTGGCCTTCATGCACAAAAATGTTCCCCACCCCTGGCCTAGATGATAGAAGACAATTTGGAACCATACACGAGTTGAAAATGAAGTATAATAATTGGAGAATAAAAATCAGAACTCCACTAGTATGGGTCCTTTTCTGTATCAGCTGATCTGTTGCTCCAGATCTCTCTTGCAGGAGACACAGGTCTCGGGTAACCGGCAATATCCACCAGAATGGCCCATAAGTTACTCAAGGAAGAAGTGTTGTGTGGGTATAGCTAACATGTTCAGTGTCTTTTGTGTAATGGTTATGTCTGGGGTAATTTGCTTTTGTGGCTTGGCCTATTCTGTGATGGTATTGTTGTAGTGATGGATGGTAACCTGAACATAGTACACTGCTGTAGGAAAGAATGGGCGAAGAAAGATTAGCAAAAAAATATCTATATATATAAAATGTGTGGAAAGCAGAGCTAGATAGAGTTAACATGAAGGGAAGACTGGGAAAAGGGTGGGGTGAAGGTGTCCTTGGATGAAAGGGGAATGTCTGTTTAGTAGGGAAAGGAGAGGTTAAGAGATAGGTGTGAATGGATGATAAACAGGCACTGTAGTAGGATCAGAGGAGGGATTAAGGAAGATAGTGACAGAGTTTGGGAAGGTGTGGAAAAGAAGGAAATTGAAAATAAATATAGGTAAAAGTAATGTGATGGACTAGGAGAGAGGATGGCAGCAAATTGGAAGTGAGTGATAAGGAAGTGGAAAGCTTTAGATACTTGGGTGTGAATGTGGTAGTAAAGGGAGGAGTGGAGATGGAGGTAGAATGTAGATTGAGAGAACCAAGTAAATGCCTTGGTGGATTATAAAGTGTAATGAGAAATGGACATTTGGGAATGGATGCTAAGAGGAGATCACATGAAGGAGCGATTGTACAGATTCCAAGTTGTTCAACTTCTGATGGCATTTGAATTCTGAGATGCCGCTGTACTTTACCAGACCCTCTTAATATATTACCCAGCAGAGAGATCATTCCTAAGATAGACTAGAATTGCACTGGTGTGCCTATGTCTAGGTCACCACCCTGCGTTGAAATAATACCAATGCAGAATTGGGCAGATAACAGATATCAAATGACCTGAATGTAACCATCATATGCAGAGCATTTTATACTACACTGCTCTACTATCTCACTTAGGACAGGTCTACTAGATCTCTTCGATGAGTTATGAACCAATGATCATGGCTGGTTTCTCTTTTCTTGAAATACTTTGAGGTTTGGGTTTCAGGCCTTCTCTCTTATACCCTCTTGGTATATTAATAGGTTTGGATTTTTAGTAGCACTTTATTCCTGCTTGTATGTATGAAGTGGCCTTGCTGTGGATGTGCTGTGTCTTGCGACACTGCCTCTGACCCAGGGCAGTTGACAAGGTGTAGGGATGACCCGTCATCCAGGAGGTGCTAAGATAAGAGGGAAGGTGGAGGGGTGTGGAGTGTATTCAGGTATGGAATGGGTGGGAATGATTTTATGCCTTTTCCTTTTGGGCTACCTCCCTTGTAAGGGGGAAAAAGCCTTGGTATATGTATATATGTATGAAGTTGTGGTTTCCTATAATTTCTTTGGGCATTCTAGAGTTTTAGCCTGTATAATTTTCATTTACGTTCATTTACATTCATAATCACTTTCATATTAGAACTGCCAGTATCTGAACTTCATTTATTATTACATGATTTCAGAAAGAAAAATTTAGCACTGGAGTAGCAGAATGGTGACAGGGTGGAGGGGGATAAGTTTACCTTACTTTTCTAAAAAATACACAAATCTGAACACACTTTAGTCCAGTTAGTTTGGATATGGGTGGGTTTATTGTAGTTATATTTGTCCATGAGCTATTTACCCCTTTGTACTTGTACAGCTATGAAAATGTAATTATGATCCAAAGACTTGAAAAACCTGTTTTTGATCATCATTTTTTAAGTGTTATATTTTGACATTTATAGTACTCAGTTGTCTGCTTTATGATACTGGGTTGAATTTCTATAAAATGAAGACAAGACTAGATGTATTAGCTATTACATTTACTTTTCTTTCTTTTCCAGAATGCTGTTATTATGACATTTGGTGTGATTGGCATCCTTGGCAGTGCAGCTTACCTAGCTTACATGAAGTCACAACATCGGGAAAAGAAGGTGTACGTAGTGATAGCAGAAGATGGAACGGAACAGTTAATGACTAAAAAATCCAAATGGGATTAATTTTTCAGTATTGTTAAGTTATTGTTGAAACATGTGTTGTACAGTTTTTATACAAAAACTATTTATATTGTATCTAATGTTTTATTAAACATACAAGTTTTTGGTAAATGAGTTACATGTTGGAATCATAGAAAGAAACAACTTGAGATGGTTTGGTCATATGAAAAGAATGGAGGAAAGTAGATATCCAAGGAAGTATTTGGAATTGCAGCCTAGAGGAAGGAGGCCAGTTGGAAGACCCAGGAAAAGGTGGATGGAGTGTGTGAAAAAGAACTTAGAAGGAAGAAATTTAACGTTGGAAGAAGTAAATGAACAAATTTATGAGGATCGAGATGCGTGGAGGCATCTGATGATGAGGCTGACGACTGACAGTAGTTGAAATCAACTACCTGGCGTCTGGTGAGAAAGGTAAGAACTGTACCCACCAGTGAGTAAGAGGGAAATATATACATAATAATTCCCTTCAATATACACATTTCCTTTCTATAAACCTCCCTTGTGGGGAAGAAAGGGTCTTTTGGTGCATGTATATATATATATATATATATATATATATATATATATATATATATATATATATATATATATATATATATATATATATATATATATATATATATATATATATATATATATAAAACAATTATGACCAATAGGTACCTGCTGTGGCAGTTGATGGTGTGGTTGGAAAATTTTCATTAGATGCCAAGAAAAATTGGCAGCTGTGATTTCATTGGGTTTATTTTTTGTGTTTGATATTATCTTGGATAATTGCCTGCTGGATTTTGTGCCTCTTGCTCCTTAGCCCCTGCACGTCCCATTGAAGGATATTCAGGGTGTTTGCATCACTACTTGGCTCGATCATGAATGTGAATATTCACTGTGTGACAGCTGTCGGGGGATGGGTTGGTGGTAGGTGTGGGCTGGTCTTCCAGCTGGGTGCCCATTGTCTCCATCAGGAATAAGGCATGCAGGCCAGCATTGTTTGTGGGGGCTGTGTCTGGATTCTGCAGGAGCCTACTGATGACCCTGACAAGGTAGTTAATGAGCCTGCACAGGAGGTCAAGCTGGTTCCCAGGTGGTGTTGCTGGCTTGAGGCACGGAGTTTTCCTGTCTCTCTGGGGCAATGCCGGCTGCAGGACCACAGCTGGTGATGTGTTGGGGGGTGGGAGTGCTGGTTGCCGCATCTGGCGTTCTGGTCTGTCTTCTGTGGTTTGGCCGACTGTTTCGCATTCCATTGTGATTGTCCTGGAAGCTGCTGTGGTGTCAGGGGTCTCGTTACCTGGAGTGGGTTGGCTGTTGGGGTGCTGTCCGACTTTTGCCATGCATGTCAGGTGGGCGGTGGTGCGGGAACGAAGCGATGGCTAAGGGGTGGGTGCTGCTGGTGTGCTTCTTTCCTGGAGGATAGGCGCTTGATCCGTTCGGGACATCACAGGTTCCACGCGTGGTGCCCTTTGCCACAGTTTGGGCGTCTTGCAGTGGTGGTTTCTTTGGCTCTGTGGCATTGAATGCAGTCTTCGGTCGTGTGGTGCAAGCTGCAGACGCCACACCTGCTGTTGTGTGGTCAGCATATCTGTAGGTGTCCGAAGCACTGACATTTGAAGCACCGCACAGGTTCTCTGGTGAATGGACATAAGGGATACCTACCCCAGGCCCCTAGGTCGAGTTTTGCCGGTGCTATGCCCTAAAGGACCACCAGCTCCTGTCTTGTCTGACCTGGCCTGCAGACGTTCAGCGGTTACCACGCGGGGGTGGGCCATGATTGCCTCCAGTGGAAAGTCAAGAAGATACCTCTGAGCCACAGGGTGTGCTTCTCGGTGGGGTCAAGACGAACTAGCCTGCAGCCTGCCCTGGGTCCCATCTGGGCTTCCATTTCCATTGCCGACTCCCTGTGGGTGAGTATGTACTCACCCTTTAGGTTAGCGCCGAGCGTGATCTTCAGCCCCGGGTTGTCCCTTTCCAGCGATACAATTGCCTGGTAGGGGCTTGGGAAGGCTTCAGGGTTCCGAAGCTTAAACTTGGGGAGAGGTGCGGTCATGCCTTCCTCCGCGTTTTAACGGGGGTTTTTCTTCCGTCGCGCTACTTGCCATCCCTCTAACACCTGTATCGGGAACCTGGACCCAAGGGCGAGGTTGTGGCGACCAGCCAAATTTGTTTGTGTTTGTGTCATTTTCCCCTCTTATTTCCGCCTGTTGGCGCCCATACTTTTAGCCTGAGCAGTATCTAAATGCAATCCGCAAGAGACCTGGTGGCCCTCGATCTGTAGCTGAAGTGCGGCCAGGGTTGCCGTGGAGTTCAATTTGACACCACTTAGGCCGACGGTATGGGTGCCAGAGGCCCAAAAGTCAATACTGGGTTGAAAGGCCAAGCATTGGAGGGGTTGCTACCGCCACGTCCTTAGGCTCAGGCTGCTCATGTCTACCTTGCTGTGCACTGTGTCCGACTCTCTCCCTGTGGGGCAAGTTTGGATCAAATCGGTCACCTTCGGATTTTCGGCAAAATTCATGGGGATTTTTTGGATTTTGGGTTATTATGGTCACCTGCTCCGATTTACCCGCCATCTCACCCACAGGTTGAGTACGGCCAGGGTTGCCGTGGAGTTCAATTTGACACCACTTAGGCCGATGGTATGGGTGCCAGAGGCCCAAAAGTCAATACTGGGTTAAAAGGCCCAACTTTGGAGGGTTGCTACCGCCACGTCCTTGGGCTCAGGCTGCTCATGTCTACCTTGCTGTACACTGTGTCCGACTATCTCCCTGTGGGGCAAGTTTGGATCAAATCGGTCAACTTCGGATTTTCGGCAAAATTCATGGGGATATTTTGGATCATTTTGGTCATCTCCGATTTACCCGCCATCTCACCCATAGGTAGCAGCTGGTCAGGGCTCTTGCGGGGTCCACTTGGACACCGCTCAAGCCAACAGTACGGGCGTCAGAGGCCCAAAAGTAAAAAATGGGAGAAAAGGCCCAAATTTGGGGGGGTGCCACAGCCACGCCCTTGCTCCTCGCGTCTACTTCGCCGTCCACTGTGGTCGACTCTCTACCTTTTCGCTAAATTAGGGCCAAATCGTGCGCTTTCTGCTTTTGGTCACCTGCTCCAATCTACCCGACATCTTACTCAGAGGTCGCGGCTGGTCAGGGCTCCTGTGACGTCAGTGGAGGCGGGAACCCCTTTGGCGGCGCTGGCGGAAGCGGTGGCTTCTCTGAAGTAGCGACGTTGACCTAAGTCGATCGTGACGTCCAGTGTGCGTAAGAGGTCGTGCCTGGCGTTTGTGGGGCTGGGCGTCGTTGGTAGCGGTGGCGACATCATTGAAATTGTGATGTCGATCTGCGACGATCGTGACATCTAGTGCGGGGAAGGGGCCTTGAGCGGCGTCAGTGGAAACGGGATCTCCCTGGAGATGGCGCAGACAGCAAATGTTGAAAGCGGTGGCTTCACTGAAGTAGCGGCGTCGATCTGCGTCGCTCGTGACGTCCAATGCGAGGGAGAGGCCGTGAGGGACGTCAGTGGAAGCGCAAACTCCCTGGAGGCGGTGCAGACAGCAAATGTTGGAAGCGGTGGCTTCCCTGAAGTAGCGACGTCGATCTGCGTCGCTCGTGACATCCAATGCGGGGGAGAGGCCGTGAGGGACGTCAGTGGAAGCGCAAACTCCCTGGAGGCGGTGCAGACAGCAAATGTTGGATGCGGTGGCTTCCCTGAAGTAGCGACGTCGATTTGCATCGATCGTGACGTCGAGCGAGGAGGCGGTCGTTACGTCGATTTCTAGCGATCGTGACGTCGAGCGAAGAGGCGATCATTACGTCGAGCGAAGAGGCGGTCATGACGCCGAGCGAAGAGGCGGTCGTGATGTCGAGCGAAGGGGAGGTCGTGACGTCGAGTGAGGAAGCGGTCATGAGGGACATCAGTGGAAGCGATAACCTCCTCGTCGGGGTGACGTTAGTGGTGTGTAGGGTGCAGCTGCTAGTCGTTGTCGGTCGTAGCGCGTCAAAACTCCCGGGGGGGGGGGTTACTAATGTAACAAGGCATGTATGTTACTTGGACTATGGTGATGAGGAAGTGAATGAAGCTCGAGTGGGTTGCTGGATTTTATCTGGTTAGTGCAAGTGTCGACCTAGGCTGGGTCGGCGCTCAGGCTCCGAGGCGTGCCCGACCGCAAAATAACCGCGTGGGTCTGAGGACGAGCACCGCTGAGTACAAGTGCTATAGAGAACTGCCCATGGAGACCAAAGCCTGGCTCCTTATATACACATCTTGCGTACGCTACAGTACCAAAGGACCCAGCCTCACTGAAACATGGCTTGGCAGGGCCTAGGTTGTGCTTTCATGAGGAGACAAATGCCTGTACTACAGGCGTAATATGGACTTAACCTACACAATAGTAAAACAAGCCCGAAGGCCAGCTGTTTCTACACCACATATACATACCTTGTCCATCCCATTTCTGCAGCGACCATACTATAAGCCAAAATGTCGCATAGACGTACATATGGGGGACTGTTCACCACAGGGGTGCCACAGCCACGCCCTTGGGCCCAGGCTCCTCGCGTGGAGCAGCAGCTGCTTGGTTAAAGGAACAAGAGGATGAGCAGCAGCTGCCTGGTTAGTGGAGGAAGTGGAGCAGCAGCTGCCAGGGTAGTGGAGGTGGAGCAACAGCTGTATGGTTAGTGGAGGAAGTGAAGTAGGTGATGCCTGTTTAGTGGAAGTGGAGCAGCAGTTGCCTGGTTAGTGGAGGTGATGGAGCAGCTGTATGGTTAGTGGAGGAAGTGGAGCAGCTGGTGCCTGGTTAGTGGAGGGAGTGGAGCAGCAGCTGCCTGGTTAGAGGAAGTGGAGCAGCAGCTGCCTGGTTAGAAGAAGAGGAGCAGCAGCTGCCTGGTTAGTGGTGGAGCAGCTGGTGCCTGGTTAGTGGTGGAGCAGCTGGTGCCTGGTTAGTGGTGAGAAAGTCGAATACAATGCACAGCAAGGTAGCCATGAGCAGCCTGAGCCCCAGGACGTGGCGGTAGCAACCCTCCAAAGTTGGGCCTTTTAACCCAGTGTTGACTTTTGGGCCTGGCACCAATACCGTCGGCCTAAGTGGTGTCAAATTGAACTCCACGGCAACCCTGGCCGCACTGAACCTGTGGGTGAGATGGCGGGTAAATCGGAGTAGGTGACCATAATAACCCAAAATCCAAAAAATCTCAAAGAAGTAACCTCATGAATTTTGCCGAAAATCAAAAGGTGACCGATTTGATCCAATCTTACCCCACAGGGAGAGAGTCGGACACAGTGCACAGCAAGGTAGACATGAGCAGCCTGAGCCCAAGGACGTGGCGGTTGCAACCCTCCAAATCTGGGCCTTTTAACCCAGTATTGACTTTTGGGCCTCTGGCACCCATACCGTCGGCCTAAGTGGAGGAGCTGGTGCCTGGGTAGTGGTCAAGGAGCACCTGCCTGGTTAATAGAGGTGGAGCAGCTGGTGCCTGGTTAGTGGAGGAGGTGGAGGAGCTGATGCTTGGCTAGTGGAGGTAGAGCAGCTGGTGCCTGGGTAGTGGAGGTGGAGCAGCTGGTGCCTGGTTAGTGGAAGAGGTGGTACCTGGGTAATGGAGGTGGAGCAGCTGGTGCCTATTTAGTGGAGGAGGTGGAGCAGCTGGTGCCTGGGTAGTGGAGCAGCAGCTGCCTGGTTGGAGGTGGAGCAGCAGCTGCCTGGTTGGAGGTGGAGCAGCAGCTGCCTGGTTAGTGGAGGTGGAGCAGCTGGTGCCTGGTTAGTGGAGGAGCAGCTATCTGATTAGTGGAGGAGGGGGAGCAGCTGGTACCTGGGTAGTGGAGGACAAGGAGCAGCTGCCTGGTTAGTAGAGGAGATGGAGCAGCAACAGTAGCTGCCTGGGTAGTGGAGGTGGAGTAGCTGGTGCCTGGTTAGTGGAGGTGGAGCAGCTGCCTAGTTAGTGGAGGTGGAGCAGCTGCCTGGTTAGTGGTGAAACAGCTGCTGCTTGGGTAGTGGAGGTGGAACAGCTGCCTGGTTAGTGGTGGAACGGCTGGTGCTTGGGTAGTGGAGGTGGAGCAGCTGGTTCCTGGGTAGTAGAGTAGGAGGAGCAGTAGCTGCCTGGTTAGTGGAGGTGGAGCAGCCGGTGCCTGGTTAGTGAAGGAGGTGGAACAGCTGATGCCTGGGTAGTGGAGGAACAGGAGAAGAGGTCGCTGCTTGGCTGGTGGAAGAGGAATAGAAGGAAGAAGGGAGGGAGGCTGGCTGGCTGGTGGAGAAGCTGCAACTGAAACAGAGTGTGGATTTTGTATATGTATCTACATGTCTGGGTTTGTGTGTTTGTCTGGGTTCAATCCCACTCAAAGCTCCTGAATATGGCGATGGTAGATATGACTCACTCTCTGGATTTATTTACACAGTTTTGATTTCTCAAAGGAAAAGGAAAAGGGGGTAAATGTGAATGTAGTAATTTTAAAGGGATCATTTTGTTGAGTGTAGTTGGAAAGGCACAGGGAGAGTAATTGGTGAGGAACAGAGTGGATTTAGGAAAGGTAGAGCATGCATGGGTAATTTTTTTGTGGTAAGACAGATTTGAGAGAAGTTTTTGGCTTAAGGTAAGGATTTTTTTAGCCTTTATGAATTTAGAAAAGGCATATGACAGGGGTGACAGGAAAGCACTGTGGGAAGTTTTGCACACATATATGCTAGGGGGAAAGATGTTACGGACAGTCAAAAGCTTTTACGTGAGTAGTAGAACTTGTGTTAGGGTTTGATGTGGTGAGAGTGGGTGGTGTTAGGTGAAGGTGGGATTGCAACTGAGTTGTTTCATGTTGCCATGACTGTTTAATGTGTACCTGGATGGTGTGGTATGGAAAGTAGATGGTTAAGGAGAACAGATGTGGGAGGTAAGCCAGTTGTTTGCTGATATATGATACGAGAGACTTGAAAGTAAATGTAGGTGAAAGCAAAGTGATGATATACACAAAGGGGTGAGGATGGCAGTAAGCTGTCTTAAAGAATAGAGGTTAGAGGAGGTGGATAGTTTTAAATATTTTGTGTCACTTGTGGTAAGGAATGGAGGAAGGAGGTGGAGGTAAACTGTATAGTGGATAGATTGAGAAATGAGGAGGTGAGGAGGATAGCTGGGGTGAAGAGGGAGCTGGCAGATAGTGCTGATAAAAGAATACTGTAATGTTTTGGGCACATGGGATATATGAATGTGGGTACATGCCTTGTATGGCTATCCCTCTTACAAAAGGAAAAAGCCACTTGGTATATAGATAAAGACATACTAAGTTAATTACTGAGGGCTGCCAGGGCTGCCATGGAGTCTAATTTGACACCACTCAGGCTAACTGTATGGGTGCCAGAGGCCCATAAGTGAATACTGGGTGAAAAGGCCCAAATTTGGAGGGGTCCCACCGTCACGCCCGTGGGCTCAGGCTGCTCATGTCTACCTTGCTGAGCACTGTGTGCGACTCTCTCCCTGTGGAGCAAGCTTGGACCAAATCGGTCACCTACGGATTTTCGGCCTAATTCCTTTGAGATTTTTTGAATTTTTTCACTTGCTCCGATTTACCCGCCATCTCACCCACAGGTCGAGGGCGGCTAGGGCTGCCGTGGAGTCCAATTTGACACCACTCAGGCCAACGGTATGGGTGCCAGAGGCCAAAAGGTGATTACTGGGTGAAAAGGCCCAAATTTGGAGGGGTGCCACTGCCACGCCCTTGGACTCAGGCTGCTCATGTTTACCATGCGGTGCACTTTGACCGACTCTCTCCCTGTGGGGCAAGTTTGGAACAAATCGGTCACCTTCGAATTTTCGGCTAAATTGATGGGGCTAATCAATTTGAGATTTTTTGGATTTTGGGTCATTTTGGTCACTTGCTCCGATTTACCCGCCATCTCACCTACAGGTCGAGGGCGGCTAGGGCTGCCGTGGAGTCCAATTTGACACCACTCAGGCCAACGGTTTGGGTGCCAGAGCCGAAAATGTGATTACTCGGTGAAAAGGCCCAAATTTGGAGGAGTGCCACTGCCACGCCCTTGGGCTCAGGCTGCTCATGTTTACCATGCTGTGCACTTTGACTGACTCTCTCCTTGTGGGGCAAGTTTGGACCAAATCGGTGACCTTCGAATTTGCGGCTAAATTGATGGGGTCCTTTGGGATTTTTTGGATTTTGGGTCATTATGGTCACTTTCTCCGATTTACCCGCCATCTCACCCACAGGTCGAGGGCGGCTAGGGCTGCCGTGGAGTCCAGTTTGACACCACTCAAACGAACGGTATGGGTGCCAGAGGCCAAAAGGTGATTACTGGGTGAAAAGGCACAAATTTGGAGGGGTGCCACTGCCATGCCATTGGACTTAGGCTGCTCATGCTTACCTTGCTGTGCACTTTGACCGACTCTCTCCCGGTGGGGCAAGTTTGGACCAAATCGGTCACCTTCGAATTTTCGACTATATTGATGATGTCTACCTACCTTTGAGATTTTTTGGATTTTGAGTCATATTGGTCACCTGCTCAGATTTACCCACCATATGACCAAAGGTCGAGGGCGTCCACGGGTGCCGTGGAGTCTAATTTGACACCACTCATGGATACGGTATGGGTGCCACAGGCCCAAAAGTGAATACTGGGTGAAAAGGCCCAAGTTTGGAGGGGTGCCATCGCCACGCCCTTGGGCTAAGGCTGTTCATGTGTACCTTTTTTTGTACTTTGTCCGTCTCTCTACCTGTGAGGCAAGTTTGGACCAAATCGGTCACCTTCGGATGTTGGGCAAAATTCGTTTGGTTTCTCCTTTGAGATTTTTTGGATTTTGGGTCATATTGGTCACCTGCTCAAATTTACCCGCCATATCACCCACAGGTCGAGGGTGTCCACGGCTGCCGTGGAGTCCAATTTAACACCACTTAGGGATACGGTATGGGTGCCACAGACCCAAAAGTGAAAACTGGGTGAAAAGGCCCAAGTTTGGAGGGGTACCACCGCCACGCCCTTGGGCTAAGGCTGTTCATACCTACCTTGCTTTATACTTTGTCCGACTCTTTACCTCTGAGGCATATTTGGATTTTGGGTCATATTGGTCACCTCCTCAGATTTACCCGTCATATCACCCACAGGTCGAGGGCGTCCACGGCTGCCGTGGAGTCCAATTTGACACCACTCAGGGATACGGTATGGGTGCCACAGGCCCAAAAGTGAATACTGGGTGAAAAGGCCCAAGTTTGGAGGGGTGCCACCGCCACGCCCTTGGGCTAAGGCTGTTCATATCTAACTTGCTTTGTACTTTTGTCCGACTTACTACCCGTGAGGCAAGTTTTGAAAAAATCAGTCACGTTCGGATTTGGGGAAAAATTCGTATGATTTCTCCTCTGAGATTTTTTGGATTTTGGGTCATATTGGTCACCTGCTCAGAATTATCCGCCATATCACCCACAGGTCGAGGGCGTCCAGGGCTGCCGTGGAGTCCAATTTCACACCAATCAAGGATACGGTATGGGTGCCACAGGCCTAAAAGTGAATACTGGGTGAAAAGGCCCAATTTTGGAGGGGTGCCACCGCCACGCCCTTGGGCTAAGGGTGTTCATACCTACCTTGCTTTGTACCTTGTCCGACTCTCTACCTGTGAGGAAGGTTTGCACCAAATCGGTGACCTTCGGATTTTGGGCAAAATTCGTATGGTTTCTCCTTTCAGATTTTTTGGATTTTTGGTAATCTTGGTCACCTGCTCGGATTTACCCACCATATCACCCACAGGTCGAGGGCGTCCACGGGTGCCGTGGAGTCCAATTTGACACCACTCCGGAATACGGTATGGGTGCCACAGGCACAAAAGTGAATACTGGGTGAAAAGGTCCAAGTTTGGAGGGATGCAACCGCCATGCCCTTGGACTAAGGCTGTTTCATGTCTACCTTCCTTTGTACTTTGTCCGACTCTCTACCTGTGAGGCAAGTTTGGACCAAATCGGTCTCTTTCGGATTTTAGGCAAAATTCGTATAAATTCTCCTTTGAGATATTTTGGATTTTGTGTCATATTGGTCACCTTCTGAGATTTACCCGCCATTACACGCACAGGTCGAGGGTGTCCACGACTCCCGTGGACTTCAATTTGACACCACTCAGGGATACGGTATAGGTGCCACAGGCCCATAAGTGAATACTGGGTGAAGAGGCCGAAGTTTGGAGGGGTGCCAACGCCACGCCCTTGGGGTAAGGCTGTTCATGTCTACCTTGCTTTGTACTTTGTCCGACTCTCTACCTGTGAGGCCAGGTTGGACCAAATCGGTCACCTTCGGATTTTGGGCAAAATTCGTAAGGTTTCTCCTTTGATATTTTTTTGGATTTTGGGTCATATTGGTCACCTGCTCAGATTTACCAGCTATATCACCCAAAGATCGAGGGCGTCCACGGTTGCCGTGAAATCCAATTTGACACCACTCAGGTATACGGTATGGGTGCCATAGGCCCATAAGTGAATACTGGGTGAAAAGGCCCAAGTTTGGAGGGTTGCCACTGCCACGCCCTTGGGCTAAGGCTGTTAATGTTTACCTTCCTTTGTACTTTGTCTGACTCTCTACCTGTGAGGCAAGTTTGGACCAAATCGGTCACCTTCGGATTTTGGGCAAAATTCGTATGGTTTCTCCTTTGAGATTTTTTGGATTTTAGGTCATTTTGGTCACCTCCTCAGATTTACCCGCCATATCAGTCACAGGTCGTGGGCGTCCACGGCTGCCGTGGTGTCCAATTTGACACCACTCAGGGATACGGTATGGGTGCCACAGGTCCAAAAGTGAATACTGGTTCAAAAGGCCCAAGTTTGGAGGGGTGCCACCGCCACGCCCATGGGCTAAGGCTGTTAATGTCTACCTTGCTTTGTACTTTGTCCGACTCTCTACCTGTGAGGCAAGTTTGGACCAAATCTGTCATCTTCGGATTTTGGGGGAAATTCGTATGGTTTCTCCTTTGAGATTTTTATGGATTTTTGGTCATATTGGTCCCCTGCTCAGATTTACCCGCCATATCACCCACAGGTCGAGGGCGTCCACGGCTGCCGTGGAGTTCAATTTGACACCACTCATGGATATGGTATGGGTGCCACAGGCCCAAAAGTGAATAATGGGTGAAAAGGCCCAAGTTTGGAGGGGTGCGACCGCCACGCCCTTGGGCTAAGTCTGTTCATGTCTACCTTCCTTTGTAATTTGTCCGACTCTCTATCTGTGAGGCAAGTTTAGACCAAATCAGTCGCCTTCGGATTTTGGAGAAAATTCGTATAAATTCTCCTTTGAAATTTTTTGGATTTTGGGTCATATTGGTCACCTGTTTAGATTTATCCGCCATATCACCCATTGGTCGAGGGCGTCCACGGCTGCCGTGGAGTCCAATTTGACACCACTCAAGGATAAAGTATGTGTGCCACAGGCCCATAAGTGAATGCTGGGTGAAAAGGCCCAAGTTTGGAGGGGTGCCACCGCCACGCCCTTGGGGTAAGGCTGTTCATGTCTACCTTGCTTTGTACTTTGACCTTTGGAATTTGGGGGAAAATCCGAAGGTCAGCGATTTGGTCCAAACTTGCGCCACAAGTAGAGAGTGGGATAGGGTGCACATCAGCGTAGACAGCAGAATCCTGAGACCAAGGATGTGGCCGTGAGAGCCCTCCAAATTCGGCCTTTTGACGTTTATGCCTGTGGCAGGGATACCGTGTGTCTGACTGGTGTGCCATTGCACTGCAGGGCATCCCAGGCCGCCCCGGACCTGTGGGTGTCATAGCGGGTAAATCGGTGGTGACCAAAATGACCCAAAATCCAGAAAATCTCAAAGGGGGTACCCCATGGAATTTGGGGGGAAATCCGAAGGTCAGCAATTTGGTCCAAACTTGCGCCACAAGTAGAGAGTGGGATAGGGTGCACATCAGCGTAGACAGCAGAATCCTGAGACCAAGGATGTGGCGGTGAGAGCCCTCCAAATGT
The DNA here is from genome assembly GCF_046742065.1 of Oratosquilla oratoria. Classification (NCBI taxonomy): domain Eukaryota; kingdom Metazoa; phylum Arthropoda; class Malacostraca; order Stomatopoda; family Squillidae; genus Oratosquilla; species Oratosquilla oratoria. The sequence goes on from NC_134778.1 coordinate 83,023,867, forward strand.
TCGGCCTTTTGACGTTTATGCCTGTGGCAGGGATACCGTGTGCCTGACTGGTGTGCCATTGCACTGCAGGGCATCCCAGGCCGCCCCGGACCTGTGGGTGTCATAGCGGGTAAATCGGTGGAGGTGACCAAAATGACCCAAAATCCAGAAAATCTCAAAGGGGGTACCCCATGGAATTTGGGGGGAAATCCGAAGGTCAGCGATTTGGTCCAAACTTAATAATGTTTGCATACTTATCATATTGCCAAGATACTGAGAGAAAAAAATACACATTATTAACCGAAGAAAGAAATTCCATATGTATAATAACAACCTATTATCCACTGCGGAAATGCATCTCCTTAGCTCAATCAACAAATATTCCTACACAAGTTTGTTTGTCTACTTATATTTTATCATTTGGCCAAGGCATTGAACCAGCTGGGGAGCTGAAATAATCTTTCAGTGTTTCTCTCGCGCCAAAAGCCTCCTTTGTAGCATTTCCCCCTCTTCCTCTCATTGGACGTACTGTGATTGATGGAGGCATGACAACAGTATCTGGTAATGCAACAGCATTTGGGTGTATCAGATTGTGAAGTATGCATGTTGTTGTAATGATTGCATTATCGTTAGAAGGCATAGCTTTAAGTTTCCTTAAATATATTCTGAAGGTTTGCACTAGAATACCAAATGTGCACTCAACTATCCTCCTGGCTCTAGATAATCTATGATTAAAAATCCTCTTCTCTACCGTATGTTCAGTCTGTGAACCTGGGTAGGGCCTCATCAAATTTCTCTTCAGCGGGAAAGCCTCATCTCCCACTATAACATATGGTGCAAGCACATCAGTGCCAGGAAGTGCAGCATCTTCTTGTACATTTCAAGCATCCTCAATTTTGGATAGTATTTTCTCAAATGTTCCTTTGTTCATTCTGAAATAGCTGTGGAATTTACTCTCATCATCAATAAGACAAGGATACAGAGTATGAAATTCTCCTTCAGTCTTCCTATCTTGCAACATAGGATGAACCCACAATCTCTTTCTTTTTCTATTTTGTTTTCCTTCTTCTTCATCAAGTGCAATAGCGATTATTGCCAACTCGGCGTCAGAAAAGTCACACATCCTTCGTAACTGATGGTAAGACTTCTGGTGTCGAGGGAGGGGGGATGACGGGAACGAGAGGGGATCGATAGTGTGAATACCTCAGAACCGAGAGCGGAGCGCGACCGGACCGATAGTGTGAATCAACCCTGAATACCTCAGAACCGAGAGCGGAGCGAGAGCGGAGCGAGAGTGGAGCGCGACCGGACCGATAGTGTGAATCAACCCTTAGTGTCTGTTGGCATAGAGTACCATTATAAGGTTTAGTATTTGTGCAAATTTCCAGATGCTTACTTAAATGCCCAGATAGAATGAAGATTCACATATAGAAGGCACATAATGGAAATAAGCATTGAGGAAAACAATGGAAATAAGCTTACATGCTTTTGTGTTATCCTCGGCAATTGTACATACTTTTGTGTGTTATCCTCGGCAATTGTAATTGTTATTTCGAACTATGTGTTCTTTCCATTATCCGCACTTCATGTATATTGATTCAGTGCCAAAATAAAAGATTATTATTATTATATTATCACCTGAGTGGGTACTCACATGGCAATTCAAATCTCCAAATCGAAAAAATGAAGATACACAAGTGTATTTGTGAGGCTTTTCACTAGTGTGACTTTTTCATATGAAGATTCAGATCACCATCTTGAGAAAATGAAGTCACATGAGATGCATTTATGAGACTTATAACCAATATGATCTCTTGTATGCATCTTCATATTCTTAGGGAAAACCAATGAAGATCATTTGTGCAAGTTCTCTTCAAAGTTGGGGGCCAAGTACTATAACTGGAGACTCAAGAACATAATAAAAACTTACCACCCATGTGAATTCTTGTATGACAATTCAATTCTTCAGATTGAAAAAATAAGATTCACATAAAGTACACTTATGAAACATATCATCAAAATGGTAGTGAAAGACAAAGAGAAGGCAACACAACCAGCAACCAAACTGGTCCTCAGTCTGGTAGATAAGCCATGAGGAATGACTTAAAGTACTGGGCCTACCAACTTTGAAAGATCAAAGAGAAAGAGATGACATGATTATAGTGTTCAGGTCATTAAAGGGGATAGATTGCACTGATATAAGAGATCTGATTAAAGATGAGAGGGCTTTAAGAGGTCATGGAAGTAAATTGATAAAGGATGTGAAGAGAGATGTATATATATGTGGAATAGCTTAGAAGGTGATATAGCCCAAGCTCAAACAGTACATGAATTCAAAGCTAAATATAATTGGAAATCAAAGATATAGATTAAGTTGGAACTGTACATGAATTTGAGTCTAGGGATGTTAGAAAATTAGAAAATAGGAGATGGGACTCAATGAGCGTTGCTCCTTTCCTGTATACTGCAATTAAATAAATACAAGACTCTCCCTTATGTTTCCCCCCCACACCTCCACAGAGGCTGGGGTAGACTCCAAAGAACAGACATGTTTGGGTTATGGGAAGAGGAGTGTCCAGATAAATGGTTTGCAATCTTAATGAATATCAACATCACTGGAATCACATGAAACATTATAGGACCAGGGATACCCCCAGGAAAACACATTAGACTTAAAAGCATTCACTGTGTGCCTATAGTTCTGCATTATGTCCTCACAGTGTAGCCCTGCACCCCAACCCCAAGAGTTGGGGGCCAAACAGCAGCAACTACCCCTGGCCATCAGCTCTACGCAGATGGCACCGATCCCCGAGGAGGAGCTACGCCTACCTGGGGGAGTACCACAATCCTTTTTTTCCAACACACAATGTTACGTTTTTTCTGCACTGAGGGGTCATTTTCCGGCGATCACCCCTCTTCTTCTACTTTTAGCCGGAGATGTAGAGAGCAATCCTGGGCCCACCACAAAATACACATGCCCAACATGCTCTAAACCCATTACTTCGAGCAGACAGACAAAGGGCTCAGTTCAGTGCAATATGTGCAAAAACTGGGCCCACCTCACTTGTACAACACTTGCTGACACAAACCAATACACAAACACTTGGACATGTTCTACCTGCCCTCCAGTAACCCCAATCCCACCTCCCCAACCACAGCCAACACCCTTACCCACTCCCAATTTCCCTTTGCCCTTACCCCCGATTAGTACTCCCCTTCCTTTGTCCCCGATCTCTCCTTTCCCCCCCTCTGACCCAGATCCTACACCTTCCCCACTACCACCCCAACCTCAACCCCAAACGGCAACATACAACACATACAAAACACACAACATCAACATATTACAACACAACATTGACGGAATTAACACTAAAAAACATGAACTTGAACACTTTCTCAAACAACACAACATACACATTGCAATTCTACAAGAAACAAAATTAAGACACTCACACAAAACACCATCATTTCATAATTACACCACCATCAGACAAGACCGGACTGACGGCAATGGCGGTGGACTCATCACCCTGATCCACCATTCCATCTGTTTTGTGGACACAAGTGCCACAACCAAAATTCTCCTCCCTACCACAGATAACACAACTGAAACCCAATCCATTCGTATCCGCACAGGCAACAATTCAACACTAACAATAGTTAACATGTACATTCCCCCCCAATCATCCCCCACAGTTCCAAACACCTTCAGACCTCAACTCAGCCAACTAACCTCAATCCCCAACCTGATCATGGGTGGTGACTTCAACGCCAAGTCGTCTGCCTGGTTTGTCGACAACCCTGACACAGACAGAGGGCTTGATATACAGACTCAATTCGACTCATTGACTATCATGAACAACACGCATAATCATACACATATCCCATACCAAGCCCTCTACACTCCCTCCTCTCCTGATATCACCTTTTGCTCCCCCTGCCTAACCCCAACAACATCATGGAGAGTGGTCGGAGCCCTTGGTTCTGACCACCTTCCAATCATCATCACCACCAAAACAAGATGCACCCCAGCTGGCCACAGACACACTTACACCAATTACAAGAGAGCTAACTGGGAAGCCTTTAATGAAGAGACAGAACAACATTTTGAAACACTTAACAGTACACCAATCACAAACATAAACAATGCTGTACACGCTTTTAATACAATCATACAAAACGCAGACAAGAGATACATCCCTAGAGGCAACAGAAAATCACACAACCCCAACTTCACACCAGAAATCCAAGGCCTCATCAGACAACGTGACACACTTAAACACGATACCCCCACACCTATCCCTCAAAACATAGCAGACCAAATACAAACACTAAACACTGTGATTGCCAATAAAATACATGAACAAAAAACACAAAATTGGCAAAACTTTATCAATACACTTGATCACAAAACAAACACCAGCAAATTGTACAAAACACTCAACAGCATCACACTATCCAACACTAACACTACACGCTCTCACGCAGCAATAATCACAACAACAGATAATCTACCCTCAAACAGACAACAAGCAAACGCACTCATACGTCATTTCGCACAGACGAGCCATCTTACATCTCACCCTGACGACCGACGCACCATTCGACGTAAGAAAGACTTTCCCACAGACTCAGACTATACACCCTTCATAGACAGTCAGACAAAACTCATAATGCATAGTCTCAAGCACTCATCTGCCTGTGGCCCTGATAACATAAGCAACATCCACCTAAAACACATTGGACCACAAGGTATACACGCACTCACAAACATTGCAAACTACAGCTATTCACACAACACTATACCCGACATCTGGAAGCATGGTAAAATAATCACCATTCCAAAACCGAACAAAGACCCAACAATCCCAACATCGCACCGCCCAATCACACTTCTCTGCACCCCCTCTAAAGTCATTGAACGCCTAATACTTAAACTTGTCACACCATATATTCCCCTTGCTGACTCACAACACGGTTTTAGGCCACTACACTCCACAAACACTCTTCTGACAAACCTCACACAAAGAATTTTAGATGGCATCAATTCAGATAGGCCCCACCACAGAACACTTCTTATAACATTGGACATTAGTAAAGCTTTTGATGCTATCCCACGCCACAACCTAACAAATAAAATATATAACACAGACATGCACAATAACACCAAAAGATGGCTGGCCAATTATCTGGCAGGCAGGAATGCTCATGTGTCATATAATGGCCAATCATCGCACATCAGAAACATTAAGAACGGAGTACCACAGGGCTCAGTTCTATCCCCCACATTATTTAATCTATACATGCATGACTTACCCATGCCAGACACCTCAGAAATACAAATCTCTTCCTACGCAGACGACATAACAATCACATGCACACATCGTAACACAGACAAAGCTGCAGAAATAATCCAGCCTTACCTTGACACACTCAACACATGGTTCATCACAAACAGACTCAAAATAGCTCCAACCAAATCTACAGCAACACTTCTCACCAACTGGACAAAAGAACACAAATACATACCTCATCTCTACATCAACAACACTCTAATACCACACACAAACACACCGAAAATTCTCGGTGTAACATACGATACATCCATGTCTTTCAAACAACACCTCACAAACATAAAAAACAAATGCACACCTAGACTTAACGCACTCAAGTCAATCACTGGAACAACATTTGGACAAAACAAAGAAACTAATATAACAATATACAAACAATGCATACGCTCAGTGATGAATTATGCGAGTCCTGCATGGGCTCCTAATCTCAGTGAGACACACCACAACACCCTTCAAATCATACAAAACAAAGCCCTAAAAACAATTACAGGCTGCACAAATACATCACCTACAGACCATTTACACCATGAAACAAAAGTCCTCAAAGTCAAGGACCACCTCGACATGAGAGGCACACAAACACTTGCTGCAGCCACCACAAACACATCACACCCGCTACACTACATAGCAGAACACCCACACACACCAAGAAACATTAAAACTACACCCATAGACCTTTATTACACACAGATACTCTCTTCTCTTCCTCCACAACCACCAAATACCAGCCTCCGGAAACATATTCATAATCATATCACTCACCGCTCCATTAACACACTGAAAGACAACACACTGCTACATGCCAGACCCCCTGATATCCACCCTTCTGAATCCTCTCTCCCACGTAAGGACAGAGTCCACTTGGCCAGACTGCGATGCGGTCACCACCCAGCACTTCTAAGCTACCAGAAGAGGCTGGACGACCGTGTTGTGAACAGCTGCCCAGGATGTAACACTTCACCCCATACCATACAACACATAATGGAAGACTGCATTATACACAATCATGCACGCAAACAACACAACATACACTCTATAAAGGATTTGTGGGAAAACCCAGTTTCGGCTGTGGCCTTCCTTGGGGAGACGGGACTGCTCGGACAGACAGTCTAGGGAACGACAACAACAACAACAACAACAACCCCCAGGGTTGGCAGGAAGAATGAATGAAATATCACCAGAATTGCATGAATGAAATCAAAATACTGATTCCTTTCATTTTTGGGTAAGAAATAAATTACCTTACTCAAACCCAACCTAACATATACCCAGGCTTTTTCCCCCTTACAAAGGAGGTAGCCAAAAAGGAAAAGGCATAAAATCATTCTCACCCATACCATCCCTGAATACACTCCACACCCCTCCACCCTCCCTCTCATCTTAGCACCTCCCGGATGACGGGTCATCCCTGCACCTTGTCCACTGCCCTGGGTCAGAAGCAGTGTCACAAGACACAGCACATCCACAGCAAGGCCGCTTCATTAAATCGGTGACCCCCCTCTCTGTCCCCCCATGCATAAAAGGAGAAGACGGGGAGAAATCCCTTCGGGCTGCATCAAATTTTGCTCACACATACTGCCTCACTGCTCACACATACTACCTCACCCCCCATCCCCCCGCCCATTCCACCTCATGCATCACAACATCATCCATATACAACCATTCTCCATTCACCCCTGTCTTCTGTCCTCTCCCGTCCTTCCTCAACAGACATTCCCCTCTTCCCCCCATCCATCCACCTTATCCTAGGACGTCCCCTAATGTTCACTCCCTCCACATCTGCCTTCCATACCTCTTTTACTAGTCTTTCTTCACTCATTCTTTCCATGTGTCCAAACCATCCTAATACTCTTTCATGAACCCTATCTCCCAACTCCCTTTCCACCCCTGTTCTCCTCCTCACCTCCTCATTTCTCATAATCTAGGTAAAAGATGAAAAATTTGCATGCATGTATTTTCACTTTTTAATTTTTGTTTTTTAAAGATATTTTTCAAATAAACTATTTCTTTTTGTTCAAAAGATATTGCCACATATAAATAATAAGAGCACTATTTCATAACAAAATTAATACACCACACTTACTTCAGCTACTCATCTTTCCACCATCATTAAGTGAAAAAAGGGAGCATACACACATTATGCAACAAAAAACATTTTGTCACAAAAACCATACATTTTTGGAAGATCTTCAATCAACTAAAGTTTGTGTAATTGATGAGGTAAATTCAATTAGAATAGAAAAAATGACAGAGCATATGGTAGACCTCTGCAGAAATATTATGGCATTTAGGACAATTTCTAATATTAGAACAGTACTAACACAGAATAGGCCTGGCCAGAAAATAAAACTGCCCTATGTGTAACCACCACACAAAAGACACAGAGCACTTCATCCCACATTGCCCCACTATGTAAAAAAGTTGCCCTGCTGGGGATGTGCTGAAATATTCCAGAAACACGTAAATGCAGCTATTTAACCTAACCTATTTTTAGAATAAAATGGCATCATTATTATATACAATTGGTAATATTATATTGAAAAGAAATCCCATAGAAAAAAAATAATCTTTCAAAAAAATAAATAAGACACTAATGAAAAAAACTTAGTGTGCTACTAGAATAGCACCAGTATCTTATTACAGTTTAATCAGTTATCAATTTGATCTTATTACTTCACTACACTTCTCATTTGGAAAATCAACCACAAGGTTGCCAATCTGTGAAATCCTTGTGTCAATAATGGGAATGTCTTTCAATACCTCTGTATTGTGATTCTCATCAGTACTCTTACTAGAAAGCTCAGTCAATTTAATATGGGGGCAAATTCAACTATTCATTGCCTCCTGCAGATCATCTACCATCTTAGATAGGTTACTTAACTTGCACAGAGTACAGATTCATAACATTTGCTGAATGCTGTATTTTCACAAATCAACCATCCTAATACATATTTCAAGTCCAAACTTGTAACCAAACCATTTATCAAATTCTCCACTAGTTAAATCTTAGAGCAAGTATCTTTCCTTCCTTCTGTCTTCTCCTTAGAACCTACCATTCCAATCTTCCCCATTACACTTACACTTAGATACACTTAGAAGATTTCTGTCGGTGATCGACGCAGCTAGACTGGAGTCCCACTGTGACCAGGTAGCTCCCTCACATCAATTGTCCAATCGGTCAGACGATTGGCGTTGGGGCTGATGTATCCTGGTGTTGGTGGTTGGTCTGGTATTTTGGCCAACCATATATCCAGATGTTTTTTGAAGGTGTCTGGAGACACCCCTGACATGTTTCTCAGTTGGGGCGGGATGCAGTTGAATAATCTTGGTCCACTGAACAAGAAGCTGTTATGAAGTCTGGATTTGATGTTTAGTGTTGAACCGGGAGTGGTCCTCACATAACATAGCCTCCCTCTTCTTTGGTGGACTGATACTTGTATGCCGGTGTTGGGCACCTTCTTTTCTAATACCTTCCAGACGTATCATTAGTAATTGTACTTTAAATTATTGCATCAAACACTAATTACTTAAAACCAATGTAGCTAAAATGCAACCTTGCTTGGTTTCCCATCTTAGGGTCATCCTTTTTGTTCATCTACCACTTGGACAAAATTTACATAAAGTTATAAACTTTCACTTTGTCTTGTTCTAAAAAAAACACTCAAACATAAAAATATTATAAAGATATCTCTATAACTAAACCTCCAACTCCTTTCCTAACTTTGTTGGTTGAGGTGACCTCTTCAGTACGGACCAAAATTTCACGGGCAGCATTACCTACTAGACCAAGATCAAAGAATATAATTTAGACCTTGTACTAGACGAGTAGACGTACGATGTGTCGTAATAATACTCGCATCATAAAATATAGTCACCGCTTATATCGATCATTCTCTCTTTCACCCGTGAATATTGATAACCATAGAAAATGTGATGAAGACAGTTTAGACTGAGAGTATGTCATTACGCAGGTGCAACTACAATAAATATAATCAAGACGCCGATATGCGGCACCGTATGGAAGGGGTTAAATTCTGCGACATTTTTTCAATATACACCGCGAGTGTGTACGCAGTAATCAATCGATCTAAGGCGCTATTATCTAGATGCGATGTTTGGCTACCATGACGCTGAGCGTGTATTGGGGACCTTCAGAAATCTCCTAGAATACGCTCTTATATACATGTATTTTAACCAAAATATGACTAATACGATGGAGGAATCGACTGGGACATTTTACAAAACCTTTTCTAAAAGGGAGTGGGTGGTTTAGAAAGATTATAATTATTTCGTCAATTGCATTCTAATCTTTTAAGTTTCATAAGAGCATAAGAATGAAGGAGACTGCAAGAGACCATAAGGCCTACACTTGGCAGCTACATGTCCACTACCACCTGTCATCCCCATCCATAAAGTTGTATATTCTTTTCTTAAAACAACCAATAGTTTCAGTGCTCACATGGTTACTAACACTATTCCATTTGTTGACCTTCACAAGGCAACACATAACCAGATGTACACATCCCACGGCAACCACATACTCTGTCATCTAACCCTTAAAGAGAAAGACAAACAAAAATACCACCAAGTATTCCCACTTCGATCGTAAGAGGCGAGAAAAACGGACGAGGATTGGGACTGGGCATCCTTCTCCCTGTAGCCCCACAGGGGACATTCCTTAAAAAAGTAAAGGCATAAGAGGGTCTAGGAGTTTTCCAACCAGCACCCTAAAGTTTGGGTCCTTTAATGTACGTGGATGTGGTACAGGTGAGAGTAAAAGGGAAGAGATAGGTAGTATGTTTGTGAGAAGAAAGATGGATGTGTTGGCTTTGAGTGAAACTAAGTTGAGAGGGAAGGCGAGTGTGAGTTTGAGAGTATAATTGACAGTAAGAGGAAGATAGGCAGAGTATTTTAGGGAGTTGCTAAATGTGAAAGAGGATAGGGAGGGAAAGGTAGTTGCAGTGGGAAGTGCTAAGAAAATGACCGTGATGAGTGAGGAAAATGGAGAAGAAATAAGGAAGGATGAAGTGAAGGCAGTTGTTAAGATGATGAGAGCAGGTAAGGCACCTGGTCTGGATGGATGCCATGCAGAATGTCTGAAAAAAGGAGGTACAGTGATGGTGGACTGGCTGGTGAGGTTATTTAATGTTTGTTTGAGAGAGGGTAGAGTGCTGGAGGACTGGAGGAGTGCCTGTATAGTTCCACTTTACAAGGGAAAAGGGGACAAGTGTGAATGTAGTAGTTTCAGAGGGATTAGCTTGTTAAGTGTAGTTGGGAAGGCTTATGGGAGGATCTTGATTGAGAGAATTAGGAGAGGAACAGGAGTAATTGGTGAGGAACAGTGTGAATTTAGGACAGGTAGAGATTGCGTAGATCAGATTTTTGTGGTAAGACAGATATATGAGAAAGCTATAGGAAAGGGGAAGGATGTTTTTTGGGCCTTTATGGACCTGGAAATGGCTTATGATAGAGTAGACGGGAAGGCCCTATGGGAGGTTCTGCAGATATACAGGATAAGAGAAAAGCTTCTAGGAGCTCGCAAGATTTTTTACGAGAGTAGTAGAGCATGTGTCAGGATTAGAAATGGAGAGAGTGAGTGGTTCGAGGTAAAGGTGGGGCTTCGTCAGGGATGTGTTATGTCGCCCTGGCTGTTCAATCTTTACATGGATGGGGTAGTGCGAGAGGTAAATGCGAGGGTAGTGGGTCAAGGATTGGAGATGGTTAAAGAAAATTGAGAAAAGTGGGAGGTGAGCCAGCTGTTGCTTGCGGACGACACTGCGCTTGTGGCAGGATCAGAGGAGGGATTGAGAAAATTAGTGACAGATTTTGGGAAAGTGGGTAAAAGAAGGAAGCTGAAGATAAATGTGGGTAAAAGTAAGGTGATGAGATGTACAAGGGGTGAAAGTGGCAGTAGACTGGAAGTGAGCATTAAGGGAGAGTGACTGGAGGAAGTGGATAGTTTTAGATACTTGGGTGGCGGGAAAGGGAGTGGAGATGGAGGTAGAATGTAGATTGAGAGAAGCGAGTAAATGCCTAGGTGGATTAAAAAGTGTAATGAGAAATACACATCTGGGAATGGATGCTAAGAGGAGATTGTATGAAGGAGTGATTGTGCCAACAGCACTGTATGGAACAGAAACATGGAACATAAGCAGAGGCGGCGCCAGGAATTTTTAGTTGGGAAGGCTAAGGGGGCTGAGCAAATTTTTTGGGGGGGCTAATAGTAATATGATAATACACATATATTATCCTCATTTCAGAAGGGGAGGGGGTTAATGGTTGGGCTAGCACTGATGGTTGACAAATCTTTAGCCCTGGCAATTAAAAATTCCACTTAATAAAATTATTTCAATGAGTGTTTTAAATTTTCAATTTGCTCATTTCAGTTGGGGGGGGCTAATGGGGGGCTGGCCACTTTTTGGGGGGCTAAAGCCCCCCCCCCTGGCGCCGCCACTGAACATAAGAGAGGAAGAGAGAAGGAGTTTGAATGTGTTTGAGATGAGGTGTCTGAGAAGTATTATAGGGGTTACTAGGCTAGATAGAGTGAGAAATGAGGAGGTAAGAAGGAGAACAGGGGTGGAAAGGGAGTTGGGAGATAGGGTTCATGAAAGAGTATTAGAATGGTTTGGACACATGGAAAGAATGAGTGAAGAAAGACTATTAAAAGAGGTATGGAAGGCAGATGTGAAGTAAGTGAACATGAGGGGGCGACCTAGGATGAGATGAATGGATGAGATAAAAGGGGCTTTGGGGAAGAGGGGTCGATTGTCTATTGAGGAAGGACGGGAGAGGACAGAAGACAGGGGTGAATGGAGATTGGTTGTATATGGATATGATACATGAGGTGGAATGGGTGGGGGATGAGGGTGAGGAAGTACGTGTGAGAAAAATTTGGCGCAGCCCGAAGGGATTTCTCCCCGTCTTCTCCTATTCAGTATAGGGGGACGGAGAGGTGGGGTCGCTGATTTAATGAAGCGGTCTTGCTGCGGATGTGCTGTGTCTTGCGACACTGCTTCTGACCCAGGGCAGTGGACAAGATGCAGGGATGACCCGCCATCCAGGAGGTGCCAAGATAAGAGGGAGGGAAAAGGGTGGAGGGGAGTGTAGTGTAAAAGGGATGGAATGGGTGGGAATGGTTTTAATGCCTTTGTTATTTGCCTACCTCTCTTGTAAGGAGGAAAAGCCCTTGGTATATGTATGTATACAGGCGTACTTTTCTATGGAATCATCTGCCTAATGAGATTGTTAAAATTACTACACTCGAAAAATAAACTCTTTATCCATACCGTACTACGATAATCTATTTTAGATTACCAATTGGATCATATTATTCATATCCTACTTATGGCACAATTTCAGACCAATCATTAATTCATCTATTATATAACAAATTGTTTTAGTTTGGTCCGTGTGTTTCGGCTGCGTGTGTAAACCGGAGGTTGGACCGTTGGAGATCCGAACTGGTGAGCACGGCAGTTCACCTTTTGTAATTTGTATTTTAGGTGTTCGGCTGTTGAAGTAGCATGAGTTATTCATATTATCACTCCCCGCCTACATCAGTTTACGTATGTATCTTGTAATCTACCATTAGAAATAGGTATAGAATCCCAATCACCTTTTTCAACCAGTTTCCAAATCTGCCTATTCTGTTGAAGCTGGTTGGAATTAAATTCATTTTCATCCAAATTTGTTTAAGATATCAGCAAATATAAATTTGTGACTTCACTAAAACAATTATATATTTGAATTAAGCTTATCTATGCCCTAATGCTGTAGTCATTGTAATTAGTGTTTGCTATTTCATAATCCACGAAACGTAATTTTCGTACAAATCTCTACGCATGACAGTCTCCGAATGGAACGAAATACGTTCAATTGGAAATGCGAAGAAAGATTGCAACCAGAAAAAACAAGTTATCGGATTGACAGAAGGTATGTTTTAATTAATTCTGCATTTCATCGGATTCAAGATTATAGGACTTTCAAGAATATAAAAGGGGTTTCATCATGTTTACACAGTAAGTCTGGATTTAGAATTTAGGCAGTGCTGAATCCTGGAAGTCCAAATAGTCTTTATCAGTTATAGATTTCGGTAAAATTGTTTGCCACCATGTTTCCCCGTCCGTAGGATTGAGAAGTTGTATTTGATATTGATTCCTAAGTGTGGTTAGGCACAAATGAAACTTCCCGGATTACATTAAGACTGTAGAAGTCCAAATTGAACCGTTGTCACGATTTTTTTTTTATGGTGAAACAAAGTCCCAGCAGCTATCGTGTGGAAGGCACATATAGAATGTTATGATCTTCTTCAAGGACTGCAGCAACTTAAAACTGGTACAGCAAGAATTACGTGGGTGTTAATTTGGTTTCTTTGATTGGTATATGTGAATTGGAGTAAAGGAGGCCACATTGAAGGGGTGACTAGTATAATTGCCATGCAGTAGCCAAAAATGCTTAAGAACATAAGAATGAAAGACTGCAAGAGACCATAAGGCCTACACTAGGCAGTTCCATGTCCATGTCCATTACCACCTGTCATCCCTATCCATAAAGTTGTCTAACCATTTCTTAAAACAATTGATAGTTCATAGTGTCAGTGCTCACTACATGGTTGCTAAGTCTGTTCCATTTGTTAACCACCCTAAACCAGTTCTTTCCTATTTCCTTCTCAAATCTAAATTTGTCCATAACTGTGAGTCATGCCCAGTTGTCTTAATGTGATGACCTTGTTTGTGTTACCCTTGTTAAAACCTTTGATCCACTTGAACACCTCTATTAGATCACCCCCACACTCTGCATCTTTCCAGAGTGTGTAAGTTAAAGTGCCTAAGCCTCATTTCGTAAGGTAAATTTCTGAGCCCATGTAAAATTTTGGTAATTTCTCCTCTGTACTGATTCTACTAAGTATTTCAGCGGCTTTGACCCATCGTTTTTCACTCATATTTCCGAAATAATCATTTACATCAGCATGGTATATTAGCACAGCCTAATTCACACCCTGCCCTAATTTTTGACGTTATAGTGCATTCACAAGTGTATTTAATTACGGCGTTTACTCTTGATATTAAGTGTGTCGTAGCCGACACCTGTGAAGTAAATCAAACAAGTGAAGTTGGGATACATGAGGTAGTTTGTGATGACGTCACAACTTCACCTGTTTGATTTACTTCACGGGTGTCGGCTACGACACACTTAATATCAAGAGTAAACGCCGTAATTAAATACACTTGTGAATGCGCTATAATGTCAAAAATTAGGGCAGGGTGTGAATTAGGCTGTGCTAATATATCATACTGATGTGAATTGTTATTTCGGAAATAAAAGTGAAAAACGATGGGTCAAAGCCGCTGAAATACTTAGTAGTGAATTGATACACATTCAATAACAGAGACCAAAACTGTACTGCATAGTCAAGGATAGATCTAACATATGCTAGAGTTAGATAATTACCTCTGCACTTCTATTTGTTACTGCCCTAGCAGTGAAACCTAATGCTCTGTTAGCTTTATTCCTGGTGGTAATGCATTGTCTCCTGGATATATGGTCAGGACTCACTAGAACTACCAAGTCTCTTGCACTTAGTTTTCTCTAAAAATGTGTTATCTAAGCTGTATCTATTTTTGGGGTTGTGTAGCCCTTCTCTTAACACACTGCAAATGGAAATGTTTAAGTCCATTTGCCATTTCACCAACCATGTGTACAAGATCATCCTGCAGAGTCTCGGCGTCGTCTCCTAACCTAATTAGGCATCCTGTTTAAGTGTTGTCCACAAACTAATATCACTATTAATCCCATTGTCCAAGTCGTTTATGTACATAATGAACAATAAGGGCCCGAAAACTGAGCCCTGGGAAACTCCACTAGAAACACTCCCCCATTTGGATTTTACACCATTTATGGTGACCCACTGCTTTATGTCACAGATCCAAGCTCTAATTCATTCTAACACTTTTCCTTCTATGCCATGGGCTTTGATTTTATTTAGTAGTCTCTGCTGGACCTTGTCAAACGCTATGCTAAAGTCAAGGTAAATAACATTGTAACTATCATTAGTGTAAAAAAGGTAGAAGATTAGTCACACATGGATAACCCTTGGAGAAACCAGGCTGTGAGTCATGAATCAAATTTATGCCCCACAATGTGATCTAGTCTATTAGCTATTATTGATTAAAGCATTTTTCTTATGACTGATGTCAGACCGATTGGTCTAGTTGCATGTAGATGATTTATCTCCCTTTTTGTAAACAGGAACAATATTTGCCTGCCCCTACACAATAGGCACAAAATCAATGTCTGCTGACTTATTAAACATTTCTGTTTACAGGTCACAGATTTCAAATTCACACTATTTAAGCACTTGGAAAAATTTCATCTGGACCCAGGGATTTTGTAGCTTTAAGTCTGTCAATCTGTGTGACGACTTCTACCTTACTAATGCTGATATTTGATAGTCTACTTTCTTCATCCCCATTGAAAATCAGATCACAGTCAGGTACTTTATCAAACCTCTTCTTGCAAACACAGAGAGAAAATACTTGTTAAATTCCTCACTCATTTTTTCCTCCAATTCCATTATGACATTTTTGTTGTTTTTAATTGGGCCTATCCTTTCCTTATTTTTTGTTCTATAGAGATGAAAGAAGCCCCTTGGTGTTGGATCTTGCTTGTGTGGCAACCTTAATATCATAGTTATGTTTTGCTGTGCATGTATTATTTTTTAACCAGTCTTGCCATATTTGGATCTAAGGTGTGTTTCCCCATTTTTTATTCTTACATAAAGTCCTCTTTTCATTTCATATTTCAGCCTGTCCATCATCCATTTGGTAGTGTTACTATTCTTCCGTACTGACATGAGAGAAATAAATTTATTTTGTGCATTTAGAATTAAAGCTGTTAGTTTACTCTACATTTTGTCCAAATCACTGACCAGTCTGATGACCTTGCGCTTGTAAGTAATCAAATCTCTTATATACTCTCTCATCTCGTCAAATTTGGAACTTCTGAAGTCCAGTACTAGAACATTATTCGTACTATTTAATTCTTCCCAATTAATATTTATCTTATTTCTTGATGATCACTAGAGCCAAGACTATCTCCTACTTTTATGTTACTTGTTAGGTGCTCATTATTGTTGGAAGTAAGTCCAGAGTTTTCTCACCCCTCTCAGGATTGGTAATCATTGTTTTAGGAAATTATCCTGCACAGCATCAAAAATTTCCCAGTCATTGTTTCTATAATTAAAATCTCTCATGATCACAACTTTTTTGTACTGGGACGCCCTGCAAATTTCATATATTAGGGGTCAGTATGCTCAATGCTGAGATTAGGTCTATGTAGGACACCAGTAATAAGTTTCTTATTCTTGCCTATAATCTCCGCCCAAGTAGATTCTGTACTGTCCTCTTCCTTAATCGAGTTGTTGGTGATACAGTATATTATATTTCTAATGAAAAGTGCTGATCTTCCCCCATTCCTGCCAACCCTGTCCTTGTGAAAAAACTTTCTTGATTTCCAGAAGGAAATGTCTATCAGCCATATTGAACCAGGGTTCAGTAATAGCTATAGAATTAAATTTCTTTACACATGCTTTACCTCACAGCAAATCAATTTTATTTATTACACTTCTGCTGTTTGTATAATAGACTTTTAGTTTACCCTCCCTCCACTTGATTAGGTGATTTTTTTTTCACAGTACCTCTCTGAGCTGTTTCTATTGCCCAAGCTATATTCCGATACTTCCCCCATGACTGCCACATAATCTAACCCCCCAAAAAAACCCTGCAGGATGCCTACTTCTCACTCAAGGGATTCAGAGTAACCCTATCGATACTAGTATACCCTTTTCCTTTTATTTATGCTGCTGCCAGGCTGTGTTATTCATTATGGAACCCCATTGGAAGGAAAGAGAGTTTATTTTGACCCTTCCATAGCAGATGACACTACTTTTATTCTGATTGCTGCCATGTAATTTGGTTGTTACCTTCAAGTTGTGGATCTCCTGTGAAAGAGACCTTTGGTAATGGATTGATTGATGACCAAACAAAATTTTTAGGTCATTTTGACATATTAAGGATAGTTCCTGTCAAACACATTTGTAGGTATTATTTCACTAGAAAATAATTTTTACTGATTGTAAATTAAAACAGACTTCACTATTATCTGAATTTTTACCTACCAGTAGTCACATTGGGATGGAACTGTGCTTGTAGGGATCTTTATGCCTTCAGTGATTAAACTTATCATCTTATATTGATATATAGCAAGGTACCACACAATTGACTACTATAAAGATTTGAGCTTATTGGAGGAAGTAGATGTAAACTAGATTGAGTGGATATCTTGAAGGACTGATACATAAGCAGACTAGTAGGCTAAATGATAAGATATTAGGATGGAGGGCAGTGACTAACACTTCCCTAGGGTTGTCAATGGCACCCATAACGTACCTCATCTATGTAAATGAAATGATGAAAAATATGGTATGTTATGCTAACATGCAAATAATGCAAATGTAAATAGTAGTTTTTTTTTTTTATATAGCAATAACCATCATTTGTCAAACAAAAGAAAAGTCATAAGGGTGGTAAAGGAGAGGTTGAGGAAGGTAGTAGAAAGAAATGATTATGAAATTTAAAGGTGATCAGCATTCTCTTTTGAGTGGTGATTCATGTCCAGTTGTAAAGGAATGTGTGAATTGACCGCAGGGATGTCACAAAGCCCCTTAAAATAGTGATTGCATAAATCTTTTGCAATCCCCAGGTATTGTTCCATCGTGAGCTCAATCACCGTCTTAGCTATTCCAATAATTTATGCATCTATATGGAAAACTGTATTTCTTCATGACCTCTTAAGCAGTGGCGAATCCAGGATAAAATTTTAGGGGTTAGGCTAACCTGAAATTTGTAAATGTAGATAATGCTTTGGGATGGTGGAGGGGGCTAACCTGAATTTTTTAAATATAGATGATGCATTTAAAGAGACGTACACTATAGCACAAATATGATGATTTTAAATATAGGTTGAAGTATATGTTCTCACTGTAGTTTCTTTCAAAATACTGGGCAGAAGTAATACTTAATCTTACATTTTTAAAGATTTACCCTCAATAATGTGTTGAATATACTTCCAATTATTCTCACTGAAGTATTTTATTAAATGCTGGGGGGAAAATTCTGCCACTGTATTACTGCCTGCTCCCATGTACCAGTGGACACAAGGCAGATTTGTCAACCTCTGCAATGAGATGATGAAAGAAATTGGGGGGGTCATGGGTGTATATATTTACCTAGTATTATACAGGAAGGGAGCTATGCTCGTGATAACCCATCTTTTCATCTTTCAGCATCAAGTTTTTTCTTAAAATCTTGAATAGTGTTTGGACACACTGTTTCTTTATCTAGGTTATTCCAGATATCCAGCACTGTGTGGGAAGTTTTTCTCCTCCTCCTCCTCCTCCTCCAGATCTCTTCTGTGGATAACCTTTTTGAGTTTCTTTTCATGACCTCATTTTTCCATTGTCATTTTTTAGTAAATCAATCCTACCAAGGATTTCCATTCCTTTCATGATTCTATAGATAGTCAGTAGATCACTTCTTTCTCTTCTCGGCCCCAGTGTTGGTAGTTCCAATTTGGATAATCTTTGTTTCTATGTTAATTTGGAAAGAGCTGGTGCCAACTTTGTTGTTGCTCTCTGTATTCTTTCTAATTTCCTGATATTCTTTTTACCACTGGGTGTCCATAGTGTCACTGCATATTCCAGTTTTGGTCTTATTAATGTAACTAATATTTTTTTTAATCATTTATTCATCCAAATAGTCAAATGTGTGTGTATGTACCTAGTTGTATTTTACGGGAAGAGGAGCTATGCTCGTGGTGTCCCGTCTTCATATCTCGTTTTATCTTGACCGTTTTTAAATTCGTGTATCGTTTTTCCACACACCATATTCTCATCTAACTTGTTCCAAACATCTATTACCCTGTGGGGAAAGCTGTTCTTTTTCAGGTCTCTTCTATCTGTCTTTCTTGATTTTCTTTCCATGTCCTCTTGTATCTCTATTATCCCATTTTATTAGATCCTCTGTATCAATATTTTCTATGCCTTTCATGATTCTATAGTTATCAAGTCTCCTCTCTTCTTTGCTCTAATGTCTGTAACTCAAGTTTTGCTAGTCCCTCCTCATATGATAGTTCTGAGAATGTTGGTGCCAATTTTGTAATTGCTCTTTGTATTCTTTCAAGTTTTGTTATACATTTTTTTTTGTACTTGGTGACCACGTCGTCGCTGCATACACCAATCTTGGTCTTATCAAAGTGACTAGTATTTTCTTCACCATTTCTTCATCCAGGTATATATATGCCAATTTGATTGTTCTTATTAAATTATAAAATTTATAAGTTTCTCCAAAAATCTTTATATGTTTCTCAGGGGTCATATTATTCATAATAATTACTCCCAGGTCCTTCTCATTTTCTACTTTTTTAATTTCTTCCTCTCCCAATTTATATGATCCCACAATTCTTCTTTTTTTTTTTTTTTTTTTTTTTTTTTTTTTTTTTTTTTTTTTTTTTTTTTTTTTTTTTTTTTTTTTTTTTTTGTCTTCCATATTCCAATATTGAATTCCATCTCCCACTTTCTACTCCATTCCCATACTTTATTGAGATTACTTTGCAGTGACTTGTAATCTTCTACATTTCCCCCCCCCCCAACAATTTTGCATCGTCCGCAAAGAAACTCATATAACTTTCAATTCTGTTATCCATATATATATATATATAATATATATATATATATATATATATATACACAGTCGTACCTCGGTACTCGACCGCCTCTATACTCGACCAAATCGGTGCTCGACCAAAAAATTCGAGTAGAAAATGCATCGGACCTCGAACAGATTTTCGGTACTCGACTAGCTCGAACAGCGGGTAAGCGTCAGTTCGACTCAGACCGCCAGCGGAGTAAGACGTACGCAGTTTGTTCGAGTATTTCTTCCCAGATTTAAACTTTTTCGTGTTGCTCTAGCCCTTAATAATGGGTCCAAAGAAAGACAGTGATAAGGGGAAAATTGGTTTCGGTGTTCGAACAAATCGGTGCTCGACCACCACCTCAGAACGGATTATGGTCGAGTACCGAGGTACGACTGTATATATATATATATATATATATATATATATGCAGAAGAAACCACTGGGAAATAAGAGGCTTAGTCCGAACATTTTCATCTATTTAAGACATTATCAAGGAATTCCTTGATAATATCTTAGATAGACGAAAATGTTCGGACTAAGCTTCTTATTTCCCAGTGTTTTTTCTGCATATTATTTTCATGTGTGCCTTGTGTATTACTGCAAAATATATATGTATATACTGTATATATATATATATATATATATATATATATATATATATATATATAGCAAACATTATTAGGGCCAGAAATGTTCTTTATGGAACTCCACTAATCACTTCATCCCAATTAGTGTGCGTCTCTTACCACCACTCTCATTTTTCTTTCATGCAAGAAGTCTTCCATCCACTTCAGCAGTTTGCCCTGTATTCCTCCTGCAGTTTCTAATTTCTTTAGCAATTTGTCATGTGGCACCTTATCAAAAGCTTTTTTCAGGTCTAGAAATGCACAATCGTCCTATCCATCTCGTTCTTGTAATACATCTATTAGCCTTGAATAGAAACACATTAAGTTTGTGACGCATGATCGTACTTGTCTAAATCCAAATTGCCTTGGATTTAGTACATTGTTTTTTCCAAATGCCTTACCCATCTAATTTTGATAATTGTTTCACAAATATTAGGTATCGTACTTTAAGAGAGACTGGTCTATAGTTAGTAGGGTCTTCCTTGTTTCCCCCTTTATATATTGGTACTATATTTGCTCTTTTCCAATCCTCTGGAACTTTCCCTTCTTTCTATGAACTGCTTATTAGACTATGTATTTTGTCTGTTAGTTCATTCCTGCATTCTCTCAAAATCCAGTTTGCCATTTCATCTGGTCCATGCGATTTTCTGACGTCGAGTTTACTCAAGTGATTCATTATTTCATTCCTTGATACTTCTATCTCTTTCATAGGGGGACTTTCTCCTCCCACTCGACTTCTCTATGTTGTATGTTCTCCCCCGTAAACACCAATTCAAAATGCTTGTTCATAATTTCTGCCATTTCTATTTCCTCTGTGTATTCAACTCTTTGTTGTAGTTTCTCTAATTCTTGTTTGTTTTTCAGTTGTTTACAAATCTGTAAAATGGTTTTGGTTGATCTTTACATTTTTCTATGACATCTTTTTCATATTTTCTCTTTTCTTCTCTGCACAATTGTACATATTGATTTCTATAGCTAGTATATATTTTCCATTTTTCAGGTCTTGTCTTTTTTCCATTTTATCCAAGCTTTATCCCTTTTGTCTTTTAACTCCCTACATCTTTTGTTGTACCAACAATTTACATATACTTTTTCTTGTTTTTGTCTTGGAACGTACCTTTCCACTCCTTTACAGTTTTTTGTCAAAATATTCCATTTCTCTTTACTGTTGTTTCTCTTATTTTATCAAAATTTGTTTTTCCATACATCAGTCTTCCCTTTCTATATTATTTGTTTGTTTTTTTCCATGTATTTTTCCTCATTTTGTTCCAGTTCAACCACTATGTGGTCACTTTTAATTATTGGTGTCTTATATTCAATCTTGTCTACTATTTTGGGTTCTGATGTGATTATTAGGTCCAATCTCGATGGTTCTTCCTCATTTCTATACCTAGTATTTTCTTGTATCCATTGCATCATTGTATGTTCTATAATATCAAGTAGTACATTTCCCCATAGGTTGTCTCCACCCTGCACTGTCATCTCTTCCCAGCAGATTTCTTTACAATTAAAGTCACCCTCCATCTTCCATTATCTTATTTAGTGTTATCCTTGTGTCTTCTTTTTTTGTGTTCTCTCTTCCCATGAAGCCGTTTTAGGAGGCACATAATTTACTACAAACTTCCTGCTCTTCCCATCCCTGTCCTCCACTTCCATCATAATCATCTCTACTCTATTCTTTCCATATGTGACATTCCTCACATTTATATCCTTAGTCAGGAACATGACTCCACCCCCTTGTTTTACCTCTCTGTTTCTAATCCAATAAGTATATGCACCATGTCCAGCACAGTTGGGTGATAGTGGGCATTTCAATTTTGTGTCTGCAATTCCCATTATGTCCCATTGTTTTTTCTGTTTCCCTTCCGTTTTTCTCTGCTATGAACCATTTCCTCACTTTCATGTTCACTACTCTTTATTCTCTATATTATTCTTTAATTCCTCATTCCCATCTTTTACGTCTTTTAATGTTTTAAGGTTTTGGTTCTCCTTTAGTTCTTCCATTTTATCACCTCTGCATAATCCATGTAATTTGGCTGAACCTAACCTCCTCCCAATGTTCGGTCATTTTCTCTAGTTTTTCCTCCAGACTTGCTAATCGGGGGAGGTTGGCCTCCCCCCCCCCCTCATTAAATCCATGGAAATTATTATTTCCACTTTCTACTGTGTTGTTCTTATCTGTATTTCTAAATTAAATGCTGTTACTGATATTTTTTACTTCACTTGCATCGTCTGCAGCCCTCTTGTTGACATTTCTTCTGACGTCCCGGTGAGCCCATTCGTCTCTTTCCTCATTTCCTTCCATTTCACTCAGTAATCCCTCCCTTTCTCTTTTTTCTTCACCTTCCCACTACACCACGAGCTTTCCCCTTCCCTACTAATACAACAAATGTACACCCTCATCGTTGAGCTCCACGAAAAATGCACTTCTTTTCTGGAGTTACAATCTTTGCCGTAAATCTGACATACATGTATTTACCTAGTTGTATTTTACGTGAAAGGGAGCTATGCTCGTGGTGTCCCGTCTTCATATCTCATTTTATCTAAATGTTTTTAAATTCATGTATTGTTTTTGCACACACCACTTTCTCATCTAACTTGTTCCAACTGTCTATTACTCTGTGAGGAAAGCTGTTCTTTTTCAGATCTCTTCTATAGCTGTCTTGATTTTCTTTCTGTGTCCTCTTGTATTTCTATCATCCCATTTTATCAGATTCTCTCTATCATTAATTTCTATGCCTTTCATGATTCTGTAAATAGCTATCAAATCTCCTCTCTTCTTTGCTCTAGTGTCTGTAGTTCAAGTTTTGCTAGTCTCTTCATATGATAGTTTTAAGAGTGTTGGTGCCAATTTTGTAATTGCTCTTTGTGTTCTTTCAAGTTTTTTTATACATTTTTTTGTACTTGGTGACCACATCGTTGCTGCATAGTCCAATCTTGGTCTTATCAGAGTGATTAAAAAGAATTTTCTTCACCATTTCTTCATCCAGGTATGTAAATGCCACTTTGATTGCTCTTATTAAGTTATAAGTTTCTCCAAAAATCTTATATGTTTCTGAGGTGACATATTATTCATAACAATGACTCCCAGGTCCTTCTCATTTTCTACTTTTTTTTTATTCCTTCTCCCAATTTATATGATCCTGTTATTCTGATTTTGCTTTTTCCAAATTCCATAATACTACACTTTTTAGTGTTGAACTCCATCTCCCACTTCCTACTCCATTCCTGTACTTTATTGAGATCACTCTGTGGTGACTCACAATCTTCTTCCGTGTTCACTTTTTTTATAATAGTTTTGCATCATCAGCAAAGAAGCTCATATAACTTTCAATTTCTTCATTCATATCATTTATATATATATAGCAAACATTATTGTGGCCAGAACTGTTCCTTGTGGAACACCGCTTATTACTTCATCCCATTTTGAGTGTTTGTCTCTTATCACTACTCTCCTTTTTCTTTCTTGCAAAAAGTCTTCCATCCATTTAAGCAGTTTGCCCTGTATTCCTCCTTCAGTTTCTAATTTCTTAAGCAACTTCTTATGTGGTACTTTGTCAAAAGCTTTTTTTAGGTCTAGAAATGCACAATCAGCCCATCCATCTCTTTCTTGTATTATATCTATTAGCCTTGAATAGAAACAAATTGGTGACGCATGATTGTCCTTGTCTGAATCCAAATTGCCTTGGATTTAGCATGCTGTTTTTTTTTTTTTTTTTCTAAATATTTTAACCATCTACTTTTGATAATTCTTTCACAAATTTTGCTATTGTACTTGTTAGAGAGACCGGTCTATAGTTGGTAGGGTCTTTATTTCCCCCTTTATATATAGGTACTATATTTGCTTTTTTCCAATCTTCTGGAACTTTTCCTTCTTTCAAGGAACTATTTATTATGCTATGTATTTTGTCTGCCAGTTCATTTCTGCATTCTTTCAAAATCCAGTTTGCTATTTCATCTGGTCCATGCGATTTTCTAACATCAAGATTACTCAAGTGTTTCATTATTTCATTCTTTGTTACTTCTATTTCTTTCATAGGGGGGACTTTCTCTTTCCATTTGATCTCTTCCGGTTGTATGTTCTCCCTAGTAAACACTGATTTAAAATGCTTGTTCATAATTTCTGCCATTTCTATTTCCTCTGTGTATTCAACTCCTTGTCTTAATTTCTCCAAATCTTGTTTGTTTTTCAGTTTGTTGTTTACAAATCTGTAGAATAGTTTTGGTTGATCTTTACATTTTTCTATGACATCTTCTTCATATTTTCTCTTTTCCTCTCTGCACACTTGTACATATTCATTTCTATAACAAGTATATATTTTCCATTTTTCAGGTCTTTTGTCTTTCTTCTATTTGGTCCAAGCTTGTCTCTTTTGTCTTTTAACGCCCTACAACTTTTGTTGTACCAGCACTTTACATTATCTTTTTCTTGTTTTTGTCTTGGGACATACTTTACCACTCCTTTTCTATAAATATTTGTCAAAATATTCCATTTATCTTCTTTGTGTATTCTTTCCCAGTTTTCATTTTGAAAGAATTCTCTTATTTTATAAAAAAAAAAAAAAAAATCATACATCAATCTTCCTTTTCTATATTGTTCATTTCTTTTCATGTATTTTTTCTCATGTAGTTCTAGTTCTATCAATATGTGGTCACTTTTACTTATTGGTGCCTGGTATTCTATCTTTTCCACTATTTCAGGTTCTGATGTGATTATTAGGTCTAGTCTCGATGGTTCTTCATTTCTATACCTAGTGTTCTCTTGAATCCATTGTGTCATTGTGTGGTCAATAATCATCTCAAGTAGAACATTTTCCCATGAGTCTTCTCCACCCTTTACGATCATCTCTTCCCAGCAGATTTCTTTGCAGTTAAAGTCGCGCTCATAACTATTCTTCCTCCATCTTCCATTATCTTGATTAATGTTATTCTTGTGTCTTCTAACATACTTTTATGTTCACTCTCTTCCCACGAGGCTGTTTTTGGGGGCACGTAGTTTATTACAAACTTTCTGTTCTTCTTATCTCTGTCTTCTACTTCTATCATAATCATCTCTACTGTGTTCTTTCCATATGTGACACACTTCACGTTTATATCCTTCTTAGTCAGGAACATAACTCCACCCCCTTGTTTTATCTCTCTGTTTCTAATCCAATAATTATATGCATTGTGTCCTATGCTGTTGGGTGGTAGTGGACCTTTTAATTTTGTCTCTACAATTCCCATTATGTCTGGTTCTTTTTCCTTCAGATACTTGTTCAGTTCATTCAGTCCTGTTATTAATCCATCTATATTTGTGTAGGACACTTTTAACTTTCTGTTATTTCCATTGTATTCACTGTTTCTTTTTTGTTTCTCTCTGTTATGGTCCATTTCCTCACTTTCATATTCACTACTCTCCAGTAGAATTCTTCTTTTTCTGACTCTGTTCTGGTCTCGTTTTTTTCTTTAGCTTCTTGCCTTTTCATTTTTTCTTCCTCTCTTTCCTCTTTATTCATTTCTCTTTTTATCCATACCTTTTTATATTGTTCACTTGCTGCTAGCTTCCCTGTTTTTGCTAAGATATTCTCTGCTGTTGTTTGTGACCTGAATTTAATTGGTCTGGTCTTATCTGTACTATATTTTCTGAGCCTAAAAATCTCTTCAATTTGTTTCATTATTTCTGGTTCATCTTTCTGAACTAATTCTAGTAAACTGTTTACTTTTTCTTTCTCTTTAATTCTTGTGGTTCTATTTTGGTTAAATTTCTATTCCGTTCCTAATATAATATACATTTCTTTTTGTCTGCTAAGTCTCTTACAATATTTTCCTTCTGTCTCATCACTTTACTAACTGAAGTCTTCAGTTTGTTCTTTCATTTGTTGTTTAATTATATCAGTAAATGCAACTTTACTGTTTTCTTGGATTTTTTTTCCATCCCTGTGCTTCCTTTGCTATGGCCTCTTTATTGTCTTTATTATTCCTCTTTAATACCTCATCCTCTTCTTTGACTTCTTTTAACTGTCTTTTTAATTCTTCTATTTCTAGAGTTAAGTTTTTGTTCGCCTTCTCTAGTTCTTCCAATCTTTCAACTCTTTGTGCAATTTTGGCTACCTTACCGAACTTGTTTTCCCAATGCTCGGTCATCTTATCAAATTTCTCCTCTAGTCTTGCCAATCGGGGAGGTTGGTATCCCCCGCACCCTCTTTGAATCCCTGGAAACTATTATCATCACTTTCCACTGTGCTGCTCTTATCTGTACTTCTAATCTTTACATTTTTGTTGATCCCGTCCTCTCCAAAGTCATTGTCTTCAGTTTGCCTTTTGTTTACAAATCTCCTGGCCTCCTGGACCATGTCTCCCTCTTCCTCATTTCCCTCCATTTCCCTCAATATCCCTTCCCTTCTCCTTCTCTATCACTCCCCCATTACTCCACAAGCACTCCCCTTCCCTATAAATACAATAAGGCACTTCCTGGACGTTGAGATCCACGTAGATTTTCCTTTTTCCTCGGAACACTAATTCTTGCCGTCCATTCGACGAAAGGGTGTGTATTTACCTAGTTGTATTTTACGGGAAGAGGAGCTATGCTCGTGGTGTCCCGTCTTCATATCTCATTTTATCTAAACTATTTTTAAAATTATGTATTGTTTTTGCACACACCACTTTCTTGTCTAACTTGTTCCAACTGTCTATTACTCTGTGAGGAAAGCTGTTCTTTTTGAGATCTCTTCTATAGCTGTCCTTGATTTTCTTTCTGTGTCCTCTTGTATTTCTATCATCCCATTTTATCAGATTCTCTCTATCAATAATTTCTATGCCTTTCATGATTCTGTAAATAGCTATCAAATCTCCTCTCTTCTTTGCTCTAGTGTCTGTAGTTCAAGTTTTGCTAGTCTCTCTTCATATGATAGTTTTAAGAGTGTTGGTGCCAATTTTGTAATTGCTCTTTGTATTCTTTCAAGTTTTTTTATACATTTTTTTGTACTTGGTGACCATATCGTTGCTGCATATTCCAATCTTGGTCTTATCAGAGTGATTAGAATTTTCTTCACCACTTTGATTGTTCTTATTAAGTTATAAGTTTCTCCAAAAATCTTATTTATATGTTTCTCAGGTGACATATTATTCATAACAATGACTCCCAGGTCCTTCTCTTTTTCTACTTTTTTTATTCCTTCTCCCAATTTATATGATCCTGTTTTCTGTTTTTGCTTTTTCCAAATTCCATTATACTACACTTTTTAGTGTTGAACTCCATCTCCCACTTCCTACTCCATTCCTGTACTTTATTTAGATCACTCTGTGGTGACTCACAATCTTCTTTCGTGTTCACTTTTTTTAACAGTTTGCATCATCTGCAAAGAAGCTCATATAACTTTCAATTCCGTCATCCATATCATTAATATATATAGCAAACATTATTGGGGCCAGAACTGTTCCTTGTGGAACACCGCTTATTACTTCATCCCATTTTGAGTGTTTGTCTCTTATCACTACTCTCCTTTTTCTTTCTTGCAAAAAGTCTTCCATCCATTTAAGCAGTTTGCCCTGTATTCCTCCTTCAGTTTCTAATTTCTTAAGCAACTTCCTATGTGGTACTTTGTCAAAAGCTTTTTTTTAGGTCTAGAAAGGCACAATCAGCCCATCCATCTCTTTCTTGTATTATATCTATTAGCCTTGAATAGAAACATATTAAATTGGTGATGCATGATTATCCTTGTCTGAATCCAAATTGCCTTGGATTTAGCACTTTTTTTTTCTCTAAATATTTTACCCATCTACTTTTGACAATTCTTTCACTTATTTTTGCTAATGTACTTATTACAGAGACTGGTCTGTAGTTGGTAGGGTCTTCTTTATTTCCCCCTTTATATATAGGTACTATATTTGCTTTTTTTTTCCAATCTTCTGGAACTTTTCCTTCTTTCAAGGAACTATTTATTATGCTATGTATTTTGTCTGCCAGTTCATTCCTGCATTCTTTCAAAATCCAGTTTGCTATTTCATCTGGTCCATGCGATTTTCTGACATCAAGATTACTCAAGTGTTTTCAATATTTCATTCTTTGTTACTTCTATTTCTTTCATAGGGGGGACTTTCTCTTTCCATTTGATCTCTTCCGGTTGTATGTTCTCCCTAGTAAACACTGATTTAAAATGCTTGTTCATAATTTCTGCCATTTCAATTTCCTCTGTGTATTCAACTCCTTGTCTTAATTTCTCCAAATCTTGTTTGTTTTTCAGTTTGTTGTTTACAAATCTGTAGAATAGTTTTGGTTGATCTTTACATTTTTCTATGACATCTTTTTCATATTTTCTCTTTTCCTCTCTGCACACTTGTACATATTCATTTCTATAACAAGTATATAGTCAGGAACATAACTCCACCCCCTTGCTTTGTCTCTCTGTTTCTAATCCAATAATTATATGCGTCATGTCCTACACTGTTGGGTGGTAGTGGACCTTTTAATTTCGTTTCTACAATTCCCATTATGTCCGGTTCTTCTTCCTTCAGATAATCATTCAGCTCATTCAATCCTGTAATTAATCCATCTATATTTGTGTAAGACACTCTTAGTTTTCTGCCACTTCCATTGTATTCTCTGTTTTCCTTTTGTTTTTCTCAAGTATTTCGAATTTCCTTACTTTCATATTCACTACTCCAATAGAATTTCTCTTTTTCTGACTGTTCTGTTCTCGTTTTTTTCCTTAGCATGTTGTCTTTTCTTTTTTCCTCCTCTCTTTCCTCTTTATTCATTTCCCTTTTTATCCATACCTTTTTATATTGTTCACTTGCTGCTAGTTTCCCTGTTTTTGATAAGATATTCTCTGCCGTCGTTTGTGACCTGAATTTAATCTTAATTGGTCTGGTCTTATCTGTACTATACTTTCCGAGTTTAAACTTCTCTTCAATTTGTTTAATGATTTCAGGTTCATCTTCCTGAACTAATTTTAGTAATCTGCTTACTTTTTCATTTTCCTCATTGATTCTTTTGGTTCTATCTGGGTTGTGTTTCTCTTCCATTCCTAATATAATTATACATTTCTTTTTATCTGCCAAGTCTCTTACTATATTCTCCTTTTGTCTCATCACTTTAATAACTGAGTCTTCCAATTGTTCTTTCATTTGCTTTTTAATTATATCAGTAAATGCAATTTTACTGTTTTCTTGGATTGTCTTCCAACCCTTAGCTTCTTTAGCTATGGCCTCTTTGTTTTCTTTATTATTCCTCTTTAATTCTTCATTCTCCTCTTTTACTTCTTTTAACTGTCTTTTTAGTTCTTCTATTTCCTTAGTTATGTTTTTGTTCGCCTTCTCTAGTTCTTCCAATCTTTCAACCCTTTGCGCAATTTCAGACATTTTACCGAACCTACTCTCCCAATGTTCGGTCTTTGTTCAAGTTTTTGTTCTAGTCTTGCCAGTTGGGGGAGGTTGGTATCTGCCCCCCCCCCTCATTAAATCCATGGAAATTATTATCCTCATCTTCTATTGTGCTGCTCATATCTATGTTTCTAATCTTTACATTTTTGTTAGACCCTTCATCGTCACTAAATTGATCCTGCCCGCGTTTGTTGACATGGTGTCTGCCTGCCTGGACCAAGTCCTCTCCTTCCTCATTTCCTTTCATTTCCCTCAGTAATCCCTCCCCTTCTCCTTTTTCCTCACTTTCCCACCACACCACGAGCAATCCCCTTCCTTGCAAATACAATAGGTACTTCCTTTGCGTTGGGATCCACGAAAATTTAACTTTTTCTTCAGGACGTCAATCCTTGTTGTCTGTCCGACATAAGTGTGTGTGTGTGTATATATATATATATATATATATATATATATATATATATATATATATATATATAAAATCACAGAATGGAGGGACATTAAAGTGTTGTGAGGGTGAGAATTGTACTTGAGCCAGAGACCACTGGCCTCATGGGGCTGCACTTCCAGGTTGAAGGAGGGGTTGTGAAGCACACTGCTGGTTGAATGTCAGTTCTACTTCTGGAGATTTCTGTATTATGCATTCTGTTATTGATTAGTTTTGAATATAGATGCAGTAACTATTTCATGAGAAATCAAAGCACTGCAAGTTAATAGTGGTGAAATGCTAAATTCTAGAAAAACTTTTGTATTTGGGGTTTGTAGGGCAGTGATGAAGAGGATGTGGCAGGAGGGAAGTTACGATCAGAGATAAGAATATAGGAAAAATGTAAAGAAGATAAGAAAGATGAAAGGTTGAAAGGTGGTGATGTATGAAAAGTTGGGTTTGTCACAAAGGATGTCAGGTATAGTACCGAATAAACAGGTTCAGGTTGTTCATGATGGGAAATTCAAAGACTATTTCACCAGCAAGATCAGTATAAGAAGCTGAAAGGCAGTTAGTTTTAAACAATGAAATTAAGGAACTTTGAGAAAGGAATGGGATAGAATGTGCTATACATAGAAAATTGACTAGTGGAGTAGTTCTATATAGTCATTATGATAGGTAAAGAATATTTTACTGTCAAAAACTTTTAAAATTTTCAAAGCCTAAGTATTTTAAATGATGTAAATATTGTTGTATTTTCATGATAACACATTTTATTTCATGCAGGTTTTTACATTCAGAATTATTTTCCTTGTTTTGTATTTATGATTGATATTGGTTTAAAATGTTCAATATCTGAATTTGAAGTTATAAAGTTATATAAGCATTTTTCTTTTTATAAAGATTAGACATTCCTTTTAGTACTCCATAACCAAATCACAGGTATCAATTGGTGTTTTGTTATCCAGGATTTGGTGCAGTGTCATTGTTATTTGATGGGTTAGGTGATTATATAGACAGTTATTGCAGGATGTTTTGTAAATCAGACACTTCAGTGCTATCCGGGGGTAAATGAAATTTTGTATTGACAGGTGGGAGGGTCATGTACTGTTATGAAGTGGTCATTGGTTTTTGCTAATGTGGGGACAGCCATGGTTTTATGTTGGGCTTGGTTGGTCTTAGTTGGTTTGATGGATGCTGTTCCCAGTGTCGTAGACAGTTTATCATTGCTGATCAGAGTTCTGTGAGTAAGTAATGGTTAATGGTTTGTTACTTGTTGGAGAATGGAGACATTAAAAGGGGTGAATGGATGCTGCAATCGAGCCATCATATCAGCATGTACATTGTCAGGAGATTTGGATTATCTTTAAACAGATTTTGTGGTGGATGGAAATTGTTTGTGGGTATAACTGGTTGTGGTGTTTGGATCTGGTGATGACGTAGAAATTGGTGATTCTCCCCCTCCCACTTTTTTCCAAAGTGCTTATATAGATTTGGAGAAGGCATATGGCAGGATTTCCAGAGAGGCGGTATAAAATATATTATGGATGTATGAGATAGGGGTCTGATGAGAAAGCAACAAATAGGTGTGATGAAGTGGTGAATGAGTGAGGAACACGGTGTGTGTGTGTGATTAAGGCGTGACCTTACGTCGATGAGTAGGGGTGAACTCAAAAAATTAGGAGTGTGAGTGAGGCAGGGTGGGAGACCTGTAATTCATCGGAGGTGCTCAATGGTTTGGTTGAATAATCGATTGGGGAGAGAAGGAAATGGGTCGGAGTGAGGATAAAGGCGGGACGACAATATTTCAGACATCAGGTAACGTTAAGTGGGCTGTAAAAACGAGAAGAAAATTAAAAGAAGAAGAAATCTGTTTTCATTACGCAAGACGTTATTTAGCTGAGAAATGTCTCTATACTCTACTCGGAGTCAAGAAATCTCACCGAGAGGGATGGGGGAGGGGGTGAGTGTAAAGAGAGAGGGTGCGTCTGTCTCGTTTCGTCGAAGCGGTTTGCTGCGAGAGGCTCGGGTTCGAACCCCGGTAGGCACTGTGCTGGCTGATTTCGCGGGGGTAGCCAACGGAGAGGAAGGACCGTCAAGATCGATAACGGTTTGAACGTTGCCAGCATAGCCAGAACACGGATCGTCACTGCAATATTTATAGATTGAACTTTTAACTGAACTATTGAAATTTATATTAGTTTTGTGATTGTCAAAGTAGTAGTGATTGGTGTTTTGGTGGGTAGCGTAGATATAATACTGGACCTCGTTAAAGCGAGCTAAACTTCACCTGCCGTGACCAGGATTCGAACCTGGGTTATTGCGGCCACAACGCAATGTACTAACCACTATACGATCACGGCCACTGGGAAGGGTGGGAGAAGGGTTGCTAAAGGTCGTTATACAAGTCGTTATCTGAGTCGTTTTCAGTATGAAGATAAGAACAGGGCGGCCATTCCTGGGTGACCAAGGCTGGCAACTGTTTCGAAAAGGCAGATTTATATACTTTTAAGGGTGATCCTCACGCGTAGACGAATTTCACAATTGATAATTGTACTAATGTAGGGGACGATGATACTATCAAAGTGTTTGTATAACCAGCTGCACTCCTTCGTCATTGGTTACCGAAGGGAATCGTATAGATGAATGAAATTGTCAGGCGACATCAGAAGCAAAATTACTAGGTCATCGTCGCTAAAGGGGTGGATTAAGCATGAACCTCCCCTCAGTGATGGGGGTTATCCTGGTTTCACTAATTATTTCGATTGTCTTGGTAGAGAGAAATCAAACGTTATAGTTACATTCCTGTCGTTATCTTTCATTGTATTTGTTTTATGTGTTGTGATATATGTGCGTGCGAATGTTCTTGTAGGGGGAAGGGGGGGATGTGCAGGAAAGGAAGTATTGTACGGTAGGCCGCGAGCAGCTGAACATGGCGACCGTGTGGCCTAATGGATAAGGCGTCGGACTTCGGATCCGAAGATTGCAGGTTCGAGTCCTGTCACGGTCGAGCGGTGTTGTTTTGTTCATCTGTTTTGTCATGCATTATTACTATCACGTCCACACACTCTGCCATCTTTTTAATGTACACCCCCATCTCACCAATCTTTCTCACGCTTAAACACTTTCGTCATTAAAAGAATATTTGAAACAAAAAATATTGACAAGTTCTCCCTGGTGAGGCACACAATGGCCCCCTCCTCACCCTCCCACTCCTCAGCCCCAGCGGTCAAGGACCAGTCCCGCAATTTTAGAAAAAAAAAAAAAAAAAAAAAATGAGTTACACAGACCTGTTAATTATCGCATTCATAACTTATCATTCCGGGGATGGCATAACCAAATGAAATCGTCTGTTGTTAGCCAGCCGAGCTGAGGTGGATTCATAACAGTGATCTGGAAGAGATGAAGGTTAGAAGAACAGAGGAAGAGCAGAGGTTAACAGTTAGTATATATGTATATATGTGTGTGTGTGTATATATATATATATATATATGTGTGCGTGTGTGTGTGTATATATATATATATATATATTGTGTGTGTATATATATATATATATGCATATATGTGTATATGTGTGTGTATGTATATATATATGTATATGTATATATGTGTATATATATATGTATATATCTGTGTGTGTGTGTATATATATATATATATATATTTCACAAACTAATGCGTGACTTGTCCGTATGGATGGCATTAAGAAAAACTCTCATCCCAGAAAGAAAATAGGTACAATTGTTCAGGACAGCTGAAATAAAATAGGGACAGCACTTCCTCCCAGTTGCACAGGCCAGCACCCATTCCCCCCCCCCTCTAGTTCACGGGTATTTCCTCCCTTCTCTTCCCCAAAATGTGTGTGTGTATAATATATATATATATATATATATATATATATATATATTTCACAAACTAATGCGTGACTGGTCCGTATGGATGACATTAAGAAAAACTCTCATCCCAGAAAGAAAATAGGTACAGTTGTTCAGGACAGCTGAAAGAAAATAGGGACAGCACTTCCTCCCAGTTGCACAGGCCAGCCCCCCCCCCCCTCTAGTTCACGGGTACTTCCGCCCTTCTCTTCCCCAAAATAAGACACACACACCCCCAATCCCAGAGGGAGGAAAGCGTCTCTCCTCATTAGTTTCTTGTAGGCAGATGATGCCCTTCGCCGAACACAAGCATCCTTTGTTGGGGCAGTAGATACACCTGTATACATCCTCGACCTTCTCCTGTAACTTCTTGTCCTTTTAGCCTTCTTTCGATCCAACTTACCCGACCCCAATACTCCCTTCTCGCTTCATCCGCACTTCTTCAGATTTCTCCTTTTCCTCCTCTTCTCTCCTCAGTCGTTCATTGAACTCCAGATGTTCTCATCCTTAATCCCGTTCTTCTTTCAGTTTCTCATCCTTTGTTACTCCATGTTCGATTAACACCTCCCTCTCCATATCCTCTCCCTTCCCCATCCCTGCCTTCACTCTCTACATTTCCCTACCCTTTCCTCCCCCATCGCTCGTTCGTCGTTTTATCTTGATATTCTTCATTTCCTCTCGTCATTTTCTTGCATCTCGTTTTGTACCCTCTCCTCATCAACATCTGAAACCATACTCCATTAGGGCCTTCCCTGTGCGAAATGAAATCGACAGACGTTATTCAGAACGAAATATGTTTAGTTAAAACAAAGTGAAATCGTCTAGTGGTAGCAAGAACAAAAACTCAAGGGTTATCGTCTAGTGGTAGCAAGAACAAAAACTCAAGGGTTTCATTGTAGCAAAGAGGTTGGAAGAAGTCGAGGGAGGCATTATCAAGCCTGTGCAAAGGAAACTTGATGGATGGTGGAGGGAAAGGTGTGTTGAGATTCGTTGTCCTTCATGGCATTAAACGAATAAAAGTCCCGACGTGGCTCCTCTGATGGGAGATGAGCCAGCAACCTGCCTCATCAAATCTATCAATTCTGCTACGTGAGAGAGACATACGTCGATTCAGGTCCGGGATAAGCCTCCGGCGAGATCTCCCTGTGGGCACCTTGAACATTCTTCCCCACTCCAAGGACCATCGACTACCCAATTTTTATCGGCTGAGTTCAGAAGGCTTAGAAAGGGTATAGTAGCAAAAGATAGAATAGTAGTTGTAGGCGTTCGAAGCCTAAATGGACAAGGAGATTCAGGTCTTGGAAAGCTTCATATACTCTGGTAATACATGGCATTGTCGATATTTATGCAGTTGTGTGGCTGTAAAACATGAACACTGAATGCCGAGTTGAAGAGGCTTCCCTAGGTCTTCCAAGAATCTTCGAAGAGTTGTGGGGTATCGTGCCAGACTAGCAGTTGGTCCATGAGGCATAATCACGGTTGTTTGGTGTAATAACATTAAGTCAGATTTCCTTGCACGTCATACATGTAATAATCACTCGGCTCACAGAATCCGATTCTTCTGTGTGTAACAACTGTAAAGGTCACAAACTGTTTCCTGATGTCCCTCTGTTCCACCTGCTCTACAACCATCTCTTACAACACCTTTTCGTCCTCGTATTTTTCCAGTAAGTGTTATTAGTAATATCACTATTGGTCCTATACACATTTGCCCTCATTTTGAAGACCTTTACGTCCAGAGGAGGAAGAGGATGATTAGGGAGGGTATGGGTCATTGATTCACGACATGTATGTTCTTTATGAAGTAATCAACATTTTCGTATCAGAAAAAGTTCGAGTTCCAGAAGACGCTGACCGCAGCAGTACTTACTGCAGTAAGTGATGCTAGTGGTACGGCTAGAACCAACAAGAGGTCATAGTAGAAAAAGAAAAAAATTACTAAAAGTTTTTAGGAAGTACGTCTTTCTACATAAATCCTTTGTGGAGTAAGTTGGGCGAAGATATAATCCAGGCCAACAACTTACTGAATTTAAGGCATAGTTTAATGGAGACTTAAAGATAGGGTCCCATGAGCACAGCTCCAACCCCGCATACGAACAACTAAACTCCATTCCAATAAGAAATTACACTCTATTTCTGCTGTGCAGCTCGGTACAGTTGGTAGTCCTGTAGACTACGGAGCTGCCTAGTGTAGGCCTTATGGTCTCTTGCAGTCTCCTTTATTCTTATGTTCCACACAGGCACCAGTGACACGCAGATTCCTCACCTCCTTCAGAAAATATTATATTTTCCCACTTTTCATAAAATAGGAAATTTTTGTTTCAATCATTAGAAAGAGCAGTCATAAATTTTTGTTCCAATCATTAGAAAGAGCAGTCATAAATTTTTATTCCAATCATTAGAAAGAGCAGTCATAAATTTTTGTTTCAATCATTAGAAAGAGCAGTCATTCTACAGCTATAACATTATTTCCAAAACTCGATAAGGTATGAAACTAAGTAATTATGTGGAGTTGAATTTAAGGAAAAGAAATTGTCGGTTTATACACACCTTTACTTATAATCGATGTTTACAGCAGCTATGATAGCAAGTGTAGAATAAAACACATGTTTTACATAACTGAACACGATAGTGCATTTAGGTTTCACGCAGAAAGCCATAAAAGTAAAATGGTTTATTTATTTTATTATATATATTTTTTATTTATTATATATAATATATATATATATTTTTTTTTTTTTGGGGGGGGGGAGGGGTCATAACTCGTGGCGCGAGGGAGGGTAGGATGGTAGTAGCTGACTACTACTCTTCCTCCTTCCAATTTACCGTTTAATTCAGTATAAGAAAGTATTAGTTTTCCATCATTCTTTGCCGAGACTATTGTTATGTAATGTGAACTTATCAATAATCTGTGGAGATGGTAGGCAGGTTATTTGCGCGTACTCAAAAAGATAAGAAAATAACGATACATGTTACATAGAATACTATATTATGATTGTAGATTATATAATTTACACACACATGGAGTAAAGTAGCTACATATCAGCTGGTATAGGATATAAAAATTGGTGGAAATCTACAGTACTACCAACTGTACCGAGCTGTACGGCAGGAAATAGTTTAATTTCTTATTGGAAAGGAGTTTAGGTAAATACATAATACGCGTGCGTGCGATCACACCATTCATCGTGTGGGTGCGCACGTAACTTTTTTCAAAGCAAGTTTGGCATTTTAGAAGGTCTTGGGAGTCATGGTGCCCTTTAAAGTGGGGGGGTCGCGCCTACGTAGGTGAATGGCATCGACGAAGGTAAAATCGACCACATTCCATTGGATGATATCGAGTGGGGAGTGCCTGATATGTTTCAGACGCAGACGCTCGCGCGCGCGCGCACACACACAAACAAACAGACAAACAAACAAACACAATTACTCTGTTTCTCTCATAATCTTCTCGGTGTACATCCTCCCACATGCCTTTCAAACTTCATTCTTAACGCATACTATGGAGAGTCGAGACGGCGAAAATCCTGACCGAAGAAGAAAACGACTTAAGACTTCACAAAGCACGAATGACTACTTTCCGGACAAGGGCAATACTAGAAAAAAAAAGGTTCCCTCAGAAGAAAGGAAAACTATTGGAGAAGTTTTTTCGTCGATGTAAATGATAACAGTTGAAGGTTTTGTTAGACGAAAACCGCAAACGCGCGCGTCCCTACCCCTCCTCCCCCTCTTCTCTCCTCTTCCTGAGCAGCTTCGTGTCGCTTGTCGCCACAAAACATACAAGTTCATCATCCACCCTTCTTCCTCCTCTCTCCTTCCTGCATCTCTCCCCTTCATCCTATTACTCCTTTTTCCTCCCTCCTCCACCTTTGTACCCCCTCCTCCTTCCTCGTCCTCCTCATCCTCTTTCTCCTCCTGTCAGGTTGTTTGTCAGCACTTCGAGAATGACGGGTCAGCAACGAGTTGCATGATTACTGTTAAGGTTGATTGCGAGAGAGAGAGATAAGCCGAATATTGCCTGACGTCATCTCCGCCTCTCTCTCTCTCTCTCTCTCTCTCTCTCTCTCTCTCTCTCTCTCTCTCTCTCTCTCTCTCTCTCTCTCTCTGTCTCTCTCTCCAAGTAATACCCCTTTCAGGCGTCGCCAGTTGTTTTATCGACATTTTTGCTAGTTTTTGTTCACTCGTCTTTTTCAGCAGGACTAAGATGTTAATCTGGTCATTATTTTGTCTAAGCACCCCCCCCCCCCGAGCAGACTAAAATAGTTTGGGATTAGCCAGAATAGAATCTGTAAACTATGTCGCCATGGTGAAGATGTGTATGACTAGATTCTTCAGGTCGCCCTTAAGGGACTTCATCCACGGTACGATCCGGTCTTGAGACCGCTTGACAGATCTGATCGGATCCGATCAGATTGAATCGTATATGTACTGTACTAGGTTTGTCAGGCCGACATACAGGATCCGACCGGGTTGGATTATGCATGTACTGATTTTGGTTTGTCCGACCCACATACACGATCCGATCTGGTCGGATCCGATTTTGTTCATTTCAGCGCGGGGGCTCGTACTTAGGCCTCACTTATTTCTACTTTGTTTTGGCTGCCCCCAGGCGATTTTATTATAGCTGAGGGAACCTGACATAACATGATTACAGCTCTCCCTCCCCACCATCTTAGAGCGAGATGAAAATCTTGTGACGCGAGAGAAAGACAAATAGAAATGGCGTGTCACTAGCATATCGGATTCCTTCCCTAAAACTACTGGCTGCAAATTTGCTCCAACAGTCGGAGGAAAAAAATTGTCCATTGTGACAACGCCTTAACGGGGATTTCTGAATTTCGAAAATTTCCCAAATTCGGAAGTACAGCTTATAAAATGGATATCAAGAATACTTTCTAACACTGGTATGTTTTTTGAAAGGCGTTTTAGTACCGAACGCTTGCCAGTAAAGAGAACTGTAAGTTTTGATAAACTTCGTTGGAGGGCAGTCAAAAGCAGAAATCGTATTAGTACTGATGCAGCAGTTCAGGGCTATGACCAGACCGTATCGGGCCATGCATCTCATGCGTGCAAGATAAGTCGTGAATCATTCCTTGGTGAAGAGGTTAAAAGGTTGACCTTCCGTCGGTGGAACGCTGCGAGGCCACACTCCTGGCAACAACAGGTTGTGGGTGGGGAGAAAACTTGACAATAAACTGTACTCAAATATACATGCATGAGTATGATATAAAGTCTACAAGTTTTCTTTAAGAATATTACTATTTATAACATTAAATAACAACAAATGATCTCTAAAGCAAGAATGAATTGTAATAATAATACTTTGATATTGGATTTCTTACCCTTGAAACTGGTAAGTAGGCTTGAGGCTTCGTTTGTATGTCTGAAAGTTCGTAAGTAGCGCCTGCAACTAGAATCGTGAGCTCAGTATGACAAAGTCAAAGTCTGGCATATAATCGTACTCTGAATTCAAACTTCACCATTTAGAACATTTAACATCAGAGCGGAAATAGTCCGCATCCCACCTTATAAGACGCCACACAAAAGGAAACTACGGAAAGAACAGAAAAACGATAAAAGATGATAAGAATATATCGAGTTAAGAAAACCATAAACGATACCAAGATCAGTATCCCAACAATAAGTGACCCTCGGTCAACCGCAACTTTTAGCCTAACTTTAGGTTGCTTAATGTAGGAAGTAGACACTATCCACATCCACGCCGCGGATCCGCTATGGACACGCCAGGCAAGGATGTCTCCTCCGTGCATTACTCAGAGACTCCAGACGTAACTATAAACTGTCAAAACCAAAACGTGAAATGTACGACGGCGGCACCAAGTTGACCGCACTCATAGAAGCGCTGGTAAACAAATGATAAAAATCTTTTCTTCCTCGCCTCGTTGGTTCCTTTCTTCCCTGCTTGCTTCCATCCTTCTATCCTCCCACCCTTCATTCCTCCTTTCATTGCTTTCCCCCCTCCTCCCATCATCCCTTTGTCTCTTTCTTCCCACCTCCCTTGTGGGACTACATGTCAAGAGGCTTAATGGGGCTAATCAAAGTCCGATGCACAAAACTAGGTTCTATATACTACAAGAACTGTGAGGTCTTCAAGGCGTAGCTTGGCTTACGCACGCGCCCCAATCCCACGAAGCGTTTCGGTGGTGACATGACATCAATAGGCCCATAGATTTCTTCAATCTACCTTTACCAAGAATACGATCGGGTGATGCCCAGAAGGACCGTGGGAATCTTTCGACATTGAAATTTCTTCTTAGTGTGTAAGGTTTGAATGATGCAAACATTGTTTCACCAGTTAAAGGAATATGTGTATGGACACATTTCATCCCCTCGTTAAATTTTCCCTCCTTTCCTACCTTCTTCCCTTCCTACATACCTCCCTCTTTCTTCAGTCCCTCTCTTTTTTTCTGCCTACTTTTTTCTCTTCTTTTCTTACTTGTTTACCTCCTCTCCTCTCCCTCCTTCCCTCGTCTCGTTTTAACCCCACCTTTATTTACATCACAAACACACACAGCATGTACCTTTAACAATCAGCCACTAAATCATTGCATTCTGATTGTCATACAATTAGATAAAGTCCGCGGACCCCTCAAGAAGTCAAGGTTAACCCATTCAACTCCGATGACAAGATGTCTTGTCATTTGGTCAAATAAAACAAAAAATCATAAAACACCAAAATGTTTGATCAAACACCAGAAAAATATGACGTCAATCCTCGCTTCGCTGCGAGCGAAGCGAGGACTGACGTCATATTTTTCTGGTGTTTGATCAAACATTTTGGTGTTTTATGATTTTTTGTTTTATTTGACCAAATGACAAGACATCTTGTCATCGGAGTTGAATGGGTTAAAAGGACAAGGGTGCTTACATAATGATACTCGACTTGAGCGATAAGGACCTGTAAATAGCGACTGAAGATGGAGAAGTTGACTAACAATGTAACCATTGTCAGTAGATAGAAAATCTGGGTGTATGCATGCGTGCGTGCGTTCGCGCCCGTTTACATATTTGTATACAGGATGAGAGCGATTCTTGTATACGAGGTCCCGTATCATCTTGTCCATTCGTTAATTCTGATTATAAATTGTCTCATGTTGGTTGACTTTACTATTACTTTATTCAAACAATTCCATGAATCCATAATCCTGTACGGATTTTTATTATTATTATTATACTAACGTTCTTGTGACATCTATTATTTTTATTTCATGTCATGGTCTCCAGTTTTCCTTTGTTCTCATGTTAAGAAGAACTCTGTTATGTATGTCCGCGGCTTTCGTGGTTCTAAAGACTGTTAGATCACCTCTCTCACTTCTTTTATTTTGGCAGACACAGAATATTAAATCTCTCGTCACTTGATTTATAATCAAGATGTGGAACCATTTCAACCGCTGCTCTCTGCATTTTCTCTGCCATGTTTATTTTGTTTCTAACACTTTGCTCCAGACATAATGTGTCGAGATTTTCTCTCTCTCTCTCTCTCTCTCTCTCTCTCTCTCTCTCTCTCTGTCTCTCTCTCTCTCTCACTCTCTCTCTCTCTCTCTCTCTCTCTCTCTCTCTCTCTCTCTCTCTCTCTCTCTCTCTCTCTCTCTTTCTCTCTCTCTCTCTCTCTCTCCAAAACCCACAAGCCTCCTCGTCTCAGATTCTTCTTATGATCTGTGACTTGCAAAACATGTCAACATGACTTGTTATACCTTCCATGGCTTTAGCGTCTGTTTGTGTTTGTGTCTCGTGTTCCACTTACAACTTTTCTAACTGTTGGTAGTTATGTGCGCGTAGTAGTAGTAAAAGTAGTTGTAGTAGTAGTAGTAAGGGAGCAGTCACCCGTCACAAGCTCTGAAGTAACTACAGTTCAGATTGAAGAAATTGAAAATTGATGATAATCTTTGGTACAGTCCAATGACTGAGTGACAGCCCTTTGGAGTTGCATCTGTAGAAGGAGGTAAGGAATTGATGGGATTTGAAGACGTGTGGTAGGGAGAGGATTCCCTCTGACGTCCGTCTCGTAGGGCACCGAATGGCAGGTACCCGTTGTTGATCCCTCGGCTGGTCAAGTAGGTCTGATGACAAAGGTCATTTGTGCCATGGACTTACATAAAAATTTGTGACTCACAAGATAAGCACCCCCACCCACCCAGGATTCATTACGTTGTCACCCAGGTGTCGTGGAGACCCTGTAGTTACCGTGGGTTCGTGGTTTACCACTTCCTGGAAGAGGAAATCTGTCCTTGCAGGTTCTTCAGGAACTTTGCAACGGTGGAGTCAGTGAGTTAGGCGCACAGGAATTAGACACCAGGCGATTTCATTCGGCAGAAGGGCGGATCCCCAACCATTCTCAGTCTTTTGAGACTTCATTACGGGTCCACCCTCAATTGGATAGAGTTGTCTGATTTTAAGTAACACAGGTGCTCAAAGCAAGATTTTTTTTCATTTGTTTCCTTTTCTATTTCTTTATCTGGGCCCTCGGGGAGAGCTGCGACATCTTCATTTATTTTATTTTATTATTATTATTATTATTATTATTATTATTATTTTTTTTTTTTTTTTTTTTTTTTTTTTTTTTTTACAGCCACAGGGGTGGGATGAGTGTGATCTAGGGAACTCTACCCCCCCCCCCCACACACACCTTTCATTAACCAGAGATAATGTAATCGTTAACTTGAAGACCATCAAAGGATTATCAAGGAAAAGCATGCCGACAGAAGACCTTTTGGTCCATAACCAAGTTCATCCTTCTCGCTACACAGAAGGTTGTTTCTCATGTCTGAATAGAATCGCCTGGCGGCAGCCAAAACAAATGTACTTGCAAGTCGACAGGAGCACCGAGATGGTTGAACCCATCGTGGACCCTCCCCTGATAGAACGTTGAAGGTCGGTCTGATTGATTAGATAAATGTTTACGAAGTGCCCATCGCCCACTCAGAAGATGTAAATAAATAAAGTTTACCGGGTATAGTTACATAAGTGAATGAATATATGGATGACATAGTAGCAAGCGTGGGAAGGGGGTCGACTGACCAAGACACTGTTCAGAGAGGAGGTTCGCCAATTCATTGACGAAGTGATATTATCAGACGTGGATCACATTCATCTGTACAATGCGCCGCGACATCGAAAGGGCTCAGAGGATCAACCTCTCTCTCTCTCTCTCTCTCTCTCTCTCTCTCTCTCTCTCTCTCTCTCTCTCTCTCTCTCTCTCTCTCTCTCTCTCTCTCTCTCTCTCTCATTCTCACTCATTCTCTCTCTCCTCTCTCATTCTCTCTCTCCTCTCTCATTCTCTCTCTCCTCTCTCATTCTCTCTCTCTCTCTCTCTCTCTCTCTCTCTCTCTCTCTCTCTCTCTCAGCACATACCGAGTGGCACTTGAACTTCCTGTCACCAGTGGCACTGTACCCTTGGCGCCAGGCTATTGAATCGCCACAACTCTTGATAGCTTGCGAGGGGGTTAATTTAATCAATGCTAACTAGATGACCGGGTGAACCGGATTCCTTAACTTTGTGATATGGAGTTTGTAGAAAAGGTAGTGAGG
Source organism: Oratosquilla oratoria (assembly GCF_046742065.1). NCBI lineage: Eukaryota > Metazoa > Arthropoda > Malacostraca > Stomatopoda > Squillidae > Oratosquilla > Oratosquilla oratoria. Next base: position 83,067,788 of record NC_134778.1, read on the forward strand.
GTCAGCACTGCACACACCGATATGAGGTCAATATGTTCTTGACGTCGAAGTAAAGGTCAGGGAAGACCTTGTTAGGTAAGGTCAATGAAGGCTATTGACCTTGCCCATGGAAGTCAGCGCATATGTACTGGAATTCCTCGTATGACCTCGACCTCTCGACACGCCGACACACTTTCGAGAGTTTGTTTTGGCTGACGCCAGACGACGATTTTATTCAGTTGAGATGGCGAGCAGGTCAGGGGCATACTTCTTTTCACCTTGTAACGGAATACGCCTTTTTTCCCTCTTCATCTCTTTTTCATCACCATCTTCCTCTTCTTCTTCCTCACCTTCTTCCTCTCCGTCTTCTCTTCTTTTTCCTCTCTTGTTCTTCTTCCTCACCGCCATCATCATCCCCTTCCTCTTCTTCTTCCTCATCTTGTCTCGCCCTCCTTCCGCACAGCTCGTACGGCGTTCTCTGCCCCCGTTGATCTCTCCAGGAAGAAACGATAGACTTGTACGTGTTCTGCTCAGTTTCCATTGGATGGCAGAGTGGCTGCCCTTTTACCTTTACAAAAGCGATCTACATATCGTGAATTAGTTATTTTATTATTTGAAAATATTTATTTATTCACTTATCTAGTTATTTGTTCATTTGTATTTTTAGTCTAACGTGGGAATAGCAAGCACTCACATACGGGGCATATGTGAGCTTTGAGCTCTCATCCGGGAGGGATTGCTGTCGATCACAAGTCTAACACGTTATCCAAGACCATGGTGAATCACACACACACACACACACACACACACACACACACACACACACGTACACACGCAGTTACACTTACACACACACACACACTCATCCGGGAGGGTAATACTCGTAGTTGTCTATCACGAGTCCAATACGTGGTCCAAGACCATGGTCACACACACACACACACACACACACACACACACACACACACACACACACACACACACACACACACACACACACGCGCGCGCGCGCGCACACTTACACGCACAGTTACACTTACACTTACACGCACAGTTACACTTACACTTACACGCACAGTTACAATTACACACACACACACACACACACACACACACACACACACACACACACACACACATACACACATCTGGGGGAGTAAGAGTTGTCAATCACGAGTCCAATACGTGGTCCAAGACCATGCTCTCTCTCTCTCTCTCTCTCTCTCTCTCTCTCTCTCTCTCTCTCTCTCTCTCTCTCTCTCTCTCTCTCTCTCTCTCTCTCTATAACATGTAATAGATTCTTTGGTTATTGATCTGGGCCTCTCTCTCTCTCTCTCTCTCTCTCTCTCTCTCTCTCTCTCTCTCTCTCTCTCTCTCTCTCTCTCTCTCTCTCTCTCTCTCTCTCTCTCTCTCTCTCTCTCTAGAACATGGAATAGATTCTTTGGTTATTGATCTGGGCCTCTCTCTCTCTCTCTCTCTCTCTCTCTCTCTCTCTCTCTCTCTCTCTCTCTCTCTCTCTCTCTCTCTCTCTCTCTCTCTCTCTCTCTCTCTCTCTCTCTCTCTCTCTCTCTCTCTCTCTCTCTCTCTCTCTCTCTCTCTCTCTCTCTCTCTCTCTCTCTCTCTCTCTCTCTCTCTCTCTCTCTCTCTCTCTCTCTCTCTCTATAGAACATGGAATAGATTCTTTGGTTATTGATCTGGGCGGGAAATGAAGTTTCAATTGTTTAATATAATGAGATAGAATGTGAGGCCTGATGGTCTAGGGGTATGATTCTCGCTTTGGGTGCGAGAGGTCCCGGGTTCAAATCCCGGTCAGGCCCGACTTATGATGTTTTTCCGAGAAGGTGGAGAAGACCTTGAGTGTGTGCGTGTGTATGTGTGTAGCATGGTGCCCAAGGCGTAGGCGGGGTCCCTGGCTCTCGAAGAGGAAATGCACGAGGGCAAGAGAAGAAGATAGTAGAGTGAGGCTACAAGAAGAAGCGCTTGCGGCTTTTTGGTTAATGGGAGAGAACTGACTCTCTCTCTCTCTCTCTCTCTCTCTCTCGGCGATTTAATTCAGCCAACGGTCGGACTATAATTCCGAGATGACCAGGGACACGCACGTGCGCTTGCGTACGCTTATATATACCGCATGTATGCTCATACATTGAGGGATGCATTCATGTATATATTTTTACAATTGTGCATGCTCACTAAAGACAAACGCGAGAGAGGGCGTCCATGTCCGCCAGCAAGCAGTTAATGTCTCCCTTGAGCAAGGGAATGATAGCACATTGGTATAAGAGATCTCGGCTCTTATTTGGAAGAATAAGAATTGTCGATCACACCCAGCACGTGATCCAAAACCACAGGAAAACACACACACACACACACACACACACACACACACACACACACACACACACACACACAAAACAAAACACAAGCTGCCACAACAATGCGCGCTTATGCACGTACCCACGACCACCAAAAAAACACGCACACAAAAACAAAAGAACGAAAAAGCATACATAAAAACACGTTCTTTACACACGCACTTACTCGGTCGCAGGACATGTTCTTTGGCCTTTTGGCCGGCCACTTTTTTGACATTACCGACGCTGATATATAATGAAGGCACTGTGCCTGTAATAAGAGCCAGAGGAGGAGGAGGAGGCCGTTCCCCAACTCCCCTCCCCTCCCTTCCCTCCCTCCCTCTTCGCATCCTCATGAGGGGCTCTGTAAGTTAGGACAAAGAGTAGGCCATTGGCTTCCACACCCTCCCAAAAAATGTGAGAACAGCATTATGAGAACATTGATATGTCCCAACGTACTTTAATATACCAGGAAGTAGTTGACGTATGTAAAATCTATAAATAGACACGCCCAGTATTATCGAGACAATTTGCTTACCAAAAATATTAAAGTTACCAATGTGGTTAAGATACATAGCACACGCACACATTATATATGTATATATATATATATATATATATATATATATATATATATAAATATACAGGTACGTGCATACATATACAGCATATTGAGATATTGTGACAAATTAAAGAAGGTAGAGAAGACACGGGTCCAGGTCAGTTGCTCCCCCAAGCTTCCTCTGAGGAAGCTAAACCGGTCAGGAATAAACTCGATTTTTAAGCTTAAAATCTTACCCTAATTGAAGATAATCCGGGATTTTATCATACAGAAGATTCGTAAACCTGGGGTATTTAAGCGGCGGTACCGGCATAATGGAGGACCTCGACGAATCCTCGTCCTTCATGAACGTCTACAAGGCGTTCATGACAAACGAATTCGTTTCTCACTATTGTTGAAGAAACCAACCGGTATGTAGAGTTGATACAACATGTGTTTTCTTATACTCAAACAGAAAAGGTGAGCACGGTATTTAGATGAGCTCTTTCCTTGATCTTATTTGTTTATAGGTTTGCCGAGCCATCTCCCACAAGACATGGTCACAAGTGCGGAGATGCACGTTTATCTCGCCTTGCGCCTGGTGATGGGTCTCAACCCAAAGCCCAGGCAGCAAGATGGTCGCTGGACCTATGTTCTACATACCGGTGTTCGGCAACACAATGTTCCGGTCGATATTTGAACAAATCGCTAACATTCATTTTACTAACAACGAAGACCCAAACGAGCAGGCTGTATAAGCTAAGGCCGGTCATATACCTCGGCCACAGGTTTTCATTGGTGTATGTGCCTACCCAGCACATTTACATCGATGAAAAAACCTGTAGAAGCTCAGGGGCTGCCTCAACTTCCGAACATATAATCCAAGTAAATGTGCTCGTTTTGGGATCAAGGTATATACAATAAATTGTAAATGCATACTTTCAGCCTATGGCTGCACTGTTTGAATGAACCATGGTGTGTGTTTGCTTTTTTCAGTCAGGTAATTGTGATACAGTGACTTTAGAAATTATATAAAAGTTTGTGCTCATGAACAGTGTAATCTAAGTGTGCGCCTTTTTAAGGTCCCATGTGGTGTCCAGCTTGGTGTCCCGCCCGGACTTTGTTATATTCATCTGTATTAATAGAACGTTCGCCTATTAATGCTGCGTGTCGGCTTTAATCTGATGCCAGGATGCGGAAGGATTATTGAACCAGCCTAGTTTGTGTGAAGAATTGCCTGCGTGGTTGGCCTTCAATACGCTGCCTCCTGAAAAGACTTTGTTCCAAGTGGGGGTTATCAATTTTGTTTTTATATATAGTGCCTTGCTATTTATGCATGCATGGAAACTGTTATTCTGATTCAAGTTATTGTATTTTTATATATATTATCTGGACAGGCTCCCATATTACATACGTCATAGGTATCCGTGTTCCTCGTCACTGTTCGGCCATACTTTCGCTTAGTTATTGAATGGTTACCCCTTGCTGTGCCGTTTTCTTTTCTCTGTAGAGAATTGGTGTTATTGTTTACTTTTTTTCTATGTTTTTTACGATCGCCAGCCCATAAGGTTTCATATTTTCCTTCAGTGGGGCATGTGTTTTTGTAAATGGTCGCAATAATAAATGTATGTATTAAGATTTTTTCACGTGGAAGTGGTACAAATTTACCTTGCTCTCCTTTAAGAATGTGTACTAAGTCCAGGTTGCCTTCGTTTATTAGTACCCAAACTCTATCTCGGACGATGGCTAATACATTTACACTTTCACATTAGGACCCTCCTATAGTTAAATTATCAGTTCAGGGTCCCCATTATACAGCATCCGCCTTTATTCAATAATGCGAAGACAGCATAAACACTAACGTCTTTAGTGGGTCTGAGAAAATCTCATTCGTAAGATATCGGCTTGTTCCTAACTCATTGGCAGCTGAAATGATGGCAGCCTCATGTCTTAACCCAGAAAAATAAACTATGTGATAATTTTAGAGCTAATATCCTTAAAATCTTTCCTATACCCCAGTAGGTGATAATTTTCAATGGTGTTGCCAATTAGCTGATGTGCTCACGTCCCATTTAGGGACACTTAACTATATGCGTGCTCAGGCCAAGGCCAGCAAGATAGCTTTTGAAGCCTTAGAGTCATTGTTTCAGATTGTCTAGAACTCTAGCTAGAGATACTGTTACTTTGTATAGGTTCCACCTTATTTTGGGATTTCTTTCTTATATACTATTACTGGTGCCTTTTGAGAGAAGAACAGCATCTCTCAGTTGTCTTTTGCAACACTGATTTCAAGTAAACTAAAGGAAGTGCATTATGATTCTTTGTGTATTAGCAGTGCACAACAACATACCGATGTTCATAGGTCTCTTCCACCCCCTCAGTCATTAGTATGTACTTAAAGCACTCCATCTACATTAACACCTTCTTTACACGTACCTGTTGCAACAAGTCAGGTCACTCAAGTGCTTTTTGCTTTCGCCGTAAGCGTCACGAGCACAAGTCAAACCAGATTCCTGTACGTAGAAACTTCTCTGATACTTCTAACATGACACATGACCTCTAGATTAACACTTCATGATAAACTTAGCTACTATCATATCCATGGCCAATGTAAACATTCGACTGAACATTGTTAAAAAATTCTGAAACTTAAGGCAGAAACCTCTTATCAACTTAGGCAAACTCGGCTCCATTTTCACCAGTGCCCATGTCACAAACCAAGGGATTGACCAGTATCCCGTCTCAGATCATCCTTTTGGTGGTTGCTGAGTCTTCTCAATTTTTTAACTTTACAAAAATTTTTTTTTAGAGAAAACACCTATCTCCGTCACAGTAGATACTGATGCAGAATGAGTCTTATAGGTAAAAGGGCACATGCTCTAAGGGATTTGTACAATCTCCCATTATCTCCTTTTTTTTTTTTAAGGATTGCATTCTGTACAAGGTTCTCCCTTGCCTGTTCTTGGATCTGTTCGCATTCCCTTAAGATTTTCCTCCCATGCTACTGTTTTACATGTTACTTTAGTTGTTATTTCTGGAATTGCTCTCATGTGTGATTGCCTCTTGGGCATTGACGCTCTGGCATAGATATATCTCCTAGGCGCCATGTAGTGACTTTTCACAAATATCTTATTCCTGCAACGGATAGGCTAGTTTCCATATGTAGCTCACCTGTGCATGATCAGACCTTACAGTTGTCTTCAAAGAGTTCTAATCATTTAGACTCTCCTGTTCTTGTGCTGTTTTTGTTGTAGGCGAGCATTATATTGGACCTTCAAATTCAGTTTGAGTCCCATTGTGCATGTGCTCCAATTGGTTCTGATGTCTTATTCAGCCTGGCTCTTTTCGTGTTTGTCGTCTAGCATTGGAAGGAACTCTCCACTATTAGTGAGAATCATGTTATCACAGCTATAACAACTAATGTTACAGTACTACCATCACAAACTCTTCTGGTAGTCATTTAGATTCATGAAGTAGTTAACGTTGACACTGTCCAGTATTTGCCTCCTATCATAACAGTTTCGGTGCTACTGTCTCCACAAGCAAGTGGTAGCTCACTTGCCTCTGTGCAATGTTTGTAGGTGAGATTGACTTTCCAGAGGTGTGCCTCGTCTCATTGACCTGTTAGTGACCCACCGTCAACCTTTGGCTTTACCTGGTGATCCATTAGGCGTTACAGATCGTGTTTTTCATAGCATTGATCTTAAGCCAGGTGTTCGACCTGTTTACGTACCCTCTTACAGGTTGCCTCACTCTCGTCGCCTTGTAGCACAGTCCTTGGTTGGTGACTTGTTAAGTGAAGGCGTTGTACAAGAGTCTCACTCAGAGTGGAGCTCACCGCTCCTCCTGGTGCCCAAGAATGATGGATCTTTCCGTCCTGTTATTGATTATAGACAAGTCAACGAGGTCACAATTCTAGACCATTACCCTTTGCCTGTATTGTGATCTCCAGTCCATTGGAACAGGTAATATGGTGTTCACCACCTTAGATTCAAATGGAGGATTTTGGCAGCTTCCCTTGGACTCCAACAGGTCATTATGAATGGCTTCATTGTCCCATGGAGTTATGGAATGCTCCTTTGACATGCCAGCACTTGATTAACTCAATTTTTCATGGCCTAGTAGGAAATGGACTTTTTGTTTTCATGGCCTAGTAGGAAATGGACTTTTTGTTTACCTGGACGACTTAATCTTAGTCTCCAAGGATGGGGAAAGCCACTTCCATAAGTTGACCATGGTCATGCAACGGTTTGCTGAAGCTGGATTGAAACCCAATTTGTCCTAGTGCTCTTTTTTTTAAGTCTAGTAACCGATTCCTAGGTCATGTTGACAAACATGGTATTCACAGCAGAGATAAAGTCAAAGCAATTAGGAACTTCCCTACACCTAGGTCAATTGACCATGTACATTCCTTCCTTGGACTGGCTGGATACCATCATGCACTTATTAAGATTTTTGCTTCAATTGCATCTCCCCTTACACGTCTCAAGAAGGATAATTTCTTCCAGTGGTGTGATGTTCATCAGGAAAGTTTTGATTCATTGAAGCATGCACTTACTGAAGTGTCTATGTTGGCATTCCCAGATTATAGTCTTCCTTTTACTATTTGTACAGATGCTTCTGGTGATATTGGAGTTGTACTTATGCAGCAAGTAGGTAGATGTAGGTCACATGTTGCATATGCTAGTCGCATTCTTAACAAGGAGTCTCGTTACTTTGTCACACATTTAGAGGCACTGGTAGTGGTGTGGGCTTTAAAGCATTTTCGAGATATCTTTTTTGGATATCCTGTTACAGTCTACATGGACCACACTGCTGTCACACAACTTTCAATGTCAAAAATCTTCCAGGCTGCCTAGCCAGATGGTTCCTTACAATTGAAGAATTTAACCCGATCCTTAAGTATATTCCGGGATGTGCAAACAATGTTGCTGATGCACTTTCACGTTATGTATCTGTAGCTGCAGTTACGGTGATTGACAACTTTTCCCTGGAGGATCTGGTCAAAGCTCAGCATGAGGACCCTGTTTGGTCTGCTGTCATTCATGTTTTGGAATCTGGTGATGATACCACCTTACCAGATTTATCTGTACCCCTATCCCAGTTTTCTCTACAGGACAATGTTCTCATTCGTTATGTGGTAGTGTTTGAGCAGGATGTAGCACAGTTAGTGATCCCCGAGTCTTTAGTCCCTGTTCTGTCTCTTGCTCATGATACCCCTCAAGCTGGTCACCCAGGTTGTGACAGAACTGTGGCTATGGCTTGCAAGAAATAGTATTGGCTTAGAATGCGACTGGAGATTACCACTCATGTAGCCCAGTGTAGTTATTTTGCCCAGAACAAAGGCTCTACACACACCACTCCTATCCTGGAGTACCCTCCTCCTCGTCCTTTTCAGACTTTGGCCATAGATCTTTTATAATTGCCTCATAGTACTCAAGGTTCTGTGTATGTATTTCTGTCTGTGGACCACTTTAGTTGCTTTGTAATATTGGCTCCCTTACGTAGCAAGTCTGCTCCAGTAGTTCCCCATACACTCCTTCAGTGCTCCTTAGTGACAGTGGGACTGAACTTAGGAATGAGATTTTAGCAAACATTTGTGAAAATTACGGCATCACTCGAACTTTTGTGATTGCTTATCATCCTGCATCTGATGGTCTAGTAGAACGGATGAATAGGAAGATTTGGACATTCTCAGGCACTTTGCTAGTAGCCTCCATGAATCTTGGGAGGATTGGCTACCACATGTCAGTGCTTGCATTAATAGCACAATTAATGCAAGCATTATGTCATCTCTGGAGTTGAAGAAATGCTCCCATATGTGTTAGACAGTCCTATTCGTTCCCTTTAACTCCATTGTTACACATTACATAAGATATATGATTCTTAGAAAAAATTGATGACTCCAAGTCCAGAATGTTGAAACACCAGTTAACATAAGTATTGGTGATCATGTTTATAAAAACATGCCTGGCAGCCAATCTAAATTGTAGATTTACAGGTCCAAATTTGGTGACTGAAAAGTTGCATGGAAAGTTAACTGAAATAGTTCACGGTCTTTGAACCTTCCCAGGGAATGAGTGAAGTATTGCACGTAGACAGGCACAAGGTATCAAGAGTATCCCTGCATTCATCCGGTCTCCCCCAAGGCCCACTGCATCTTATAATCTCCGTTCAAGGGGTCCAATGCCTTAATGTCTGTAGGTGTGCATTGCTTATGATGTTATCCATGATAATCTTGATCTGTATTTTGTAATATTTTAAGATATTAAGTGTATTGTCTTGATTTGTATTTTGTGATATTTAAGCTTTTGAGTTTATTGTCTTGATCTGTATTTTGTAATATTTAAGCTTTTGAGTTTATTGTCTTGATCTGTATTTTGTAATATTTAAGCTATTAAGTGTATTGTCTTGATCTGTATTTTGTAAAGTCCGGCATTATCTCTAGTCTAAAACTGGCGCCAGTTCGTATGTTTATATGTATGTATTTATGCGTTTTTTCTATTATATATATATATATATATATATATGTGTGTATGTATATGTATATATATATATGTATATATATATGTATATATATATATATATATTATATATATATATATATATTTATAATATATTCGTGTAATGTATGTTTTCTTGTACAGGATGTGTTCATGTACAAAAAAAAATTCCCACACTTTTATATGTATAATGTGTGTGTGGAGTAGATTATCCTTTAAGTTTTTATTTGCTTCGGTCACCGAATGGTGGTGGCCGAGCGATGTGATGGTGTGGTACATTTGTAGCATCGTTTCATTGTGTTAGTGCATTATGTGTATTATACGTCTTGCTCAATTGGGAGTTGTATATTTTCCCCATTTTATTATTATAGGTCATATTGTTGGACATTAATTTAATTATTGATTTTATTGTCGATTATTGTAATGTATGTAACTTTACCCAAAACTTGATCTCAAATGGTTTGTAGCTTGCCAGGTAAGAACACGCCTCTTTTGTCTCGTGTAAATTTATCTAATTGTGAATTAATACATATCAAAGTAGGTGCTTTTATTGCCACCCTACTACAAGTTGGATGGAGTCGCGATCGATCGAGATCGTCTTCAGGATGGGGATCGCCTGTCGCTGGCCAGTTTAGAATCCCGTATGTACAACGTGGGCGCGAATGAAGTACGCACATCGCTATTGTTAATCCCGATCTGTCCCTTCAAGGATGATACTAGTAGATAAGATCGTATGGTATTTGCTTGGCCGTCCGTCGGTGATCAGCGACGACAGTGCTACGGTGAAGTGTGATGAGATTATTGAGCCTGGATGGTGATGGTGTGTTAATTGACTATATGACTAAAATAGAAACAGTTGCTGGATGGTTCTATTCGTCCGAGGGTGGGATTGGGGGAGTGGATTTAATTGTGATTTGAACCCGACGAAAGAGGTTCTCTAAATACAAATTAAATACTTTGGCGTTATCAAGAATAATGACGTCATTCTTAAGAAAATACAAGTGTCATCAGCGATCAAGGAGGGGGAGAGTTCCTGCATTTGAATTAAATCGTCTGACGACTGCTGAAAATTATACGGAAGATCACTCAACTATTTTGATGAAATATTCTGTTGCACTAGTCTATTTCTGCCATCAGTTGATTTTGTTCAGTTTACCTTATCTCCATTAAATGCCGCCACCCGATTTTATTTATTAGCACTCGATGAAAACTAACCCACCTTGCCGTGACCAGGATTCGAACCTGGGTTATTGCGGCCACAACGCAATGTACTAACCACTATACGATCACGGCCACTGGGAAGGGTGTATGGATTCATGCAAGGGTGTAGACTGATTCCCACGGGAGTGAGAGATTAGCATGTCAATCCCACACAACCACGTGGAGGATAAAGATTTAATCATGATAAGGGCACAGAAGGGGGTTGCGGTGACTTGAGTAAATTTTATTATTGTTTTTTATTGATTTATTACGAATGATTGAGCATGAATACTCTCCATCCATCTGAGGGACTTAAGTGTTAGTATCTCAAGCATAGCAGACTATTTTGTTCGGGCTTAAACGTGGTCTGGGTTCTCCCAATATGGTCTTAAGTCAGCCGGTGAGGAATGCCCGGTCTGAGAGGCAGGCGTTGGATGCTGTTGAAGGAGGATGGGGAGATGGAAGGGAATCTTTAGGCCTGACCTCGGAATCAGTTTGTCAAGAGTGACCGTGTGGCCTAATGGATAAGGCGTCGGACTTCGGATCCGAAGATTGCAGGTTCGAGTCCTGTCACGGTCGAGGTTGAATTGTTTTATTCTTTTATTTTGTTGGTGTTGTTTTCTCTTTCGTAACCGTTTCTTCTGTCCGCCACGTTTTATTCTTCCTTTCTCCCCTACTTGAGAAATACAACAGTGATTCGATTTCTTGACTGGAGATGGGCTTGATGCACATGATGGAGAAGGTAGCGATGGTGGTGGTGGTGGAGAAAGTGTTGGCGAGGGGAGCTTCTGTAGTATATCTTCTTTAAGGCAGGTTCTCATCCTCCACTGCACCTCCCTCTCCCTCTTATTTACCTGACCTCTTGCAACCCTCCTCCTCCTCCTCCTTCTCCTCCTCCTCCTCCTCCTCCTCCTCCTCCTCCTCCTTCCCCTTGTTCGCATCTTCCTCCTCCCCTTCCGCAACCACAAATTCTCTACCCCTCTCCCTCCTCTCCCTTCGTCGCATCCTCCCCGTTCGTATCCCCCGTTCACCGCCTATCTCATATCATCTTCCCCTTCCTCCCCTCATCCTCATCTTTCCTTCCACCCCTTTCCTCCTCTCCATCCCCCTCTTCTTCCATACCTTCTCCCCTACCCCACATATTTCCCCCCTCACCTTTCTTCCTTCCCCTCCCCCCTCTTCAGTCCTCTCCCCTCCCAGCGGCTCCCTTCCGCCGTTTATTCCACTCCCTCCTCCTTCGCCTCCACCCGTCCCCTCTGGATTTGGGTCCTTGCCACTGTGGCCGACTGCAGTAACCAGCTCGAGAAAATGTTCGGATGATAAGGAGGACATGCAGTGTAATTAAGCTGAAGCAGAAGCTACGCGTGTAGTACCCCCCGAGATGGCAGTAATGACCCGAAGTAATGACACTGTTCTTGGGCGGTCGTACTCTTAGAACGATACTCCCTTCCTCCTCCTCCTCCTCCTCCTCCTCCTCCTCCTCCTCATTATTATCGTAATCCTCATCCTCACCATGATCACCACCATCAACATGATCACCTTTTACCTTCACCTTTCCCTCCTCAACCCCCTTTCCTTGTCCAATCCTTCCTCTATTTCTGTCGTCATTTTGTCTTCCCCTTCCCCGAGTTCCCTTTTCCTCCTTCCCCTTCCTTCTCATGCAGACATTTCCGGAAGTCGCCTGCCGTCCTAGTTGTCCACATTACTTCCTTCCTGCAATAGTTTTCTGGTTCGGCGAACCTTCTCGCAGACTTCGCCCTCCGTCTTCGCCCTTATGCCTCGCTCCTCTTTCCTCCTCCTCCTCTTCCTCTTCCTCCCCACTCCTACCCTCGACACTATCACTTGTCCTATCCATCTTGTCCATCTCACAGGATAGCAGATCATAGAACCGTGAATTAATGATAATCTTCCGTGTCTGTTGGAACACCCTCTCCTTCATCCATTTACTTTCCCATAAGGGTTACGCATAGGTAATTAAAATCGCCTGACGACAGCCAAAATAAAATGTATAGTCATACTGCTTCGGAGGACCATTTGACCTGGGTCTACAGACTTTGTAAGTGACCTTGTTTCTCACAACTAGGTCCTCAGTCACCCAAAGGTCCAGAGAGGTTACCAAGTGGGACCACAAGACGAGACCGAATAACAGTTATCGGGCGCCAAACGATTTTATTCATCGTTCATTGTCGTTTCTTTGGGAGTTGAGAAACAGAGTTACATAAACATCACTTCCACAAGGAAATCTGTTGAACAGCTAATGATGTCGAGGTCGACGTTGGATGTCATTTTGAATCCGTTTTAATTTGTAATATCGTTCAACGGTTTTGCCCTAAAACAGGGGTGGGCAACCTTTTCAAGCGCCCGTGTCAAAATCGGCCAATCTTCGATCCAATAAATTTTTCCACCTCGCCCCTCGAGGGGCATTTCGTCCCGTCGCGATTCGGAAGTCGTGACATTGAACTAATCCTGCATTCCCTTGTCCGATAATGGCCACAGGAAACAAAATATGAAGAGAAGGAGTTCCCTCACCTAATCATACTAGAATGGAATCATCTTGCGCCAGCGAGGAGAGCTCTTATAAAGAGGACGCCAACCAAAATGATTAATCGATGTTAGCAAATGGAGAACATAAAGAGACGTCGGAGAAGGTAGAGGTGAGCAGAAGGGGTGTAGAGGTACAGAAAAGGGAATAAGAGGTGTAGAGGGGGGAGGGGAAAGGGGGGGGGGGCGCCTATAAATACACCAAGGGGAGAAGATGGGGAGTGAGACGGAACCGACGAGGACGGGAGGGAGGGAGAGTGTGATCGGGCTTTATGTAATTCTTATCTTAGGATATTAAAATTTTGTTATAATTATCATTGTTATTATTATTATTATCGTTATTAGTAATATCCTAGTGTTATTATTTCAACTATTGATATTTTTATTAATGTTCTTTATTGTCTTATATTTTTAGGCAAATTTAATGCATATGAATTGAAATGATTTCTGCGTGATCTGTACCCACGTTTTTAGTACACCAGAGTTGCGTCACTGCTATGCCCCGACCTGTGTAGGTCATGCACTCGACCTGCTGTTGTTTTATTTTGCAGTCATGGCCAGCCTTGGCCCAACCTGTAGTTTTCATAGAGCAGACATAGTGTCTTTTTTTTCTTCCCTCAAGAAACCGCATTTTACCCTTAAGGTGAATCTTGTGTAGGGAAGAAATGTATCCATCAGTAATTAAAGAATCCTCTTTCGAGATTCGACTACGAATGTAGATCTGTCTTGCACGAGTAACTTCCATATCGGTGCTAAAATCACAAGGAAGGGTCCTGTTGCAGAATCAAGACTTTTCATTAATTAATTCTTCGTGGACGAAAGAGAACACTAATTCATTCACCGTGAGACTCACGGATTCTCTCTTTCTCTCTCCCTCTCCCCCTCCCCTCTCTCTCTCTCTCTCTCTGTCTGTCTCCCTCTCCCCCCCTCTCTTTCTCTCTCCACTCTCTCTACTCTCTCCTCCCTCGCTCTCCCCTCTCTCTCCTCCCTCGCTGTCTCTCTTCCCTCTCTCTCCCTTCTCTCTCTCCCCTTTCTCTCGCTCCTCCCTCCCCCCTCTCACTCCCCTTTCTCTCTCGCTCCTCCCTCCCCCCCTCTCTCTCTCGCTCCTCCCTCCCCATCTCTCTCTCTCTCTCCTCCCTTCCTCCCTCCCTCCCTCCCTCCCTCTCTCTCCTCTCTCTCTCTCTCTCTCTCTCTCTCTCTCTCTCTCTCTCTCTCTCTCTCTCTCTCTCACACTCTATTATCTCTACCCCCCTCTCTCTCTATATATATATATGTATATAATCCTCCCTCTCTCTCCTCTCTCTCACTTTCTATCCCCTTTCTCTATGTTACTCTATCTCTGTCTGTTTTTTTTTTTTTTTTTTCTTGGGATACTTCGGTTTCCTTCTTTGCCTCGTCCGTACTTGTGGTGCCGTGTTTTCTGTTCCGAAGTTGAAGAAAGGAAGGACGCGGGAGAAACCGAGTGAAGACTTTGTTCCCATAAGGGGCACAACTAGTTAAGACTCCATTTTGCCCGGATAATTACAATTCCCCCCCTACCCCACTTTCTTTTATGCCACAGGTTTCCGGGCACCTGTGGGGTCTTATCCACAGCTGAATGAACTCGCCTGTTTATCAACCAACCAAAACAAAGACTGCCAATCGTCCCGGAAGCATTGTGGCGGGCCTGCCTGCATTCACACATTTCGTCATGGCTCAACGCCAGTGGGTGTTCTTCTCACTAATGGCCAAGTGGACCCCAACTTGGACAACTAATCACCTCTGCGAATCAAGACATTATACCAAGGGGATTAACCCATCTCGGTTGATTAACCCTGTCGTTATAGTCTGGCTAAAGGGAGGCGATTTGAATCTATACGATGGAATCTTTAGGGTGTCAATGACGTCATCCCAGGTCGTATGATGTCAGAGGAGATTCTAAAAGGTTCACCAGCACCATCAACCTCGAAGCTGGAGTCGCTGTGGTCCAGTGGTTAACGTGCTTGCTTCGCATCTTCAGCTGGCAGGAAGCTAAGGTGGTGGCACACCAGTCTTTTCTCGCTAGCATGCCACTAGGTTTTGCTTCTTGCTTTGCTAGCAAATTCTTCCGTATCCGTCACACAGGGAAGGTTTCTCTGTGGTGACTTTTGGCTAACAGCTAGCGGGAAAAAAAAAGGCTTCCCACAAAGTATTCTCACGCTTCCTTGTAGAAGTTTACCATGAATATAAGTATACCCTGAAGGAATTTGTAAAAGTATTTCAGTTGCTAATACAGATACGGAAGCTACAGAAACTGAAGTAGAGGAAAACGTTGTGGACTGTTTACAAAAAAAAAAAAAAAAAATGAACGCCACTCATATTGTTTTTAATGCATAAGTATATAATGACAAAGAATAAAATACGTATAAATATTAATATGCAGACTTTATTCTATTTATATTTTATATATCAACCGCAGGAATGGTAGCTCATTTGAGCATCCAAGTGAGCAGCAAAACTTGCTGCTGGTTTTTCCCAGCAAGTTATCCACTTTAACCCAGCAGCAAGAGTCAGTAGTACGTTACTTAGGATCGTAAAAATCAAAGCTAGTAGCAAAAGCATGTAACATACTACCGGGAAATACCTTGTGTGCTGCCACCTCCTAAGGATTAAGACAGTTGCCAACGCTGTAGTTGCCAGTGACCGCAAGACTGTTAACGGTATGCGGTCAAAAACCTCAAAAATCGGAACACCAGAATGTCTCCAAGAAATCTTAGCTGAGTTGTCGACCAAAAATGCGTGAAGGGTATACAGCGGCGTTGAGAACGAAATTCACCACAAGTGAAAACGGTCTTGAACCCGCAGGAAAACGATCCTGAGACTCTGGACGACTTCGGAGGCTCCATGTGGTGTTTGCCCTCGAACTAAAGAGCGACATCGCTCATCTGCATGTAACATCTTAGGTGCGGTGACCCTCTTATGACATTAGCTGCAGCGAGATGAATCCATGCCAACCCCTCCCCCCCCCACACACACGTAGGAAGGCACACCTACCCCCCTCCCCCTGGTTGAATTGATGTGAACACCGGCCGTGTCTCCAGGTTCACCAGAGGAAAGATCACGTGTGGCATACGTGACACTAACAACCGAAACTTGAAACATAGGTCATTGTGGAGATGTCATCCGCGGGCTACTGGGCAAAGGGAAAGCGTGAATAAAAAGTGAAGGTAGTAAACAAGCGAAAATGAAAAAAGGACTGTGAAGGTCGGTGGGGGGGGGGGAAGCAAGCCAGGAATTGAATATGTGATTACTAGAGAGAAGTGTTTGTGAAACCAACAGATTTGAACTGCGGTGGCCCCATCCTAACTTCCTACTTGTCTATCAGTATATAATATCTATTGTGTGTCTGTATGTATGTATATATATATACATATATATATATATATATATATATATATATATATATATATATACCATTATGATCAATAAGTAATGAGAAAATGTCAGGAGAGACACTATTTTCATAAGCTTACAAAACTTTGTCTCCTTCAAAGTAATTGCCTCTCGCATCTACACACTTCTGCATGCGTCTCTCCCAATCCTGGAAGACCTCCTCAAAGTCCTTTTTCGGTAGTCCCTTCAGGTAACTTTACGATGCCTCTTTCAGCTCCTCTGTTGACTGGAATCTGGTTACCCTGAGGCTGTCTTTCATGCTTGGGAACAGGAAGAAGTCGCAAGGGGTTTAGGTCAGGACTGTAGGGTAGGTGTTGTACCACTTTCATTCCCCTGGTGGCCATCCAGATGGTCACCAGCGTTGACTTGTGGCATGGGGCATCGTCCTGGTGGAACCACCACTGACCACTCCACTGCTGAGGCCTCTTCTTCCTCATCTTCTCCCTGAATCTTTTCAGAACAGTAAGGTAATATTCCTTATTGACGGTATAACCCTGAGGAACCCATTTAACGTGAATGAGCCTCTTGGAGTCAAAGAAAGGAATGACCATGACCTCTTGTGACCTCATCTTTGCCTTTTTGGGTCTGGGGGAGATCGCGTGCTTCCACTGAGCACTTTGACGTTTGCTTTCAGGGTCGTAGGTGAACACCCAACTCTCGTCGCAAGTCACTACCTTATTCAGGAAACCATCAGCCTCCATCATTTCGAGAATGTCAGTGCAACATTCCACACGAAACTGCCTCTGGTCGTCGGAGAGGATCTTTGGCACGAACTTGTCACAGACTTTGTGGAGCGTCAGATCTTTGGTCAGAACTGTCTCTACTGTGCCAATACTAATACCAACAGCTTCAGATATCATCCTGACAGATATTCGACGGTCTTGCATCACTAACCTCAATGTTTTCCTCCTTGCGTGCACTTTTCGGTGCTCCAGATCTGGGTTCATCCTCAACCTGTTCATTTCCTTCAGAAAATCTGTTAAACCACCGATAGAAACTTGCTTGGCTCATCTGTTCATCTCCATAGGCCTCATTAACATTCCATAAGCTTCTTGTTTGGTTTTCTTAAGTTTAACACTAAATTTGATGGCGTAACGTTGCTCCATGTTTCCCTGCATCCTGACAAGTGTTCACAGGTCGGCAAACCGAATCAGACTGGTTCCACCACATTCACCGCTGCACTCAGACCAACACATATAGAAAGTTGCCAGTTAGTCATTTTATAGAATATACGCATGTGTACTTCACCATGAAGTAGTATTTTCATCAAATCATCGCCTGACATTTTCTCATTACTTATTGAACATACCTCGTGTGTATATATATATATATATATATTCACATGTATGTATCATATATGCATATATCTGTATATTCACACATATATGTTGGACAACTTCTCGAACTTCTAGAGCAACGCACCTATCTACCTTTCATCTACCGGCTCTCACCACAGGACGTGTGCACATATGCACATGCATACGCCTGCACCACATCAGAGTAAGGTGTCACTCCATACCTCACGGGACCACAAGGGTAAAGCGCCGCGGTCAACTCTTGTTCACTATCGAGGTCATGACCTCGGGACGCACGCATGTGTCACCAACGGCCAACCAAGATATTGCCATTCAACAGTAAACATTCCTCAAGGTTATTATTCACCAGTCCAAATTCGGACACATATGTATAAATGTTACACAGCAATGTATCATACTCCTTGTTCTGTATATCAATTTAAACCCATTTCAATGTCTAGTCTTGATGGAAACAACAACTATGTAAATAATTCCCTTGTCGGCAACCTTGCCACGATTGATGTATATAGGGCAAATGCTCTCTTCGGAGAGCGGGATATAATAAACACAGAAAACGCACGGCCGTTTACCTCGCCTCCGAAAGCCGCTCCAAGAAGCCACTCTAGCTACCGCATTTCCATAAGTTGTTATAGCAAACCTAACAACATATATAATGTAATGTATATATGTGTGTGTGTGTGTGTGTATTTCTGTGCATATATATGTACATATATAATGTGTATATAATATATGTATATATAATGTGTACATATATGTGTGTATATATAATATATGTATATAATATATGTATATATAATGTGTACATATATGTGTGTATATATATATGTATATTTATATATATGTATATTTATATATGTACATATATATGTATATATTTATATATGTATATATATTATATATATATAATTGTGTGTGTGTTTGTGTAACACAAGAAACCCACAGTTGGAGAAAATAATCTTCGAATAAAAAAAGATTCCATATTTCGGCTACCAACTGTAGCCCTCTTCAGGAAAGTACACGAGACAGTGGACAATTGGGATTTAGCAGCTAAAGATACCGTGGTTTGACTTCTGTTTTATGACGATCCAACTTCAAACTCAAAAGGATGATGGTGATACTAATTAATGACGATGATGATAATGGTAATGTTGGTGATACTAATAAGAGAACTCCGAAACATGTATGCATGTTTATATGTACATACGTGTATGTTTAAATAATTGTGTGCATCTTTGCATAAACCTCACGTTCAGCACGAGCTAAATTTTGTTATTGTTTCCTGTATATAGATATGTATAGGTTTAATTTGTGTATATGTATGTATATAGGGGCATTCTCTATGAGATCGACAAAAAATTCAAATTAACACCTTTCTCTCTCCGATCCTGCTGAAATGTGGTTTGTAAGTAGTTTTAGGGCCCTTAACACATTTCTGAAATCTCAAGGTCAATCCGAACAACCGTTCAGGAGATATGGCTTCAGATATTTTGAGGTGATGTAAGAGGTCACAAACATCTAGCGATAAATAACTAGGGTGACAAAAGTCATAGTTATATAAATGTATAATATTTAGAATCAGAAAAGGACGAGAAATCCAAATATTAGAAATTTAGAACTAGGTTGAAAAAAAAATCACTACCAAAAATTTGATGTCAGGTTTGACCCTTGGGGTTTTTTTTTTTTTTTTTTTTTTTTTTTAAGAAACAATGAAAAATGAAGGCATAAGCTTTGGCTACTAGAATAAGTAAAAAAGATTGTTTATGGTAGTATTTTTCATATGATTAACACGAAAGTGAGCGCCATATTTATACATTGTCCGTCATCTGTACGAGTACAAAATTTTCACATAGATTATATGAAAAATACCATAAACCAACTTTGCTCTCCTCTGCTCTTATATATATGTGTGTGTATATATATATATATACACACGTGTTTGTGTGTGTGTGTCAACAGTAGTGACAACAACAAGCACATCAACTATAACAAAGGACAACAAAATAAGCACAAAAAAAGACAGAAAAATTAGCAAACAACAGGCGCAACAACAACAAACGAAACAACAACAACCGCTACTATGACCACCAGTAGTACAACTTCTACTTACTACTATTACTCCTACTACGACAACGACGACGACGTCAAGCACCACTACACCCACCAGCGCCACACGACAGCGACCATCTCGGCTGCCGATTTCCCCAGGATCCGTGCGAGCTAGGCTGGACCAGACCACCAGGAGGTTTGGGCAGAGGCATTTTCGACTTCGCGAAGGGCGCGTCTTTCCTCCGGCGAACCGACGCCGTAGAGCAAGGAGTCCTGTGAAGACTCCGTCGTCGCTGAAGACGACACAGGAGAAGAAG
The DNA here is from genome assembly GCF_046742065.1 of Oratosquilla oratoria. Classification (NCBI taxonomy): domain Eukaryota; kingdom Metazoa; phylum Arthropoda; class Malacostraca; order Stomatopoda; family Squillidae; genus Oratosquilla; species Oratosquilla oratoria. The sequence goes on from NC_134778.1 coordinate 83,087,993, forward strand.
AAGTCGGAAGCGTCCTTCGATGGGCGGGGGCGCTTCCAGCCGAGGCCGCGGTTCGGGACTGGGCATCCCCCCGCCTAAGTCCTCGAGGACTTCTCTCTTACTCCTCCGACGGACGCCAGACATGCCTCCGTCTTCGACGTAAACGGAGGGATCACTCCAGGATTCGGCCGCTAAGAAATGGGATTCAAAAAAGTGCTAATTCGGGCTCAGACACTGATGAATGGACTTATCTTCTACGATACGGGCTTCGAAAATGGGCTAATTCGGGCTCAAATACGGAAACTGGCTTGTACTCCACGAAATGGGCTAAATCGGGCTAAAATTTTGGGCCGCTAAGAAATGGAATTAAAAAAAGGGCTATTTCAGGCTCAGACACTGATGATTGGGCATATCTTTTACGATACGGGCCTCGAAAATGGTCTAATTCGGGCTCAAATTCGGGTACTCTGGCTTGTACTCCACGAAATGGGCTAAGTAATTGCTAAATCGGGCTAAAATTTTGGGCCTCTAAGAAATGGAATTCTAAAAAGGGCTAATTCAGGCTCAGACATTGATGATTGGGCTTATCTACGATACGGGCTTCAAAACTGGTCTAATTCGGGCGCAAATACGGATACTCAGGCTTGTACTCAACGAAATGGGCTAAGTAATTGGGCTCATTCAAGCTCGAAAACGGATACTTGGGCTTTTACTCCGTGAAAAGGGCTTTTTCTTCAGAAGATGGGCTTTTGTTCCGCAAAATGATCTCTGGACTGAGGGCTATCCAGAGAGCCCATGGAGCTGGTCGATGCCAAGGCATCCCCTCAGCTGAATAAAATCGTCTGGCGCGAGCCAACTGTGACGAGGGCCGAGCGAGTCAGCGGCCTTCATGTGCTGAATCAAATCGCCGTCAGCCAGAGAAGTCGTCCTAGGCAAAGGTGACGGCTTCGGCCGCAGTTACTCAGCGCCTACTGGCGTAGAGTCCTCACCTTCACGCATTGTCGATAGCTTACAATACTGGACGATGCTCACATAAGTGAGCGCCATATTTATATGTTGTCCGTCAACTGTACATATTTTTCACACTTATGCGTTAATTATATAAAATATAATAGTATAATTTTTTTTTATTTATTCTAATAGCCAAAGCTTATGCCTTAATTTTTTTCAATTATATATATACATATATATATATATATATATTTGTATATATATATATATATTTTCCAATTTTGATAACCCAAAGCTCAAATTTTGACCTAATACTTTTTGGTAAAGTGGGATATTTTTCAACCTAGTTCTAAAAATCTGATATTTGGATTCCTTGTCCTTTTCTGATTCTAAATATATATAAATTTATATAACTATAAATATGTATAGTATACTGTATGTGTGTATATATATAACTGAAGGCGGATGAATACGAGGAGTAATGTAAGAATTTTACTGCCTTAACGTTTCGACCCTTAGGGTCTTGATCACAAAGCTTAACAATAAAGTACAACATGGACATCTTATACACAGGCATGTCATCTCACAGGATGCCTAGAAAAGGTCGTCGTGCTCGGAACATTTGTCCGTTTGTTTTCATCAACTACCAATAAACTTGTAGGTCTTGCCAAGCATATAAAACCATCTCTATGGTTGATGTTATTATAAGCATTAATATAGGCTGCTTCTATTGTTTTTCTTAACTTCTTCGTTGAACCTTTATTTATTATAATTGTATTGCCCCAGTCCGGAAGGTGGTGATGTGTATCTATGTGTCTTACTACCCATGGCTAAGCCAGAATGTTGTCTATATTCAACATCATGGGAAGTAAAAGCACCAAAGCCTTCACAAAGAGAAATTAAATTATGGATGTAGATGATAGGTGGTACTGGACATGGAAGTTCCTAGTGTAGGTCTTATGGTCTCTTGGAGTCTTTCATTCTTATGTTCTTATATATATATATATTTATTTATTGTTCTGGCTAATCACAGGCAATACTTATTCAAATGAGAATCTGGTCTCCGATTAAAACAAGGTCTTGAATGATCGAGACCCAATTCTGTGCCAAGAGCCCCCTCCTTCTCACCAGAAGAAAGTCGCCCCGCGTTAGCCAGATTTATAAATGAATAAGTAAACAAATAAATAAAAGAAAAAAAATCCACTGACAAGTTGTAATTACTGTACCTAAAGTCCAGGACTCCGCCTTTCAGATGAATGGAATGACCCGGAGGATGAGGGTTGGGGTGGTGAGGAAGAGAAGGCAATAAAAACATAAGAATGGAGGAGACTGCAAGAAACCATAAGGCCTCCACTACACAGTTCCATGTCCATTATCGTCTATTATCCCCATCCATATTGTTGTCTAACTTTCTCTTAAAACAACCACGAGTTTCAACGCTCACGACATGGTTACTAAGTCTATTCCATTCGTTAACCACTCTGTCGGTAAATCAGAGTGTGTGGAGGGGGGGGTTGTCATGACACCGACAACAAGAGCGTGTGTATGGATGTTGGGCGAACCACACGTGACCCAGGGAGCGACGACCCCCATCTCTTCTTCTTCCGGAGGGCACCTCGTGTCCGCGTTGGTCACGCACGCGCTCATCTCCACCATTGTCAGAGGTTTTTAATTCAACTTGGCATAAGTCATCCTCACTACTGTCGTTTGCTGTTTATGTACAAGTCTTAGATTTTATTTTATTTTGTTTTATCTATTTTGTTAATCGATTTATTTTGTTAATTGATTTATTTATTGCCTGAATATTTGCATTTCACTAAGGTTGTACCTCCAACGGCTGAAATATTTTGTCGACTCCTTCACGCTCAGATAAACCAGTATCCTCTTGGGAGTTTGAAGGTCGTATGTTCGAATCCTCCCCAAGTTAGCCTCTTTCGTTCAGGGCGACACTTTTGATTTCATCTTAGTTGCCGTCAGACGATTTTTTTCCCGCGGCATCTCTTTCGTAACGAAGGGCTTTCGGAAATGTTTGTCATCACTCCTGAAAGAACAAACTGTCAACTCTTCTCAAGTAAATAGAAATCGTCAACTTTTTCCAATACACGCATATCTGCGTGAGCTTAAGGTAGATGAGTTCGTTGACCCTGGGCCAATTCAAGGTCAATAGACGAATTGACCGTGGGGCAGTTCCTACTACAGTTCGCTCAGCTGTCTCGTCAAGGTTGATTGGCCACAACCTCGCGGTAGCCGGCTACCGTCCTTCGTCTTTTCCGTAAATCTCCCTGGGAAGAGGTTTTTGGTTGCAATGTGAGTTTGGGGTTCTTTATGGAAAAGGGTGTTAACCCATTCAACTCCGATGACAAGATGTCTTGTCATTTGGTCAAATAAAACAAAAAATCATAAAACACCAAAATGTTTGATCAAACACCAGAAAAATATGACGTCAATCCTCGCTTCGCTCGCAGCGAAGCGAGGACTGACGTCATATTTTTCTGGTGTTTGATCAAACATTTTGGTGTTTTATGATTTTTTGTTTTATTTGACCAAATGACAAGACATCTTGTCATCGGAGTTGAATGGGTTAATGGTAGATCATGCCCACAGGAGGCATTTCGGTCCACAACGAACTCGGGTACAGAAACAAACACACAAACACGTTGATTAAATATAGCAACATCTTGCTGTGTAACACTGAATCTTAAAACTCCTAACTGGACTACATGTAACTACCTCTGCGGGAAATCTGTTCCACTCAACGACAACGCAGTTGGCAAGATTGTTTCTTTCGAGTTTTAGATTAAGTGCAAGTCCTAGCAGCAGATTGCACTCTCTTCATGTTTAGTCGTTATTTAGTGTGAAAATGTTCATGGGTCCGATTTTTTTTTTTTTCTATTTCTCGTTAAATACCTCTCCGATTTATTTATTCATTTATCATCATCATCACCATCATGAGCATCATCTTTATCATTTATTATTAAGATGTATGTATTCAGCGAAGATGTGGAATCTAAGAGTTACTAAACGTGTTTGAGATGGAGTGTCAAAGAAGTAAATTAGAGGCTACGCGGAGATGGTTCGGACATATGGAAAGAATGAGTGGGGAAAGACTAGCAGAAATGGGTGGGATGAAATTAAGGGAAGACCAAGAATGAGATGGACGGACTGGGTGAACGGGGTATTGAATGCAAGGGGAATGTTCGTCGAGCAAGGAAGCGAGTGAGGTTGCAAAAGATGGAGTGAATTGAGACCTGCTGTAATTGGATAACGCAGCCCCAGGGATGTTGTTCTTTTGGCGTAAATCAGCTGCAAGTGTCTGATACTGCTGTGGAAGCGCTGTGTCACGCTGCATTGCCTTCAGTTCGAGTAATGTGGCGGGGACAGGGATGACCTTCGTCCACAAGGTGCTAAGGTGGTAGGGACAACGATAGGGTGAAGGATGGGTGAATGCTTTGACTCAGCTATCCCCTTCTAAAGAGGAAAAGGAATTTTGCCCTATATATATATTATATATATATATACGGGTACAATAATTTAGACTATTTTCATGTGGTTTGTATTTGTTAGTAGCCCGTCATTTATCCTATTCCATTCTACTTTCTAATTGAATTTGGGAGAACATTCGGAAGCAGCGAGTTCCAAATGTGGGCTAATTATATATATACATATACATATCGGTAGGTAGTTGCATTCCATGCTTCATTGGTAATACCAGAGCTACTATGCTAGAGAACATTATCTTGCCGAAGGGTAAGGAAGATATTTAAGAAGAAGAGTAGAGGGAAGGGATAGTGGATGTTGAACGTTATCAAACTTCTTTAAATGGAAATTAGTCTCCATTTATAAAAGAATTATACGTGACTCTGGTCCATAGGGCTGTCATTAGAGATTAGTTGAGACTCCATATCGGTGGTGGTGGCAAGATCCTTCTTGCTCCCCACTTTGAAAAAAAAAAAAAAAAAAGTGTTATTTTTGCCATTATTGATAAAATTCAAAGCCACATTTCATATCGTTGTGTCGCTTTATTTCTTTATTTGTATATTTTGAATATCTACTATTTGAGTAATCTAAGCTACGCAGCCTAAGATCATCATCAACTTTGGAGAAGAGTAGATTTCAGTCCACGATCTGTCGTTGGTTAACACGAACAAAAGGGGCCCAAGTACTAAGCGATGAGAAATTACTTATAACATCTCCAGTTGTGGTTTTTGCCATTTAGAACAATGTTGTAGGTCACCTCTTATTCCTTGCGAAGTGAATTTAGTATTCATGTGTGAATTAGTATCCAAAACTTTTTCGAAGTCCAGGTATACTGAGTCGACATTGTTTCTTCTGTCGTAGTTTGAGACGACTATGTCGTAAAATTCGGGTATATTAGTTCCTCAATAACTTGTACGTTTTTTTTTTTCTTATGGTTGACAGTAGTTATGTTTGTTTCTCACTTTATGGTAATTTTCAGCTACTTGGTATAACCCCAGTCCTTTTTTTTTTTTTTTTTTTTTAGGAAATGATTTCTAATGAAATACCAATATCGATTTTCTTTTACAAGTTCTTGGCTCCAACTTGTCACCCTCTAAGTCGTGGTGTTTTATTAACTTTTTTGCCTCATGTATACAATCTTCTAGTGTTTTCACAGGTCTTATTTGCGTGTGTCCATATAGTAACATGTCGGGACATCTGGCAAGAGAATAAAAGTCACTGTTGTATTGTGACGTCATGTTCAGTTGCTCACGTGCCACGGTCGGATGTACTCGTAGACCAGGGATTTTCAACTTTTTCTTCCATCATTAACCCCTTCGGCTTGATGTATTTCTCAATTTACTCCCCACACCTCCATACAAAAAATTCATAGCCATCAGAAAGGGACAAAAAAAAAAAAAAGGATTGACTGACACACGTACACACTTAGCATTGTCTCTCTCATACATACAATTTACAAAATTAAATTTAATTGAATTATTCAACTATCAGGTACATCAATTATTTACCCCTTGCCATGTGATTTTTTACTCCCAATGGAATTTAACCCTGGTTGAGAATTACTGTCATAGACGATGGTCGGGCGCGCTTGAAATGACGGTGTCTTTATTTGGCTTTCTTTCCCAGCTCGTTACGCAAAGCGTGCTCGCTGTCCTCAATACTTGTACAGTTTGGTATCGTTCTGGGAAGGAACAAGGTAAAGTTTTTAATTTGTTTCCAAAAAGGACACCAAAGGCAGAAGAGGCTGAACTTTTGCAAAGACCATTCTTGCAAAATGCAGTTAACAATATCCAGTTCTGTAACAAAGACTGAATGTATTTTTATATTACTGCCACATCCTTGCATGTACCCATTACCTATCTTAAACTAACTCTTCATGAACCATTCATGAAACTAACTTTCCTGTGAAATATCAAAATCTCACAAAAATATATATATTTTTTTAATCTTTCGCCGGTAAAATTATTAGACATTGTTGGTAAGGAGCCTACGCCAGGAGGCGCGTAGGTGCGGCCAAAGCTGTCACCTTTGCCCAGTGCTCTTCAGGGACTGCTGGGAATCGGAGAGGATTACGGGATTCCAACCCATAACAAAGAGGATGCGAGACCAAGTTACCTGTATAGGTTTATGTCATTGACATTTTCATGTGGCCTCGTTGTGAGCCGCAAAGTCTATTCTCAGAATGATTTATCTTTGGAATTCTTAAAACGAAGAAAACCAGAGGACTGCACAGTCAATAAGTAAAAAGTTTTGCAGACGAACTTGAGAGTTGCTCCCATCAGTCCGGTGACACCCTCCCCCTCCCCCCCAACTCTCACCGCGTCTGTCCTTCCCAAGGTAAATAGAAACCTATGGTAGTAGCCAAAACAAAATCAGTAAATTATTATTATTTTATTTACTCACGTTACCGCACCTATTGCCCTGTTTTTTTTTTTTTTTTTTTTTTTTTTTTTGGCTTGGAGAGCATCAATCTGCTTTTACCGCCGACTGATAAAACTCTGTTAATCGCATATGATAGTACCTTTGCTTGTGATCCACTGTCAAAGAAAGTGACAAAGTATGATTTATGTCTTTGTGATCAACAATTAAGTAACCCGATTTGTTGGCGACGGTAAACGGGGATAAAGTTTGTCGGCGGTAAATATGTGATGAAAGATCAGGAATGTCGGTGTTAATTACATCATCATCGATGGTGTACGAAGTTTGTCGGCGATGATGATGATGAAAAGATCAGGAATGTCAGTGATTAAGAGATTTATTGTTAATCGTCGGTTGTCGGCGGTAAAAGGCCGCAACCATTCGAGAAGCTACTGTGAGCTGGGTGCCGGGTCTCGAAGATCTACCAAACAATTTGCGACGTCACGTCGGTCGCTCAAGCAAGCGGTATCCTTGGCGACGCGAAAGAAAGGGAAGATGTGTTGCCGGTGCCTTTATGTAACAAGCAGAGTTTTGGCAGCAGTGAAACCCATGTGCTCGTAGTGAGTGACCTCTCCTCTTCGACACCTCTCCCCACAACACACACACACACAGCACACAAACGCATTTTTCGCAAGTTTATACATTGCGTGGAGCAGGCACGTGGCAAGAACACGCGATACTGCCCGTGTGCGGGTGGCTGCCGTGGGGTACGTTTGTTTTCAAGATGTTGTGCACCTGAAGTTAAAAATCCCGAACCAAGAGCAACCGCCTTATCGCCAAATTTGCTAATAATGTAAATCTACTGCAGTGATCTGCACAAGGAAGTACCTTAGCGTTTGAAGTGAATATTAGAATGTATCAGATGGTGAACAACAAAGGTTGTTTACCGATTAGCTTTACATAAGACTTCACCTTAACTACATATCGGCTGTCCTTAAGATTTATGCTCAAAAATCATAATAAACGTTTATTTTAGTACGAAGGTTCGACTTATGAAAAATGTTTATTAAGAAGTAATACGAAAAAAAATGTAAGTATACGACGTACCCTCTATTTTGACCTGAAAATTTGGTTGTGACTGGCTAGAAGACGATCCTAAAACAAGGGAATCCAGTCTTCCATACCAACCCCCTTTCCAACTTCAATCTTGGGTGTTTATATTCTGCCCACCCACAAGGCCCTCAGTATCATATGTATTTTTTTTTTAATTATCCTAATTTCACAATTTCTATACGTTTTGATTTTCAAGTTCGTTTTTACTAGCATCTCTTCAGCATATATTTTAAAAATGTTTCTTAAATGTATAATCCTAATTCGGTGGTATGTTTTATTTCCAACTACGTTTCACAGATTTAAAACATTTTGGTTATTTCCTAAACCATTTGTCCTTCATTAAGATACTTTTTACAGCCTTATTATCATCCTTGCATTCACACACACACACACACACACACACACACACACACACACACACACACACACACACACACACACACACATACACAGCAGTCGGTGAGTATCTTGATGGCGCAGTTGGTAGAGTTCCCAGCCGCCACTACGGCGGTCCGGGTTCGAATCCCGCCCAGGGCTGAAATAATTTAAGTATCGCTGCGTTGCGAGTCGTTACTCCAACTCTCGTGGGCAGGGAGTTGGGTGTGTGTGTGCATGTAAAGGTTACAGCATTACCCATAGATCGATTATATATATAAGGTCTGAACTCTCTTCTGGGAGATCCGAGACCATGGTGAATCACACACACACACACACACACACACACACACACACACACACACACACACACACACACACACACACACACACACACACACACACACACACATATATATATATATATATATATACATATATATACACATACATACATACAGGGTGGTCCAAAAGTAGATGAACAGTATGAGGAATAGGCTTGTGTTTCGGTTGTGTTATTACAATGGTGTTCATTATAACTATGGTATATTATTTAAAAATTCGCGAGCCTCTATTATCCGAATCCTGAATTCTATTTGATTGAAAGCTTATCGTCCATGGCTAATTCATGGCTTATTTTAGGATGATCCAGACAAGCGGCTGCAATTTAATGAAATGATGCCGAACGAATTTGAAGAAAATCCAATAATATTAACATTGTGTGGAGTGATGAAATATCTTTCAAAATTTCTGGTCACGTTAACAGACATAATTTTATTTACTGGTATAGTGAGAACGTGAATTTTAACATTAGAGCAACAACTAAACCAACCTGGTGTCAATGTTTGGGGTGGTATTTCAAGTTCTGTTGTTTCAGGACCAATATTTTTTTTTTTTATGGAACGGTCGGAGGAGATAAGTATCTCGAAATTCTAATGAATAAAGTTATTCCACAGTTACAACAACAGCCTAGCTCACATGACCTTTTTTTTTTCGAACAATATGGGGCCCCTCCACATTATTCAAGAGTAGTCCGTGAGTATTTTGATGTAACATTTTTTTGAGAAATGGATTGACCGAAGAGCTCCAACTGATTGACCAGCGCGGTCACTTGAATTGACCCCAATGGATATCTTCTTTTGGGGAGTACTCCTCAAAAAGTGTCGGTTATTTGAAAACTTATAGAAGATATGCATTTCAAAAGAGTAATACCCTAAAGAGACTTGTGCAAATATGTTTGTCGACGCCTGAGAGACTTCAAAGATTTGTAAATTGTAATGGAGAACAGTTTGCCCACCTGCGTTGATAAGATTTAAGGGTTTTTTATATTGTTGTACTCAATAAAATTGACAATGTAATAATTGTATCAGTAATCTCAAAATAAAATTATAATTTACTGTCTACCTACTTTTGGACCACCCTGTGTGTGTGTGTGTGTGTGTATGTATATATATATATAATATATGTATATATATGTATTATATATGTATATATATTATATATATATATATATTATATATATATATATATATGTGTGTATATATGTATTATATATGTATATATATATATGTATATATATATATGTATTATATATGTGTATATATATATATATAATATATGTATGTATATATGTATATATATGTATATATAGTATTATATATGTGTATATATATATATATATATATATGTGTGTGTGTGTGTGTGTGTATATATTTACGACGCAATTTTCAAACTCGTGTATCTTTATTTTTTCCGGCCATCAATCCAGCCATCAAGTATTTCCACTTCATTAATTATCATTTACGTGGTTCTCTTCACACTTTTTTCTAATAACACCTTTTCTGTTCTGCTTTCAGCTTGTTTGCAAGAGACGACGGTTTCCCTGAATTCCATTTTTTTCCTCTTCTATTCAATTTATCATTTATTATATGTGCAAGGGTAACAGCCTTAGAACCTAATTTAGAATTTGGATTTTGCTACCATTCGTTGTCCTTGGAAAAAAAGAGCTCCATCGATTCTTGTTACTAAGGTCTGTCTGTTCAAGTTGACTGGGGTTCGTAAAGCTTCCCATTACAGCATATTTGTTGCATTTTTATAAAACGTTATCACTATCTGCCATGCCCTTACATTTATGTGGTATTTCAGAACATTTCTCCTTGCAATGGCGCCATTTATTAAAGAATTACGTCATACCATTTCTTACTAAGCACACTTTGGATTAACCAGCACATTACTCCGTATTAGTTGTCACTTTCTTCTTTACTACAGCCATTTTTTTCTCTGTTTAATTTTTCATCATGGAAACTAAGTTTCAGCGTTTCTACTAAAGGTTTTCGAAACGTAGGTTTGAGTTTAAGTTTTTATGCTCTCTTCGTTACTCGGTGTGTTATTTTTCTCCTCTGTGGGAGAGAAGGGTCATGGCTCCTGTGAATCCCTCTTTTTTTTTTTTTTTCTTGTTGATATCCTATCTTAACAACTGGATGTTCTCCTTGCATTTCTTAATATTTATTATCGACGATTCTCAAGCGAGATCTAAAGTCAATCTTGATAATTCGGTCCCCGTTTTTAAAGACACAAAACAGTATGATGAGTATAAGCAGAACGTTCTAGACACGTCCACGCCTCGTTCCACCCACGTCTGTTGCGATGTCAGGAGAGCATAAAACACCGAGTAATGAGATTGTTACGTACAC
>NC_134778.1:83103938-83131438 GCF_046742065.1 Oratosquilla oratoria
TCTCCAGCCCCTGACCCACTACCCTTGCATTCACCTCTCGCACCACCCCATCCATGTAAAGATTTAACAGCCAGGGCGACATAACACACCCCTGACGAAGTCCCACCTTTACCTCAAACCATTCACTCCCATTTCTAATCCTAACGCAAGCTCCACAAGGGAAGGATGAAGTGAAAGCAGCTGTTAAGATGATGAGAGCAGGTAAGGCACCTGGGTTGGATGGATGCCATGCAGAATGTCTGAAGAAAGGAGGTACAGTTATGGTGGACTGGCTGGTGAGGTTATTTAATGTTTGTTTAAGAGAGGGTAGAGTGCCAGAAGACTGGAGGAGTGCCTGTATAGTTCCGCTTTACAAAGGAAAGGGGGACAAGTGTGAGTGTAGTAGTTACAGAGGGATCAGCTTGTTGAGTGTAGTTGGGAAGGCTTATGGGAGGGTCTTGATTGAGAGGATTAGGAGAGGAACAGAGGGAGTAATTGGTGAGGAACAGTGTGGTTTTAGGACAGGTAGGGGATGTGTAGATCAGATTTTTGTGGTAAGACAGATATGTGAGAAAGCTATAGGAAAGGGTAAGGATGTTTTTTGGGCTTTTATGGATCTGGAAAAGGCTTACAACAGGGTAGACAGGAAGGCACTGTGGGAGGTACTGCAGATATATGGGATAGGAGGAAAGCTGTTAAGAGCATATATATATAAATATACATACATACATATGTATATAATATATATATTATATATATGTATGTATGTATATATAATATATATATATATATATATATATACACACATGTAGTGGTATGTCACTACGTTAAGTGAAGATACTCGTCAGTGAGAGAATGGATAGGATTAAGTAAACTCCAATTCTCTCGGGAATTGTTTATTGGAATTAAAATGCGTGGCATATGCGATTTCAACCGATGTCTTGGCTGTGGTACATAATTCTTTATGCAAGAAGGGCACAATACATATATAGGAGCACCGCAAATAATTTTGTTTATAAATTACAATGCTGACAGTGGCGATTCTATGGGGGGGGGGGGCCATGCGGGTCCAGTTTTTCAGGTTGGCCCCCCTCCCTTGTTTTTTTTTTTTTTGCAAAAAAATGAGATTGAAATCACTTATGGATCCGTATTTGGTTCTGTTCCGTTATGAAGCTAGGATTATTTAGTCTTTTTGATGTGACTTTCTTTTCTTGCACACGTTCCATCTTTACCCAGGTGACTTCGTCATTAATTCATTTGTCCACACTTCTGTTTGGAAAACTATATGTCTTACAATCTTCCCTACACCCCTATCTTTCTTAAATTTATTAGTGTCAGTCGACTATGCGTCTTCTTAACCTGCCTTCATATCTCTATATATGTAATGAGTTTTGTATGTATGTATATATATATATATATATATATATAAAATATATATATATATATATATACATATATATATATATATATATATTCCTGAACTACCCCGCCCGTGAAGGTTCATTATGCTTGCAACTAACCTCCTATGCCCCCTCCCTCACATCTATGTTGGCCCTGAACTGGCCCTCCCACTTTCATAGTCCTACAATAGCCACTGAATGCTGACGTTACAGAATACTGCTACTAACATTTATAGATATTTACATATAGATATTTGGCACAGAAAAATATTATTAAAGATACATTTCCATAATACTGGTTTGAACGGGGTGACAATTATTAATACAGAAATTAATTATGGTGCACAAATGTTATAGAAAACGAATTCTTCAAGGCGTGATCTTGCTATATATTTATATATATATATATACATATGCACACATATATATGCAAAAAGATCACAAAAACTACGTGATCCAATAAATTGCTTATAATCACAAAGGAAACCGAAAAAGAAATTAGAATTCCCAAGCTCTTTCGTGATATTTCACATCTTCAGGGGAGTACGAAAGAAAAAAGTTACACATAGGTATATAAGAGGTATGAAAATAAAATGGGAAAGATACAGACAATACACATTGAGAAAATGTAACAAATATTAAAATACATAAAATCAAATTATTTTTTTAAAGATGTAATGTGATTACAAATTTTGTCAATGATAAAATGATCTAATTTAAAAATACCATTGCTAATATTAATGTTGGATCCTTCAGATTTTTTATCATACAACTTTCAATAATGTTCCTATTGGCAAATGAATCACAAGACATAATAGATGAAGCATTAGACAAATCAATCTGCAAGGGAACTTATATATGCAGTCACTTGAGACACAAGGTGAATTTTTAATAATTAACTTCTTAAAAGTATATGGATTATTAAATACAACTTTAGAAGTTAATTACTAAAAATTCACCTAGTGTGTCAAGTCACGTGGTTGCATATACAACATCCGTTGCAGAGATTGTAAAAAGTATTACTTGACTACATTTTTCAACCCGACGCCAAGCTATTCTATTCAGCTGAAAATATTAAAGATGATCCAGATTGAATAAAATATCCAGAGTAGATAGACAGTTGAAATGCAGTAAAGGACAATTGTCACCTATCAAAAATTTCGGCCGTGACGTCATGTCGTTCAGGCGAGTCGTTTCGACCGCCACAGGCTCCCCCCATCCCACCCTCTCTATCTCTTTTTAAGTCCTGATCCAGTTTTTGTCATATCCAAGTTGAGTTGCGTTTTTGCGACGCGTACGGTTTTTTTTTTTTTTTTTTTTTTTATGGGAGGTAACTTGGGAAACCCCCATCCCGCCCCACCAAAGTCCCATAGACTTACATTTTCTTCTTGCTATTTCATTCCGTCGATATTTCTTTTTAATACTCCAGAATTATGAATATGGTTTCAAATGTTGGGGCTTAGGGAATGGTTGTGTGTGAAGGGTATTTTGACGCAGCCCGAAGGGATTTCTCCATGTCTTCTCTTTTTCTGCACGAGGGGACGGAGAGGAAGGTGGGTCGCCGATTAAATGAAGCGGCCCTCCTTTGGATGTGCTGTGCCTTGCTGCATTGCTTCTGACCCAGGGCACTGGGCGAGATGCAAGGATGACCCGTCATCCAGGAGGATCCAAGAAAAGACGGGGCGAGTGGTGATGAATTGGAGTGGAATGGGTGGGAGTGGAATTATCCCATTTGACTTTGCTTATCTCCCTTATAAGAGGGAAAAAGCCCTTGGTATATGTAACATTATTATCATTGTTATTGTTGTTGTTATTATTGTTGGTATTATTATTGTTTATTATTAATATTATTATTATTATTATTATTATTATTATCATCGTCATTTTTGTTATCATTATTGTTATTATTACTGTTATTCTTATTATTATTATTATCATTATCATGATTATCATCATTATTCCTATTATTATTATTATTATTATTATTGTTATTACTATTATTATTATCACTATCATTATTATTGATAGTAATAATAATATTATTATTATTATCTATTTAATCATTATTTTAGTCATTGCCCACAAAGCGAGGTGGCTACTAAGGTTCCACAAAGCTGATTGAAATATTTTATTAGCCAGAACGAGATACTTTATAGTAGTAAGTATATTCAAACAACAGGAACTGTATGATCGAGATGTCTGTATGGTCCTCCATTGGGCAGAGGTCCAAAATTCCTCCTGGTGGCACATTTGTCCTTTAAAGTACTACAAGGCTCAGGTGGGAAAAATGACGAAAAACTGAGGGGAAAACTGTCAGAGAAATTTGAGAATCACAGACTGAGGAGGGGTCATTCTGCCAGCTTTAAAATAAACAGGGTGTAGACGTGTGTGTGTGTGTGTGTTTATATTGACTCGTGAGCACGCTCTTCCTACGGGTCTCACTTTCTTGAAATAATTTTAAACTGAGGTGTTACGATATCGTAGGAGGAGCGTGTACTGACCACGTGCCCCGACCACTATCTCTCGGGGAAGACTACCACATAGCAACACCGCTCGCGGGTCTTCACATGGGCTGGCAGAGGAGGAGGAGGAGGAGGTTGCAGTTTTAGAAGCAAAGGGCAAAACATGTTGCGGTGGGCCATCTGTGTCCCCAACCACGTCCCGCGCGGGAGAATCACGCCAACTGACTAAAATGGAAATAAAGAAAACGGGAGTGTCTCCAGGTCTGTGGAGATTTCCATAGGCCCAAGAGTCTGTAGATAGTATATAAAAAACTACGTTTGTATCAGTGAAAGGTTTAAAAGATAGAATTTGCTGATGATGCAAAAATGCGTGGAATGGCAAATGATCACCTATACTAAGTAGATATGCAAAAACATTTAGATAAAGTACAGCAATGCTCTGAAAAGTGGCTAATGAAATTTAACACAAGTAAATGTAAGGCTATGCACATAGGTAAAAATAACAATAAGTACGATTACATGTTATCTGGAAATTCGTTAACAAAAGTGGATAGTGAAAAGGATCTTGGCGTAATCATCAGCAATTATCTCAAATCTTCTAAGCAGAGAAAACAAGTAATAAGATTCTAGGACTGATTGCGCGATCTTTTTTATTTTTATTTTAAAAGCCCATCTGTCATTAACAAGCTATATAAATCGTTAGTTCGTCCACATTTGGAATATGCTGTTTCCATATGGTCACTGAATCTCATTAAAGACATTGACAGATTGGAAAAAGTACAGCGGCGAGCCACAAAACTGATTCCAAGTACCAGAAATAAATCATACGAAAATCGACTAAAACATATGAATCTATTTTCCCTAAAAAGGCGTAGACTCAGGGGGGATTTGGTACAGGTATTTAAGTTCTAAAGGGAATGACGACATCAAAAGTGAGAAAAAATTCACAGTGAATGCGAATCAAACAAGAAATAATGGTCTCAAACTGTCAGGAAGTAGATTTAATTTGGAAGTGGGTAGAAACAACTTCACCAACCGTGTAGTAAATGAATGGAATAAACTGTCTACAGAGGCAGTGCAGTGTTGTACAGTTCGAAGTTTTAAGATTTATTTAGAAATTACCTAAGCAATATGCTGTAATGCCTGCCATTTATTTATTCATTACTATTTACTTATTATTATTCATGTTTACTTTTTATTATTTGTCTATTAATTATAATTAATATTAATTATAATAGATAATTATTATAAATATTATATGTTTGTTTATTATTTATCATTGTTTATTTTATTTATCTATTTATTTATTTCATTTTTATTATTACTTATTCATTCAGATGTGTCACGTAAGGAATTTAGGTTTGGTCTTTGGGGAAACCATTTAAGAAATCTTTCTAAACCCCCTCGCCGTGGCCAGGATTCGAACCCGAGCACCTGAGGTTACATGCGTCTACAGCCATGCAAGCTGCCATTTCTGCTACAGCGGGTCCAACCTCGACTGAATGAAATCCCCCGGCCAGTTGACCCTTCCATAATGAGTCCGTATGCGGCCCCGTTCCACTATTGAACTTTTATTCTGACTAACGTCGGGAGATTTTATTCAGCTCAAGAAGGAACTTTTGAGTGCATGCGAGTTAAGACCACCTCGTTGAAAAGTTCTTGGGGCATTTTGATCACCCTAAATTGAAGAGCTACTTATATCAGGATGTGCTCAATTGAGAACATTCTTCCTCGTTACCTGTGCCCTGTTTGTTCGGACTGCCAGGGTGGGTAAGAGTCATCGGGAGTCGTTGCATTTGAACCTAGGTCCACGTGGTGTGACGTGAGGGCGAAAGCAATACCTAGATTAGTGATTTTCTACATACTTGTGCGATCTTGATTTTGAACAGACCATCACCCCGATCCCAGTTTTTTTTTTTTTTTTTTTTTTTTTTTTTTTTTTCTTTCTCTCTTTAGAATTCATCCTTATAAGAGACCCACGGGCCCCAGGTATCCGGCCACAGCCAAAGGTCACTCGATGAAGAGTGACTTAGGGTGTAGGACAGAAGAGTATAAGATATTCTGTACTTTATGTGTGTTGGTTGCGGCAAATGGTTTCTGTTGCTAGACTAATTCTCTGTAATTGTATTGTATTGTAATTCTAATTCTACTGTAATACGGGAATTAAATATATGCTGGATTGATTTCTGGAAGTAATTTCCTGAAGTATGGGATTTAGCAGTCCATTTTAGAGTGCTTGTTTTGTGATCTGAATATGTCTGTTTTTGTGTGAACTTGTTGTGGGACTCATGGGGCAGGTAGAGTAGGTTTTGGTGGGGGTATTACTGGGGTTGTTTTTATGTGGCCTTGAGGAGGCTGGCATACCACTGTACGGCCAGAAATGGCTGACAATATCTGCCAGAGCTTGTCCAGGTGTTTGAGGAACCATTTTGATATTTTGTCTGGGCCTTCTGCGTGCTACCTTTTTCAGCTTTTTGGTGGAGTAGCGTCAGTGTTAAGCTTTATTTTTATGTACCTTTTTAGTTATTTCTCTGCCCTCTGGTGTGAGTTTGAAACTTGTTTTGCAGAAATAATTTTAATGATATTGTATTTTTTTGGTGATGGCATATTGTCTTATGTTGCTCTAAGTACTTCATGATTTGGTGGAAGATTTTTTTTCTTTTCATTGTACTCCATATTTTTCTAGGTATCTAGTATACGTCTAATATACTGTATATATATATATATATATATATATATATATATATATATATATGTTATATATTATTATTATTGTTATTATTATTATTATTATTATTATTATTATTATTATTATTATTACTGTTATTACTTTTTAAGCCTCCTGGTGCAAAAAGGGTATTTGTCCCTTTCTGGCTCGGTAATTCTCCCCCCCCCTCTCTCTCTCTCTCTCTCTCTTTTAAGGAGTTGCAGTGATAGCATGATAGAACAGGCGGTTCGACCAGGGCAGTTCATTGGTGAATGACGAGGGAATTTCCACGCCGACCTTCCAATCAGCTACTGAGGATTTCCGTTGACAAAGCAAACTGATACCCTCTCTCTTTGGAAGGAGGAGAGGCTGGAGGCGGTGTTGGCGGAGACCACTGAAACACAAGAGGGTTGAAAGGTCGAATTCGCCAAGGAACAGTTTGGTGGTCATTACACTTGCTCACGTTAAGTTGAAGTTCCTTGAAGACAATGCTCAAGTCTTCTGTTTGAAACTTATGGGGGTGTCTTGAGGATCTTCTGTTAACACTAAAGACACAGTAGGGTTAGCAGCGATAAAGAGTATTGACATTAGTGAACAATGTTCAAGGTAGCCCCCTTGAAAGTATAATGAAATTTCACCTTTCTGGCAACTTGAAACATTCACAGGTTCTCTTGTATTATCAGATGATTAGAAAATAAAGTATTATCTTGTTTTTTTCTAACAACCCCCTCCACCCACAATCGCCACCACCCTGGTCAGAGGCTCCATGTCTCCATGCACATCTAAAGTGACTTTGCATCTCTTTTTGGTGTCCATATTCTCATGGCTATTATAATTCTGAACTTGATAATTACACGAGTCACGGGAGGATGCACTGCACATATGCCTACATCCTGAACATAGTTCATTGATGTTATTCCCTCTCCCTACTCTCCGTTTCCTCTCTCACTCCTTTTCCCTCATACATTCCGTACCGAGTGACACTAATACTTTTGTTCTAGTAAACGCCAGGCTATTCTATTCAGCTGCTGTGGCACTTCTTCGGGAAGTAAGATGATCCCTCCTGGAGCAAGCTGCCGTGGCTTTTGACCATTCAGATGTAAACATAATGAACAGCTTGCATTCACTGCCGCCATGATTCTTCAGCAAAGATAACGGGTCCGCGGTAGAAAGATAATACTAAATTAATTTCACTATAGCCAGAGTAAAATTAGTAAAGTACGTCTTTGTTGCGAAAAAGGTGAATTATTTTTCTTCCAAGAAAACTATATCAAGGGGGGATTAGCTCTTGTTGGGCATAAATAGGACAACAATGAATTCCTCACATAAAAACCGTTGTACATTGACTCATTACCCTTCCGTGCCTACATGCCGCTCCGGGGCAAAGTTGTTGTTGTTGTCGTTCCCTAGACTGTCTGTCCGAGCAGTCCCGTCTCCCCAAGGAAGGCCACAGCCGAAACTGGGTTTTCCCACAAATCCTTTATAGAGTGTATGTTGTGTTGTTTGCGTGCATGATTGTGTATAATGCAGTCTTCCATTATGTGTTGTATGGTATGGGGTGAAGTGTTACATCCTGGGCAGCTGTTCACAACACAGTCGTCCAGCCTCTTCTGGTAGCTTAGAAGTGCTGGGTGGTGACCGCATCGCAGTCTGGCCAAGTGGACTCTGTCCTTTCGTGGGAGAGAGGATTCAGAAGGGTGGATATCAGGGGGTCTGGCATGCAGCAGTGTGTTGTCTTTCAGTGTGTTAATGGAGCGGTGAGTGATATGATTATGAATATGTTTCCGGAGGCTGGTATTTGGTGGTTGTGGAGGAAGAGAAGAGAGTATCTGTGCGTAATAAAGGTCTTTGGGTGTAGTTTTAATGTTTCTTGGTGTGTGTGGGTGTTCTGCTATGTAGTGTAGCGGGTGTGATGTGTTTGTGGTGGCTGCAGCAAGTGATTGTGAGCTGCAACGTCTACGTCGTGGGACCACCCCCCAACCCCAAGAGTTGGGGGCCAATCAGCAGCAACCACCCCTGGCCATCAGCTCTACGCAGATGGCACCGATCCCCAAGGAGGAGCTACGCCTACCTGGGGGAGTACCACAATCCGGGGCAAAGTTCTCAGTGATGCCCCCTCCCCTCCCCTCTCCCCATCACCACTTCCCATTTCCACCATTCCCTACTGCCTATTATAGCTATTGGCTCGCGAAATTATTAAACAGATTTTAAAAATGTTATTTAATGTCCCTATTGCAGAAAGGACAAGGGAAAATATTTCATATATTGTTGATTCTCACGCAAAGTTCGTATATTGCGGTAAAATATTCAGGGCTCCTCTGACCTTGTTTTATTATAATTATTTTGTCAGCCTTGTGGGCGGCATGGCCAGGCTGGAACTGCCGACCCCTGAATGTGCCCCCCCCCCTATGTGAGGGTCCTTTTGCCAGGTCAATTAATTACATTTCTTAATTTCATTCCATTCTTTTAGTCACCTGGTCATTCAATAATGGCATTCAAAAACTAAAGTTATGTATAGAATATATTCATCACTGACATTTTCCTGATAATCTTAGATTATAACTAAAACCCCGAATTATCCAGTTTCATGAATACGATACGAGAAAAAAATTGAAAAGAAGACACGAAAATTATAAACATGATTTACATTCATTTCAAACACTGTGTATAAATGAAGATTTATCAATGACAGATGTTTAAACATTTATATTAATTTTTTTTAATTTTCATAATACTAAATTCGAACTGGTTTTTCCAGTGAGTGATATAGCATTATTGTTCTAGAATACAAGAGAACAATTATTACTAATCTAATTGGTTGTTTTGATGGGAACTTGCTTTGATGAACCTTACATTGGAATTGAAATTAAGTTCAATAGGTGTTTACTATCACAATTATAGCAAAATGTTTGAAAATGAGCTATAATTCATATTGTTATCATAGTTAAAGGAACCAAACTGATAAAAAAAAGACAAGCTTTAAATCAACGGTTATGATTTATTCTTGTTCTGATCGAAGTCTTTAAACTAGTAGAAAATATATATAATTGTTGGTGTGATGTGATCTTGTGCATCCTTGCAGCCATCAGCGGTTCCTATGCTGAATAGATTTTTTCATTTGATGAAAATTTTATTTTTGTGATCTGCTTAGGCAGTCATACTGAATTGTTGTAGATTCTTGATTATAAGTTTTTAATTTATTTCTTTATTAATTGTAGCATATTTTCATTAAAAAATGGCTTATGTGTGTATATATATTATGCACACACACACACACATATATATATATATATATATATATATATATATGTGTGTGTATGTGTAAATAGGCAGGAGATTCTCTCTTAAACAAGTAGAGTTAAGTGTGATTGCCATTTCTGCTTTTTGTGTTTTCTTTAAGACATTTTCTTTATGTCTTAAGGTGGTCTTTTGTCTCTATTGCGATCTGAGATGATTTCTCCGTAGGAGGTCATCTGTGCTGCCAAATCACGAATTCGAGTCTCTTGACTCTTCTTCATTGGCTTAGTATAGTGGCTGTCTCTATGTTAAAGTTGCTACTGAACTGAAAATGTCAGACATATGGTATTTAAGGGCTGGACTAGCTGTGTTGAGTACTCGTTATTGGTGTTGATTGGTCCGTCCGATCGGGTGATCTCTCCCTGTGTTCGTGTTTGCTTTGTCCGGCAACAGAGTTACTTCTCATGCTCGGTAGCGCAAACAGATATGAACCCTAGTTTGAACATCCAAATGTCCGACCTGTTAGTGGCACATATGTAAAAATAATCATGAAGAACCCACAGTCGGAATAAAAGGAAATTTAGAAGAAAGTATAACTTCTACATTTAGGCTAATAGCTATAGCCCTCTTCAGGAAAGTACAGGTTACATGAAATTATAGAGACATAAGTACAATTGAGATGTGAGTGGAAGGGGAACAAGCATAGCTAAAAACATGACAATCCGTCGCGTTCCAGTTGGATCATCGTCTCCTAAAGGTTCAACCGCATTACCTTGTGTGCTTACGGCCAGTGTGCCACCGAATATGAGTAAACACTGGCCAAGCAGATCCAAGTCTTAGTCATTAAACGACGTGAAGAAAATAAAGATCTATTCTTACAACGTAAGAACCCTCTCAGAAGACCACAGGCTGGAGAATTTAATGGAAGAACTAGACAACATCAAGTGGGACGTCGTAGGACAGAGCGAAGTCCGAAGAGCGGAAGAAAAGCTGAAACAATTACAAGATAATCACCACCTATTCTACTATAGAGGTAAGAACAAAGAAAGATCTAGTGGAGTAGGATTCTTGATAAACCGAGATGTTGCTGGTAACATAGTGAAATTCAGTAGTTTATCAGACAGCAGACAGGGTAGTTTGGATTGTGATTAGGCTGTGTAAAAGGTACACTCTAAAAATAGGTCAGGTTTATGCACTAACTTCACAGAGTTCAGACGATGAAATTGAGTCCTTCTATGATGATTTAAGTCAGGTAATGTGTCAAGAAAAAGTAGGTACATGTTGGTATTAGACGACTTCAATACTAAAGTGGGGAAGAAGATGGGAGATGAGTCGTGTATTGGGAAGTTTGGAGTAGGCAAAAGAAATGACAAAGGCGGGATGTTAGTCAAATTAGCAGAGAACTACAACATAAGGATAATGAAAATTTTCTTCCAAAAGCGTGTAGGTCGTAAATGGACCTGGAGAAGTCCAAATGGAACCACAAAGAACGAAGTAGACTTCATATTAGGATATGAGAACAAGAGCGTTAGCAATGTTACGGTCATAAATAAAGTCAACATAGGAAGTGACCATAGAACGATAGGTTGGACAGCTAAATTCAATTTCAGAGCCAAGAGAAATAAACTAGTTAAAAAAAAATAAGTCTTGCAAAGGTTAAGGATAATAAGAAGAAATCTCAGTTAGAAATTAAAAATAGATTCGAAGTTCCAAGAACTAACGAAGACACCGTCGAAGATATGAATTTGAATTTAGTGAATATCATTAGGGAATCTGCATAGGAAGTAGGAATTACAAAAAATATCAGAGAAAACAAATATTCCAAAGCTACAAATGACTTACTTAAAACAAGATGGACCATGCAGATTAAAAGCAAGAGACGCGAAATAGAAAAAGTATAACTAAACAAGCTTATCAACAAAAGGCAGAGATTAGAGAAATGAAAGAGAAACATGAATGAAATAGAGGAAACTATTCGGAAAGGCAATAGTATTAAAGGGATCAAGCGCAGACATGTTTTAGGAAGACAGCAAATGATATGTTTGAAATATAGAAATGGAGAGATCATTAAATGCAGACAGAATGCTAAAAAGAGTAGAGGAATTTTACCAAGAGCTTTACTCGTCGAAGACCGTAATTGAGTCAGTAAATTCATCTGTAAACGTTAGTGTACCAAAGATTACGCGGAAAAACACCTGGGGAAGATTGTATATCGATAGATCTTTTGAAAGACGTAGGGAAAGAAGTTCATATTGTGTTAGCTCAGTTGTCTACCAGTGTTTATGTCAAGCAAGCGTTCCTGAATCCTGATGTAATGCTATAGTGATTTTGCTTCATAAAAAAGGAGAACAGAAGGAATTTAATAACTACCGACCGATTAGCTTGCTATCAAATATATATAAAGTATTCTCCAAGATCCTTACAAATAGACTGAGTCAATTTTTATGGAAACCAACCGAGAGAACAGGCACGCTTTAGAAGCGGATATTCAACTCTAGAACACGTGCAGGCGATGAACCAACTAATCGAGAAAACGACAGAATACAATATACCTTTTTGTTTAGCTTTTGTAGATTACGAGAAAGTCTTTGACTCGGTAGAACAAATAGCAATACTAAACTCGCTACGCAAGCAGGGTACAAACGAAAAGATCGTAAAGGTTCTAGAAAAGATTTATGCTAAAGGCACCGCTATAATTCGACTACATAAAGGTACAGAAAAGATCAAGATGGAGAAAGGAGTTCAGCAAGGCGATACAATTTCACCCAAATTATTTACAGCTTGCTTGGAAGAGATTTTCAGAAGGTTGAGTTGGGAAGAGAAAGGTTTGAAGATTAATAGCGAATATTTGAATCACCTAAGATTTACGGATGACATTATTCCTCTTTCAAAAAGAGCAGAAGACTTGCAAGATATGCTGAGTGATTTGAACAAGGAAAGTTTCAAGGTAGGTGTAAAAATGAATAAGAGTACAACCAAAGTAATGTTCAACACGAAAGTTCAAAGTAAAGAGATTATAATCAATGGTGAGAGTATTGAAGAAGTTGAAGAGTATAGTTATTTGGGCTAGATGGTGAAAGTGACCAAAGATCATGAAAATGAAATAAAAAGACGTATTACAATTGGTTAAAAAGTGTTTGGTAAGTATGATAAAATACGGAGAGGCTCTCTACCTCTATGTCTGAAACGTAAAATGTACAATCAATGCATTCTGCCAGCAATAATCTACAGGTGTGAGACATGGAAACTGACGAAGGCGAAGACAAAGCTAAGGACTGCACAGAGGAGAATGGGGAGATCAATTATGGGAATAACGCTGACCGAGAGGAAGTTGGGTGAGAGAGCAGACTAGAGTGAAATATATTTTAGAGGCGGTGAGAGGAAGTTGAACTGGGCAGGTTAGTGCGAACGACTGACGAGCAATGGAGCAAGCGTGTTACTGAGTGGACGTCGCGAGATGGGAAGCGTGGAAAAGGGAGAACAGACAGGTGGAGAGACGAGATCAATAATTTTGCAGGAGTGACATGGCAGAGGTTGGCGAGGTCGTGTGAATTATGGAATGCTATGAAGGAGGTATTTGTTCAGCAGTGGACTCAGGATGGCTGATTTGATTTGGTTATATATACTCGTATATATATATATATATATATATATATATATATATAAATATATAATGTATATATATATATATATTTAATGAAGCGGCCTTGCTGTGGATGTGCTGTGTCTTGCGACACTGCTGACCCAGGGCAGTGGACAAGGTGCAGGGATGACCCGTCATCCAGGTGCTAAGATGGGAGGGAGGGTGGAGGGGTGTGGAGTGTATTCAGGGATGGAATGGGTGGGAATGATTTTATGCCTTTTCCTTGTAAGGGAAAAAAAGCCTTTGGTATATATATATATATATATATATATATATATATATATATATATATATATATATATATATATAATGTGTGTGTGTGTATAATTGTAATCCCTTGTAATCCTTATACATATATATATATATATATATATATATATATATATATATATATATATATACATATATATATATATATATATATATATGTGTGTGTGTGTGTGTGTGTGTATGTATGTATATAATTGTAATCCCTTGTAATCCTTCTTATATAAATATATATATATATATATATATATATATATTATATATACATATTATACACACACACACACACACGTGTGTGTGTGTGTATAATTGTAATCCTTCTTATTTATATATATATCTATATATATATATATATATATATATATATATATATATATATATATATATATATATATATATATATATGCACACACGTACACTATTTGGAAAAGGAAAACGGCCCTAATCGGTCTTGCGCTGTTGTGGTTCTAAACTGATATTGTTCTAAAGCTCTAAGCGAACGTTGACAGTGGATTGGGCTGCTTGCTTGTAGTGTTTAGTCATATTTGCCTTATATTATCAGCCACGTTTCCTAATCATTTGGTTACCGACAGGTAGCTTTGGCCTCGAGATCTGTACTACAATATCAGAAATTCAAAATGGGCATTTTGTGCGTCATGGGTTACATAAGATAGCTCGACATTACAAGGCAACGTTTGAGCAGCCAGTTCAGCTGACAATTTAGTGTTTGGGGATGAGTTGCCAAGTCGATGATTACGTCTCAAGATTATATTTCTTTTGGTAATGTCCAAGAATCTTTGGCCGATGCAGGTCCTCAAGATAACGTGTTAATATATTATTAAATGTGTAACATTTTCAAACCGTGGGTGGATAAGTTTGATGCAAGATAAAGAATTTATAAATATGGCGGTATCTGGCAATGTAATACGCGGGCGCGAAGCCGCGAACAAAAGTCGGACCGTCCGACTACTCCACTCATTGATGCTCAGTGTTGTTCCAACCACTCGCTGGTGAAGATGTCTGCTGTGATTGTGTTCGCCGTCTTTCTTTTGATCTGTTCAATACTTAAGTTCTTAAATGTGACGAGCCCACCCAAGGTTCCCAAATTAGTATGCAGCGATTCGAAGTTCCTAGAGCTTGTGCTGAAGTACTGCCCGCACCTGAATGAAACGTAAGTATTATGTATACATACCCTATGGCGAGGGAAAGAGGGCGAGCAAAGGTAGAGGAGGAGCAGACTTGGGCGGGGCAGCGGCGTTAAATAACGTCATGCAAAATGTATCCTCTCCAAACGTCCTTCTCTTCTTCCTCCTCAAACCTAAACTTTGGTCTAGGAATAACCCCAATTCTTTAACTGTTGCACGTGAAACAGTGAATGTCAACGACCGTGAGAAATCTGTATCCCAAACGAAAAGCGGTGTAGTCATCCTGTGTGTGCTTGGGGTGTCGTGTTTGCCGCCTGTCTACGTACAATTATTCCCTGCGCTGTTGTAGCTCGTCATAGTAGAACAAACTAACCCTAATTTCTTGATCCGTGGACGATTTATTTACTAGAGGGGCAGTGATGTCATGAATTTGGGTGAGTCAGTGGACGCGTGGAGTCGTTTGCATGACAAGTTTTTGTCCCGTGGGCGGGTGATTACATCGTGTGTGTGTGTGTGTACATTTGCCGACTATCGATTATTGCTCTAGGGTTTGCAGTTGTTGTCAGGGTCGGGGGAAATCCGAGTTTATTTAGCGTTATAATCATGATCACATCGTTGATATTGTGTTGTTTCTTTTGAGAATTCTAAACGTGTATCACCATTGATCATGTTGATTTCTTAGCTTTAATCTAGTGATTTTGATTAACGTCGTTTGAATATTAGTTTTTCTCAGGTGAATTCATAGATGTTAGAAGATTTCTTTTAATATACGACTGTTGTCAGATGGATTTTATTCGGCTGGGGTATGTCTCTTTGCTTAACGGTGAGTGTTGCATCTAGATTTAATTAAATAATCTGTTGTTAAACGACGAAATGCTCACAGCTAACAAATTCCACACAGTATGATTAATTTTTTTAAACAGAATGTTGCAAGGAAATGGTCTGCTTCGATATTGTTGAAAAGTAGGTTTGCTTGTAAGTAGATATGGTTGGGAGATGTAAACATTGCATACGCAAAGGCTAAATCGTGATTTGCCATACATATTCCCATTAACACGGAAACTTGAGATGAAAAATGAGAATGGGTCTACGCTTGCCTTGTCCTCAAATTTCCATAACTAGTTTGAACGCGTTACACTAGGCTTTAGGTGCAACAGCCGCTCTTTGTGGATTTGTGCTAAAACGACATTCCAGCATTTGTGATAAAAATGTAAAAGTTGGACTGGTAGTGAACCGGTAGTAGCATGAGTGAGAAGAGGACGCCCTCATAGTTTGGAATGATGGTGACTGTTAATTTTTTTTCGTTTCTCTTCAGACAGAACGATGACTCTTCATTCACACAGAGCTAAGATGAGAGGGAATCAAAGGGCTACCTCCCTTGTAAAGGGGAAGCCCTTGGTACACACACACACACACACACACATATATATATATATATATATATATATATATATATATATATATATATATATATATATATATATATATATAAAATACAATTTTCCTTCATCCACTTCATACCACTGAATTACCGGTATGTGGACAAGGAAAAATAATAGCTAAAGACATTGTTGACCTGCTTCATAACATGATAAATAGTAAACTAAAAGTTCCTATCTTTGATAGTAAACATGCTATGTACAAGCTTAAAGTAACACGATATAATATTTTTATGTATACAAATTGCTAGTAATTAATATTCCTCTCAGGATAAATTCTTCTCACATTGAATTCAGAAAGAATTATAATTGATAATTAAGTGATTTCTCATGTTGAGAAATCTAGTAAAGAACATCTGTGTTCTCGTTGTCAGTTTGTCTCCATGACGTCATAGATCGAGAAAGTTCTGTTCTCACGGAAGGGGAAGATTTCCATCGATTCTACCTCGATCCAGAATACTCTCGTTTTTAATATTCAATACGCATCCATGCTAAATGAACTCGTTCTTTTTTATAAGTGAAGTTGATAGTGTGACGAATTTATAATGTACAGAGCATCAAGAGAAAATGCGTAGGTGTAGAATGTTTATGTTGTGATTTTTGACAGCTTCGATAGAAAGCATGAGTGAAGGAAAACATGGCTGTTACCATGTGCAAATAACAATTCTCATTAAGGGAACAACACAAGTAAACGAGTTCCAATTTTCCAGTATGGAGCTGGGTAAATCAATGTCGCACAGTTAATGTTTTAGGGACACTGATATAGCAGTCTTTTATCTCAAAAAAATAATACTGATCACTTGTACTTTTTCTATAAATCCTTGTATATGCATCTCCTTAATATATAACATCGCCTCTTCGGTGTAGTCTTGCCCCCAAGGATAAATGCGCTGGATATTGTCAACCCAATAAGATGATAGATTTGGCTTTTTTCATGTATTCACAGGGTTAAGCGGCTCCTACACTGTCAATATTATTTACCCATTACTCCCTTGGCTCTGTAAAATGTGGTACTGCAAAACGCTAGATGCGTTCACCATTTTCGTAGGAATTTTCCTCGATGGATAAATGAAATTGCATGCCGACGGCCATTATCAATAGCATGAAAGGGTTTCCAGTCTTTCTTGAACCACCCAATTCAATGCCATATTTTATACAAAGGTTAATCCTCCAGACTGTGTCAGTAAAGACGTTAATAAGGGGTTTTTAAAGGCCAGCATCGGGGAGATGCTCCTTTTTGACGTCCGTCGCGCAGGACCATAACATGTAGGTTGTAGTTACCAAAGGGAAATTATAAACAGGAAGCTAAGAGTTTTCGTCTGTGTTAACAACTTCGAAGAGCAAAGGGAAGATACTCAGACGGGTAAATTTGGAGAGATAACATTTAATTAGGAGATTAGTAGGCGTGTGGGAAGGGAAAATGTTGGCGACATCTTCCCTGGTCTTGCCAGGCACAAGCCTACAACGTCTTACAGTGGAATTACCCGAATATATTAAAAGGTTTTACTAACAGTAGATTGACCCACTTCGTGCATTGTAGCTCTTGTATATTGACGTTGATAATGTGCTACATAAAGATTGTCACACATCGGGACAGTGTTAGGATAGGTCAGGAATGCAAAGCATTGTTTGCATAAGGCAGACCTCTATATCATTGCGTCAACTAATCTCTTGCTGTGGGAATGTTTAGGACGTGTCACTACATGTTGGTTCTTTGTTTATATTTAAGACTTTCGAATCCGTTTTGATTTATCTTCAGCTTTGTTGAACAAAGATTAATTAGAAGAAACAAAACACTGTCTACAAACAATTCATAAGCACCACACTCGGTTATGTGTCCACAACATGGTTCATAATAATAATAATAATAATATAAACTTGCATTGTGAGTAATAACAGGATGCCCCAAAACCACCCAGACAGATCACATACGGAAACCAATATCCTCCCAGTAAAACACCAAATTAAAATGCTATGCTAGAACCGTCACCCCCATTCAACCGTTTTAGTATATCACATAAGCACAGACAGCTCAGTACTTAGATATATACAACATGCCACCCGTGCCACAAAAGGCATCTACAAAGAAACATCAATTACTAAACAAGTTCTAGACAGACCACCAAAATCCGTTTGACATCGGTTTAAAAAAAATCTTAAGAAAGAACCATACCAGCACATTTAGGTAAAAGACAGTCGAACTCTCAAGACAATATTCACCCAGTATTCACATAATCAAACTGCCCCAGATGCAACCACCACGCAGAAGACAGGAAGCACCTCGTCCTACAAAGCCCCACACCAACAATCCCTAGACAACAACACAATATCTCGCTCCCGAGTGACCCATTGGCCTGTCCGGTGGATGTTGCTGGTTACATGGGAGCTGCAAGTCTCTTGCAAGGGAGACCTGGGACAACGGATTGATCTGTTTAGTCAGTTTGGGAACAAAATATTCCTGTACCAATGAGATCAAAGTCATGGGACGTGGGTTGGTCTTTTATCGGATTCTGGTTGACCTTCTGGAAGGTCTGACGTCTGGCGAAAGACGTGATATTTTGTCCCTAGCGCTAGTCATGTCGATGGACATCTTGCCAATGAGAGGGCGAAATGGTTTTCGTGTGATTTTATATATATATATATATATATATTATAGAACTTGTGTCTCCTATATTTGCATTTTTCTTTTCTTTAGAGATTTTTCATGCCATCGCTGAAGGTTGACAGTAGAATTGAAACACCTTGAGTGGTGAGTTCGTGGGACTGGTAGTGAGAGGGATAAATGATTAAGGAGGTCGCTTGGCTCTTTGCGGAAGAAAGGTTGGCAGTAGTGCAGTTTTGTGTGTGGCTCCTGCGGTTTTATTTGTGTTGGTCAGTAGATTTGATTGGCTGAATTCTGTGTGTATGTGTGTGGCTAGTTGGAGTGTACGGGGCTGGAGCAATGCTCATGGGGTCGCGTCTTTTTTTCCTTCATTTACTATAACCTCTTGTCGATATTTCTTCTCGCAACCAGTAATATTTTTCAGTCCACTTTCTCCAAATTTGTTTCCGGTTTAGATGTCATCATATCGCCTCTCTCTCTCTCTCGTTCTTCCAAGGTGGGAAGTCCCCGTTTCTGCAGTCTTTCCTCATAAACCATGTAGTCTAGGCTAGGTGTGTGTATTTACCTAGTTGTATTATACGGGAAGGGAAGCTGTGCTCGTGATGACCCGTCTTTGTATCTCTAAACATCCAGATTGTTCTTAAATTAATGTATGGTGTTTGCACACACTGTTGTTTCGTCCAATTTGTTCCAGACATCTACCACTCTGTGTGGAAAACTTTTTTTCAGATCTCTCCTATAACTGTCCTTTTTGAGTTTCTTTTCATGTCCCCTTGTTTTTCTTCTATCCCACTTTAATAAGTCTTCTCTGTCAAGAACTTCCATGCCTTTCATGATTCTGTAAATAGCCAATAGATCTCCTCTTCCTCTTCTTTGTTCCAGGGTTGTTAGTTCCAGTTTGGACAATCTTTGCTCGTATGTCAATTTTGAAAGCGTTGGGACCATCTTTGTTGTTGCTCTTTGGATTCTTTCTATTTTCCTTGTATTCTTTTTTGTGCTGGGTGTCCACAGTGTCGCTCCGTACTCCAATCTTGGTTTTATCAATGTGACTAGTATTTTCTTTACCATTACCTCATCCAAGTATTTAAAGCCACCTTTAATGATTTTAATAAATTGTAGGTTTCTCCGATTATTTTGTGTGTTTGTGTATGTGTTTATGTGAGTCTGTGTGTTTAAACTAAAATTTCTTGTTGTGTAGGTCTCCAGTTAAGTCTCTGACACAAACGGACTTTGATCCCCGACTGGTCACGTAGCAATCTTGTCTTGTTGCCAACCCCCTCCCCCCCTCTTCCTCTCCCCCTGCTCCTCCTCAGGGTGGACTTGGTGTGGTTAAGTGGTAACCTTTGTCACCCATCAGGACCTTTGTCACTTTATCATAACATTGCATCAGCAGAGTTGGTAGGCTGTGATTTCACGGAGACTGATAAGCGTTATCTGCTTGTGGAAAAAGAGGGGTTGTGTCACAGAACCTTTATCTTTCTCGCTTAGTGACCACAGCTCCGATAAACTCTCTCTCTCTCTCTCTCTCTCTCTCTCTCTCTCTCTCTCTCTCTCTCTCTCTCTCTCTCTCTCTCTCTCTCTCTCTCTCTCTCTCTCTCTCTCTCTCTCTCTCTCTCTCACACACACACACACACACACACACACACACACACACACACACACACACACACACACACACACATTCTCTTTCTGCCCCTGTCTCCCCCTCTCTCTGCCTGTTACTCCCTAATCCTTTGTCTCTCTTCCACTCTTCATCTCTCTTCATCTTTCTTCATCTTCCTCTCTCTCTCTCTCTTCTCTCTCTGTCTCTAACTCTGTTATTGGAGACTAGAATCCAGTAAGAACAATGTTGGTCACTGCACTTGCACGATCCCTCCTTTCTACAGACTGCCCCCCTCTTTTAGACATATCCTTAACCGCCTGTGTGACTTCGGTGTGATATTGTCTTTGAAAATAAAAGCGCTGTTTATCGCTAAAGAAAAAATGCTACTATCTTACCTTTTTTTTCATGTTCTGTTTTTTCCTTTCCTTCGCCCTCCTTATCCTCCCACCTTTTCGGTTCCCCTCCCTTTCGGACCCTCGCCCTCCCACCATCCATGCCAAGTACAGCTGAAGCTCGCCAGAGGGTGGGTGCAGCAGCTGTTGTTGCTGTTGCATGGGTCTTGGCCTTCCATTGATTGACTCAATGTGTTGCACTTGTTTCACTTTTGACTACTGCGTCGTTGGGTTTCTCCGTGTGTGTGTGTGTGTGTGTGTGTGTGTGTGTGTGTGTGCATGTGGGTGCGTAGGCTACATTGTGTGCACACACGTGTACCCGCATCGTACACATTGTATGTGTGTGCGCGTGTGCGTGTTATACTCATGCGTAATCATATGACAGCCCCATTTGTGGATGATGTGCTCTTATCAGGCATCCTGTCTGTGGTTAGCAGAGACCTCTGCCTAGTTCTTTCGAGGTAGACGAAGGGGTGATGTGCTTGGATATTCACACAGGAGAGGTATTCTAGTGAATACTCACGGAGGGAAGGGGTAGGGGGCTCGAGGAGAGAAATCACTCGCAAGGAAAATGTGTTTGGAAGGATTCGAACCGTAAAGAAGTCCAGGACGCGTTACGTCCTTTCTCGGGGTATTTGCGATAAAGACAGGATACACGGTTGATGTCTAAGATGATAGCGGGTAATTTCATATTTGGTTTAGATTTGTTTGCTTTGGAATGTATTGAAGGGAACCAGAGGGGACTAGTTTGGTTCATAACGATGCCAGTTACCTGAATGAATGGATAAATTAATAAATAGATAAAAAATAAATGGATAGATAGAAACCAAACAA
The DNA here is from genome assembly GCF_046742065.1 of Oratosquilla oratoria. NCBI lineage: Eukaryota > Metazoa > Arthropoda > Malacostraca > Stomatopoda > Squillidae > Oratosquilla > Oratosquilla oratoria. The sequence continues at coordinate 83,125,649 of NC_134778.1, forward strand.
TCCACTCATGGGAACTCCACAAACATGACCAGATCAATGAGATCGAACGTATGGCAAGTTATGGTTAACATTATAAAAAAAAATTTAGTGCTTGCGTGTTCACCATCCCCCTGTTATGCCTGATGGGTGTGTCAGTTGTCACGGCACGTTAGTTGTCTCCAAAAGTGACGATATTCGTACTTTCTATCCCTGTCGACCTCCTCAAATGAGGTCCCCCCAACGCCTCAGGGCCCTTCGGACATTTGATCCCCATCTCGTTCTTGGATATTCCTTGAGTCTTCTGCTCTCTGTTTTATTCTTCAGGGGCCATAGGACATTTGATCTCCATCTCGTTCTTGGACGTTCCTTGAGTTTTCTGTCCTTTGGTATACTTTTCAGGGACCTTAGGACATTTGATCCCCATCTCGTTTTTGGACGTTCCTTGAGTCTTCTGTCCTTTGGTATACTTTTCAGGGACCTTAGGACATTTGATCCCCATCTCGTTCTTGGACGTTCCTTGAGTCTTCTGTCCTTTGGTATACTTTTCAGGGACCTTAGGACATTTGATCTCCATCTCGTTCTTAGACGTACTTTGAGTCTTCTGCCCTTTGATTTCCATTCATATAATTTCATACCTATGCCCTTACATGACATGTCCAGGCCATCTTGACCGTCCCATATCTCCATAGTGTAGTACAATTTCTGCTCCAAACCTTTCTCTTATAAATTGTCTCCATAATCGGTTCAGCTGTGTGTATCTGCACAGTAGATAGGTTTTCGTGTTGTCTCCTCTACTGTCTGTACTTTACTCATTACTGTACTGGTCATTGTCCAGTTCCCACATCCATATTTGAACACTAGCACGCATATATATGTATATATATATATATATATATATATATATATATATATATATAATGTATATATAAGTGCGTGTGTGTGTGATTCACCATGGTCTTGGATCACGTGTTGGACTCGTGATCGACAGCTATTTCCCTCCCGGAAGAGAGCTCAGAGTTCATATATGACCGATCTGTGGGTAATGCTGTGACCTTACACGCGCATACACACCCAACATCCCGCCCACGAGAGTTGGAGTAACGACTCGCAGCACAGTGATACTGATTTTTTTTTTAGCCCTGGGCGGGATTCGAACCCGGACCGCCGTAGTGGCGGCCGGGAACTCTATCAACTGCGCCACACTTTGTGTGTGTGTGTGCATTCGCAAAGAAATCACTATTTGGAGGATTATAGGAAACATGTGTTCGATTATATTTGATCCTGTATGAGGAATAGGGGATATGCGGGTGGAGAAAGGGACGGGGAGGTGATTAGTGTATAGATTGCCCAAGCCAAGGTCAGCGTTTTCGGCGTGCACACATTCCTGTTTGATTGTGACCCGATTTTCTTTAATGCCCCACGTGTCTGTTGGCCGTTTTTAGTGGTGTATTCGGGGGCGCTCCGAACGGGTGAAATTACCTTCATTGTCACTCACAAGGCGTTACGACGACCTGCCAGTATGGGTGCAGTCTTTATTGATTTACTTTATTATTCCCCGACCTGAGTTGAATAAAGCCAATGGATAGTGAACAGAATATAATGGAAAATGTTACTATAATGGAATATTAAATTTTTATCGCTATCTGAAGATGTTTTTGGTGTTTGTTTGTGGTGATCTATTGTATATACATATGTATGTATGTGTGTGTATATATATAAATACATACATATATATTTATATATATATATGTATATATAACATGTGCATGTGTATATATGTATATACAGTATATATATGTATATATATATATTATATATATATAATATATATATATATATATATAAATATATATGCCTGTATGTTCATGTATGTATATGCATATATATAATGTATGTCATGGACACGGGTTGGAGACAATAGCAAATGTCGCAAGAATTTTTTTGGTAAATCGTGACACAGCAAGGGACCATACAAGCTGGTGATGATATTTGATAGCTTTACTGCTACGTCATTGGATTTTCTTTGGTGTGTTTGATACGATGGGTTCTTGCAGCTGAGTAGAATCGCCTGTCGGCAGCTGGAACAGAGAGATTAAGCAAGGTGGATTATATTCGTATGCTCCACGTTTCAGAGGGTGAGGGGTGGAGGGTCTGGGCATTATTAAAATCGAACGACAGCATCCGAATGTAAAGGATTGGTATCCCTCTCTCTCTCTCTCTCTCTCTCTCTCTCTCTCTCTCTCTCTCTCTCTCTCTCTCTCTCTCTCTCTCTCTCTCTCTCTCTCTCTCTCTCTCTCTCTCTCTCTCTCTCTCTCTCCCTCTCTCTCTCTCCCTCCCCCCATGTGATATTGATTGTCCTTTTGAGGACAGCGTGTTGGCAGATACTCTCTCTCTCTCTCTCTCTCTCTCTCTCTCTCTCTCTCTCTCTCTCTCTCTCTCTCTCTCTCTCTCTCTCTCTCTGTCTCTCTCTCTCTCTCTCTCTCTCTCTCTCTCTCTCTCTCTCTCTCTCTCTCTCTCTCTCTCTCTCTCTCTCTCTCTCTCTCTCTCTCTCTCTCTCTCCATGTGATATTGATTGTCCTGTTGAGGACAGCGTGTTGGCAGATATGTCGTTCCCTATAATACCTGGTCATATCTTTAGTGCACCAAGAAGCTTGTGTAGCTTTGGACGCCTCCTAAAATCTATAAACTGGTCCAGTTTATTTCTCTATTTTGTTTTATTCTATTATGTATTTATTTATGTTTTTAGCATATCTGTTCCTAACAACAATCAGTCGCGTCCTTTTGGAAATAGAAAGGTGTTCATGTTATTACAAGTGTAAGTTTACAGCGTGTCAGGCTCGCCTTACGCGGTAGTCAGGCGGCACACACTCACAGACAAAGCTAATCTAACACCTCTCTACCGAGTGCACCACCTGTCCATACATTAAAGCTTTATGCGTATCCACCCAGACATGCCCCAGTATGTCTAGGCTGGTGAAATGAGGCCATTCCTGTGGGGCAGAAGAGAACGCGACAATAATGGCCCTCAGGGATTAACATTCTTGCAAGTAAGTGTGTTTTATAACTGATGACCATCGTCTAGCTTGGATGGCCAAGTCGGGTAACTAGCACTAGCAGATGCTCTAGACCGAATCCAGGTGTTTATGATGACGAGGCGATGTGAAATGTGGCAGTTGGAATGCCTACGCTGACTCGACCGATGAACTTTGGCTCTTCGGTCAAGCGACATGACGTCACCATCCCGGTATGACGTAGCACTACGACCTGAAGGAGATTGCTATACGTAGACTTTCGATTTTGTGCGTGCGTTTCGGTGTCTGCTTACACGTATTCAAAGCAGGTTTATGGGCAGTGAAGATCGTGCTGATGCCAGGGATTAACATGAATGAACACTGGTTACTGTAATCTCGCTGCATTCCCCCCCCCAAGGTTAAGTTGGGAATTAAGTGATTCACTCCTTACCCATACACTCCTACACACTCCTCGGAGCTGTTTCCTTAACAAATAAAATCACTTAGCGACAATATGTTATTAAAAACAAACTAATAAACTTGCTGTTATCCTGATTGGATTCGGGCTTGTCGATAAGTGACATCGACATAACAACATTCACAGTAACGACAAGAACACTTTTGCCAACATCAGTGACAGCATTACCGACAGAGAACAGCATCACCGTGAATAACATGAGCACTTTGCGACGCTAATGCCAACAACAACAACAACAACAGGACCAACACTAACAACAACAATTAAATAATAAAGATTAGATCTTCTCATCCCTCTTCACCTTCTTTACTCTCCTCTTTCTCCCCCTCCTCCACCTCCTTTTCCATTACTTTATCCTCCACCACCCTCCTCCTCCTCCTTCTCCTCCTCCTCCTCCTTCACTTCCATCATTACTCTTCCATCATCCCACTCCTCTATCACCTCCATCAACCCCCTCCTCCATCACCGCCGTTTCCTCGTGCATCACCTTCTCCTCCCTGTCCTGTGTCGCTTTCTTCCGTTCGCGTGACTTTTGTCGTGCCGGATCGGACCTAACTTCCCAGTTTGGCCCCACGTTTTACTTTGATAGCCATCAGAGACTAATACTGGGTTCCTTATCGGGCAGAAGCCTTCGAGCTCTGAACTCTGCACGCGACTCGGCCTATTTTCATTCATCCTGAGTTCACGGTTGACGAAGTAGAGTCTTCCATCCTCTTCTTGTACAGTCACAAGCAAAAGTTTTGACCCACCCAAAGTTTTTTGTAGTTACCACGTGTATTGAACTGTACAGTTCGACAAGAACGAGGCTGAGCAAGTTCTTCGGCGCAAGGCCTAGTCACCGCCTTGTGTCAGTGCGTCTTATAAGGCGAGTCTGCTTGTGTGACCTTGACTTTGTTGTTTTGACCGACCACGCGACGTAATTACTGATTCATCCTCATAATGGTGATGGAAGGGTTTGGGACGGTCTTGTGGTGGATGTGTGTGGAGGGTAGAGGAAAAGGAGGGCGTGGTTGATCCTTCCTCTCATGCAACGAGTGAGAACAGTCCACTACTGCGTCCTGGGCGATGACGTAGAAAGGCCCCAAGGGAATCTATGACGTCATCAATGTGATGTCATCTTTCCTTTCGTGAGGAAGGGGTGTTCTCGACTCGTGGTCCCGTTGTGTTCTCACTTTCCTCCCCGAGAAGGTGACGTCATCACAAGAACATTGTCGCCACGGAAACGGTGTAACGCGGTCACGTGAGAAAGAGAGAGAGAGGGTCAGGGTAGGGAGGGAGAGGTGGCTTCCTCACACATACTTAGTCGTCGATGATTTCTGGGAATCCAGGTGATGGTACGCATCAGGAAGCGGTCAACTGGAAGTGAAGGCGTCACCTTTGCCCCATGTGCTCGGGCCTCCGGGGTAAGTAGAAGTCACCGGGAGAGGGGGGGGGATAAACTGGACTCGAACACGGGTCCTTGATGTGCCGGGCACGACCGAAAAGGAACCCGCTATTCGGCACATCACCAGGTGTCGTGTTCGCATCGGAAAGTCGCCGAAGAGGACAAAGGCGGGTGTTGTCACACAGAGCTTTATTGTCTTGATTGTTTTGGTTTGAGTCGGATTTAACCCTTTCAGTACGGGACAGTGCATCCATCCATACATACAGTACACTCGTACTGTATGCATGTATGGCACGTGTGGCTGTTATATAAATGAAGAAACCTCATTTCACCGTGGGAGGGATAAATGCAAAGAAAATTCCATTGGAAATATTAAACAGTAGATGGTAAGATCTTTCGTGTATCAAATCTTTGACAAACAGTACAAAATTAGAAAATAGAACAGGTTTTTTACATACACAAACACACACACACACACACACACACACACACACACACACACACACACACACACACACACACACACACACACACACACACACACACACACATGCAGCTATCAATTTGTCAATACCGGAAGCACTGATAGCGTTATCGCCCGTAAATATTGATGTAAAGATCCCTTTAAAGCGGCACATAACTGTCAGTAATAGTGCAAGGTATATATATATATATATATATATATATATATATATATATATATATATATATATAGTGGGGTAACAATGAAGAGCATAGGGGGCTGTAGTATAGAATCGTAGTACAGTATAGTGGTTTCTGATCTCTCTCTCTATTTATCTATTCTTTTTTCTATTTTTGATGTGTCACTAAGCCTTTCACTATCTTAAGTGCAGTATTTTGCATTGTAATAAATGTCATGAATGAATTTTATTAACGTGCCTTCTCACCATAAATTATATTTTAGTAAAATGACAAGA